>NC_135347.1:4776485-5079515 GCF_023851605.1 Tamandua tetradactyla | reverse complement strand
GTGTTGATTGACAGCATGTCAGTCAACAGGAACACTAATATGCCTTTACTAAAAAGGATGAGTGTCCTAACATAACATAATGTGCTCCACAGAAAAACACTTGCTTC
Organism: Tamandua tetradactyla; assembly: GCF_023851605.1. Lineage (NCBI taxonomy): Eukaryota > Metazoa > Chordata > Mammalia > Pilosa > Myrmecophagidae > Tamandua > Tamandua tetradactyla. The sequence continues at coordinate 5,079,408 of NC_135347.1, read as the reverse complement.
TATAGGGGGGTGGCATTCCAAGATTTCAAGGGATTTTTTTTTTATGTGAATCATGGAAAGTCCTAATGATTGCAGAAATAAAGTAAAAGATAAAAAATAATGGGCATCATTCTCTCACTTCTAATCTCAGAAGGAAAGCTTTCAATATTTGGCCATTAAATATGATTATATTAGTTTCCTTGGCTGCTGTAACAAATTACCACCAGCTGGTGGTTTACAACAACAGATATTTATTCTCTCATAGTTCTCAAGGTGAGAAATCAGAAAAAGTGTCAGGTATCTGCAGAGTTGGCTCTTTCTGGGGACTCTGGGGGAAAATCCATTCCATGACTCTCCTGGCTTCTGGTGGCTGCCAGCAATCCTCAGCATTCATTGGTTTGTAGACCTATCACTCCCTTTTCTTCCTGTTTTCATATGTTCTGATCTTCTGTGTGTCTTTGAATCTCAAATCTCCCTATCCTTCTCCTACAAGAATACCAGTCCTTGGATTTAGGACCCCCCCCCCCCAAACTGCCAGATGTTCTCAACCCAAGAGGCTTAACTTTTCATCTGCAAAGACCTGATTTCCAAATAAGGTCACGTTCACAGGTTTCAGGAATTAGGACTTGGAAATATCTTTTGGGGGTTCACTATTTGACTCATTATAGTGATCCTTCATAAGTTGTATTGGGAATAGTTTTTTCAGATTAAAAAAAAAATTCCTTTCTGTTCTTAGCTTGCCAAGAACTTTAATCATAAAATTAATGTTGAATTTCATCAACATCACCTGTTGAGATCTGTTGAAATAAAGTATGATTCAGTCTTATTTTGTTAATGAGGTGAATTGCATTGATTTTCAAATCTTTACCCAATCTTGTATTCTGGAATATATCCAACTTGTATTAGCCTTTTTATATGTTTCTAGATAAGGTTTGCTAATATTTTTATTATCATGGGGTGGGGGAGGCATTTTTCCAGAAATTGAGGAGAAAGCAGTAGGTAACGTGCGGTTTGGTTTTTCAGTTCAGAACAACCTGATCAACAGGATCCCAGTTTTTATGTTAGTTTCACTAATTGCCTATATATTCATGAGTGAGATCAGCCTAAAGTTTTCCTGTTTCAGAATGTCCTTGTCAATTCTTAAATCAGGGTTATTCTGGTCCATAGCATGAGTTGGCAAAGGGTAAGGTGTCTTTCCTTTTCTCTGAAATGATTTGTGTGAGATTTCCATCATTTCTTCCTTAACTGTTTGTTAGAAGCCATATTTTTTTTTTATTTTTAATGTTTTTTTATTGTGAAAGATTAGAAGCCATATTAATCAGGGTTCTCTGGAGAAACAGAACCAACAGGCAATATTTAAAAATATAAGATTTATAAAAGTGTCTCATGCGACTGTGGGGATGCAAAGATCCAAAATCTGTAGGACAGGCTGTGAGGCTGGCAGCTCCAATGATGATCCTCATAAACTCTGCAGGCGAGGCTGGCTGGCTGAAGAAGAAATGAAAATTTGCTCTTCTCCCTTAAAATCCTCTCTTCTCCCTTCAACTGATTGGATTAAATCCAACTGATTGGGTTCTCTCCTTGCAAAAGACACACCCATAGCTGATCATAGGATGTAGTCAGCCACAGCTGCATTCAACTGACTGATGATTTAATAAGCCAGCCTTCTAGAGTGTAGAAAGTTAGTGACTAAATTTACGGATGTTTTTGCATGAGGAAGAAAAAAGAAATGTCAATACTGCAGGGTGTTGAAGATAGATGGCAATTAATATTTTAAAATTTTACCAATGTGTGAGACTAGAGCAAAAAATGTTTATTTGGTACAAAATTATATTTTGACTAGTGCATTTCCTAATATAACTTATGTGGACAGCTTAATTGTACACCATAAGACTTGGAACCTTGGGTAGGCATGAGATTTTTGTAGGTTTGTCCAGAGTGATGCCCCAATAAATCCCAGTAAATAAAAACCTATTTGCAAAGTCCCCTTGGGGGAATGGTGAGAAAAAGGGAAAATTCAACTTCCCCAAGTGGAGAATTCTTGAGATTCTCACAAGCAGTGGGGATAACAAAAGCAATAGGCTGAGCCCCCCAATCTTGGGGTTTGTTCATATGAAAGTTAACCCTGCAAAGGATAGGCTAAGCCTACTTAAAATTAGCCCTAAGAGTCACCCCCAAGAGAACCTCTTCTGTTGCTCAGATGTGGCCTCTCTCTCTCAGCCAACACGACAAGCAAATTCACTGCCTTTCTCCCTCTCTACATGGGACATGACTCCCAAGGGTGTAGACATTCCTGGCAACATGGGACAGAAATCCTAGAATGAGCTGGGACCTCAGCATCAAGGGATTGAGAAAACCTTCTTTTTAAAAAAAATTTATTTATTAATTAAAAAAATTAACATAGATAATCAGTAATTCACAATATCATCACTTAGTTACATATTCATATTTTTTAGAACATTTGCATCCATTCATAAAAAGAAATAAAAAGACAATAGAAAAAGAAATAAAATGAAAACAGAAAAAAAAATTATACCAACTATACCCCTTACCCCTCGCTTTCACTGATCACTAGCATTTCAAACTAAATTTATTTTAACATTTGCTCCCCCTATTATTTATTTTTATTCCATATGTTCTACTCGTCTGTTGACAAGGTAGATAAAAGGAGCATCAGACACAAGGTTTTCACAATCACACAGTCACATTGTGAAAGCTCTATCATTATTCAATCATGTTCAAAAACAGCTAGTGGAACACAGCTCTACATTTTCAGTCAGTTCCCACCAGCCTCTCCCTTACATCTTGAATAACAAGGTGATATCTACTCAATGCTTAAGAATAACCTCCAGGATAACCTCTCAACTCTGGAATCTCTCAGCCATTGACACTTAGTCTCCTTTCACTCTTCCCCCTTTTGGTCGAGAAGGTTCTCTCAATCCCTTGATGTTAATTCTCAGCTCATTCTAGGGTTTTTCTCAGTCCCTTGATGCTGAGTCTCAGCTCATTCCAGGATCTCCGTCCCACGTTGCCAGGAAGGTCCACACCCCTGGGAGTCATGTCCCATGCAGAGAGGGGGAGGGTGGTGAGACTGCTCATCATGTTGGCTGGAGAGAGGGGCCACATCTGAGCACAAAAGAGGCTCTCTTAGGGGTGACTCTTAGGCCTAAATTTTAAGTAGACTTGACCTATCCTTTGTGGGATTAAGTTTCACATGAACAAACCCCAAGACTGGGGGCTCAGCCTATAGCTTTGGTTGTCCACACTGCTTGTGAGAATATCAAGAATTCAACTTGGGAAAGTTGAATTTCTCCCCGTTCTCACCATTTCCCGAAGGGGGCTTTGCAAGTACTTTTCCACTCACTGATTGAATCACTCTGGGATTCATCGGGGCATCACTCTGGGCAAACCAACAAAATTTCATGTCCCACCTGAGATTCCATGTACTTATGGTGTTCAATCAAACTATCTACATAAGTTATATTAGGAAATGCACTAGTCAAAATATAAATTTTGTAACAAATAAACATTTTTTGCTTTATTCTCACACATAAGGTGACATTTTAAAATATTAATTACCGTCTATTTTCAGCACCCTGCAATCATGACATTCCTTTGTTCTTCCTCATGCAAAAACATTTTTAAAATTTGTGCATTTAGTCTCTATTATTATACACTCTAGGTATTCCTAGATTATACCATCTCAATCTTTAACATCTATCTTTCTTTCTGATTTCATTTATGTCCCCAGCCCTCCTCCCTCTATCATTCTCACATGCAGCTTCATTCAGTGTTTTAACATAATTGTATTACAGTTAGGTAGTATTGTGCTCTCCATTTCTGGGTTTTTACATTCAGTCCTGTTGCACAGTCTGTATCCCTTCAGCTCCAATTACCCAACGTCTTACCCTATTTCTATCTCCTGATGGTCTCTATTACCAACAAAATATTCCAAGTTTATTCGCTAATGTCAATTCATATCAGTGAGATCATACAGTATTTGTCCTTTTGTTTCTGGCTAATCTCACTCAGCATAATGTCCTCAAGGTCCATCCATGTTGTTACATACTTCATAATTTTATTGTCTTAAAGCTGCATAATATTCCATCGTGTGTATATACCACAGTTTGTTTAGCCACTCATCTGTTGATGGACATTTTGGCTATTTCCATCTCTCTGCAACTGTAAATAATACTGCTATAAACATTGGTGTGCAAATGTTTGTTTGTGTGAGAAATCCTTCTTGACCAACAAGGGGGAAGAGCACAATGAGACAAAAGAGAGTGTCAATGACTGAGAGATTCCAAACAGAGTCGAGAGGTTATCCTGGAGGTTATTCTTATGCATTAAATAGATACGCCTGTTTAGTTAAGGTGTAATGGAGAGGCTGGAGGGAACTGCCTGAAAATGTGGAGCTGTGTTCCAGCAGCCATGTTTCTTGAAGATGATTGTATAATGATATAGCTTTCACAATGTGACTGTGTGATTGTGAAAACCTTGTGTCTGATGCTCCTTTTGTCTACCTTATCGAAGGACAAGTAAAACATATGAATTAAAAATAAATAAATAATAGGGGGAGCAAAGGTTAAAATAAATTTAGTAGATTGAAATGCTAGTGATCAATGAAAGGGAGGGTTAAGGGGTATGGTATGTATGAATTTTTTTTTGTTTTCTTTTTATTTCTTTTTCTGAATTGTTACAAATGTTCTAAGAAATGATCATGATGATGGATATACAACTATGTGATGATATTGTGAGTTATTGATTATATAACAAGAATGGAATGATCATATGGTAAGAATGTTTGTGTTTGTATGTGGTTATGTTTCATTAATAAAAAATAATGATAAAAAAATAAAAGAAAGGGGAAAAAAAATAGCCTTCTGGTTTATCAACCAGCCATGAAGTATCTGTGCAGTAATGGTTAGGCCGGCGCTTGCCTGACCAGACAAATGGACACCATCCCCTGGCCAAGTTGACAACTGAGCCTACCCATCACACCATCCGTGCCTGAAGTTTCTCTGTCTAGTTTTATCCATAACATCTGAATTATAGATTCAAATTTTAAAATAGTTAAAAGGTTTCACATTTTCTACTTCTTCTATTGATTCATACAAGTAGCATTTTTTCCAGAAAAATGCTTTTCATCTCTATTTAAAATTTTACTTATATAAACTTGTTTAAAATGTCTCTTTAATGATTTTTATAGGTATGCATGACCCACTGTAATATCCTCATTTTCATTCCTGACATTGGTTATTTATCATTTATTTGTTTTACCAGGGGGTTATCCGTTTTATTACTTTCTTTAAAGAACTTATTCCTGGTTTTGTCTATTGATTTAATTAATTAATTTTGTCTATATTTAATTTTATTTCATTAGTGTATGTTCTAATTTTAGTGTTTCCTTCCTCCTAGTTTCTTGAAGTGTAATTTCCTGTTACCTATCTTCTTGAGACGGTTTTTTTATATTTTCTAAATTTTTTATTCTGGTAACATAAAATTTGCATTTTAACCATTAAGCTTGCAATTCAGTGATATTAATTGTATTCACAATGTTGTACATCTATCACTACCATGTATTACCAAAACATTTCCATCAACTCAGGGAAAAACTCTGTGCCTATTAAGCAGTAACTTCCTATTTCCCCCTCCCTCCCACCCCTAATGACCTCTCTCATCTACTTTTTTGCCAGATATGTCACAGGAATGGAATCATACAATATTTGTCCTTTTGTGTCTGGCTCATTTCACTCAACATGATGCCTTCAAGGCTCCTCCATGTTGGAGCGTGTGTCAGAACTTCGTTCCATTTACACCTAATACTACTCCACTGTATGGACATACCACATTTTGCTTATCCCTTCATCTGTTGATAGGCCCCCGGGTTGTTTCCACTCCTGGGTTATTGTAAATAATGCCACTACAAACATTTGTGTGCAAGCATCTGTTTGAGTCCCTGGAGATAAATTCCTAATTCTTTGACACTTTTAGCCTATCTTCTTTTATAATACTCCATTTGTAATTAAAACAATAAAGTTATTCTTAATAAGCATAGTTTTAGCTGCTTCTGTAAGTTTTGATAATATATTATTTTCATTTAAAAATATATCCTAATTTATATTTTATTTCTTTTTGGACTTGTATGTTATCTAGATGTGTTGTGCTTTGTTAGTTTGCTAGGATGCCGTAACAAAGTACCACAGACTAGTTGGCTTAAACAGGAATTTATTGTCTCACAGTTTTGGAGCCTAGAAATCCCAAATCAAGGTGTCAGAAGTCTCACGCTTTCTCTTAAGTCTGCAGTATTCAGGTTGTGGCTTGTCAACAATCTACCTCAATCTTTGTCTCTGTCTCAAGGCCAGCTCTCTCCCCATTTGACCGTACTCCTGTGTCCAAATTTCTTCTGCCCATAAGGACTGCAGTTATATTGGTTTAAGGTCCACCCATCCTGATTCTCTTTGGCCTCACTTTAACTAATAACACCTGTTTTAGTTTATAAGCTGCCAGAATGCAATATCCCAGAAATAAAATGGCTTTTAAAAAGGGAATTTAATAAGTTGCAAGTCTGCAGTTCTAAAGCTGTGAAAATGTCCAAATTAAAGCACCAACAGGAGGTTACCTTCACTCAAGAAAGGCTGATGCTGTCTGGAACACCTCTGTCAGCTGGGAAGTCACATGGCTGCTGTCCACTGGGGTCTTTGGGTTCTGGACACCTCTCTCAGCTGGGAAGACACATGGCAATGTCTGCTAGCTTTCTCTCCTCATTTCAGAAGTCTGCCCTGGGGTCATTTTCCTTCTGCATCTCCAGAGGTCTCTGGCTGTGTGGGCTCTGTTGGCTCTAAAGCTTTTTTCCAAAATGGATCCCTCTTAAAGGGCTCCAGTAAGTACTCTAGCTTGAATGGGTGGAGACACATCTCCATGGAGACCAACTAATCCAAAGTTACCACCAACAATTGAGTGGGTCATATCTTCATGCATGGAAACAATAAAAAAGCTCCCACCCAGCAATATTAAATGAGGATTAAAGAACATGGCTTTTCTGGGATACCTAATAGCTTCAAACCAGCACAACATCTTCAAAGGTCCTATTTACAAATGAGCTCAGACTCACAGGATGGGGCAGGGGTGGGGGGAAGCACTTGAACAGGACTTTCTGGGAGACCTCATTCAATCTGTAACAAGTATCTCATTTCCAAAACATAAATTTAAAAAAAGATCTTTTTAGTACCAATTTCTAATTTGATTGCATTGTGCTTAGACAGCATACATTGTGTTGTCTCATTCTTTTAAACTATGTGGAGACTTGCTTATGATATAGCTTATGATCAATTTTTTAAAATTGTTTCCCGTATATTCTGTGTATTCTGCCCTTAATGGATTCAGTATCCTGCAAATGTCCCTTAGATCAAGCTGGTCAAGCTTTTGTCAACCATGCTTTCATATGGCATTCTTACTGACTTTTTATCTACTTGTTATAATAGTTACTGAGAGAAGTGTATTAAAATTTAACCTTATGACTATAGTTTTTTTTATTTCTCTTTGTGGTTCTGTCAACTACAGAACTTTTCTCTTTATGTATTTGGAAGCAACATTATTGAGTCCAAACAAAACTAGAAGTATCTTCTTAACAAATTGAATTTTAAATCATTATCAAGTGTCTCTCTTCATTTCAGTAATGATTTTTACCTTAAAGTCTGAAATGAACATAACTTGCCCTTCTTTTCATTACTTTGTGGATGGTTTGTTACTGTATGCATAGTTTTTCTTTTTCTATGATTCCACTTTTATTCTTTTCTCTCTTAGAAGGCATAAATTCTTTTTGTTAATGATGTTTGATAATCTTTATATTCAATGGAATATGCAGCCCAATTACACATAATGTATTCACTTACGTATTTGGGTTTAATGTTAACTTTGTTTTTTATAACTTTTGTATTTAAAAATATTTTCAAACTTAGGGACAGTTATATAAATAATACAAAACCCATACAGAGAATTCCAACATATTCCTAACCTCTCCCTGTCCCTGATGCCCAGATCCACCAATTTTAACTTTTTGCCGCATTTGCTGCATCATTCTACATATCTATATATCTCCTTCTATGTATCTCTATCTATCTATCGATCAATCTATTGCTCTATCTATCTATCATTCACCTGTAAGGGTGGGTCAGGGGCCATCCAGGGAGCCCCAAGGTCCTAGAGTGTTTAAGAAAACTTTTTCTTGATTGGGTGCTTGCTGTGTCACTGCAGTCCTTGAATTTTTCTGGAGCTTTGAAAAAGATGCTTCTGTCAGTTCTGGCTGGTTGTTCAAGACTTCTGTGGGTGGTCGGAGCCCTGAGTTAGCTCACCCCACCATCCCGATTGGGAATTCTAACACCTTAATCATTTCTTTCTCTTTAGATTCCTCTTTTTCTCCTTTCCAGCCTCATTCTGATTGAATGTCAACAGATTTTAATATTCTGTAATCCCCCCTCTGCTAGCTTGACTGTTGGACATGTTTTTATTATCCTCTTAGTAGTTAAATAGGAGATTACAGCATATGTTCTTGATTTTTCTAATATTACCTGGTACTTTGACTCTCTTTCTGGGTCATATAAGTCCCTAGTATACTCCTCTATTTGCCCTCCTCTGGAATTTTATGCAATTACTGTCATGCATTTTATTTTTATTTTCACAATATATAGTCATTGCTTTCTAATAAAGTCATATGCATTCAAATATACCCACGTACTTACCATTATCATTGTGTGGTTCTAAGTTTATACATGTGATCATTTTCTTTCTACCTGAAGAACTCATGTGTATTTCCTTAAGTACCACTGTGCTAGCGTCAGATTATTTTATGTTCACCTGAAAATGTGTTATCTGATCTTCAGTCTCTTTTTTTTTTTCTTTTTCTTTTATCTGACCTTCATTCCTTGAAGGCTATTTTTGCCCAGTATAAAATTGTGTTTTTTTTTTCAGCAGAATGAACATAGCATTTCTTTGACCTTTGGTTCCCATTGTTTTTTTGAGAAATCCACTATTCGCCTAGTTGTTGCTCCTTTGAAAGTAATGTCTTTTTTACCTGACTGATTTTACTATTTTTCTCTCTATATTAAGTTTTTAGCAGCTTTGTTAGAATTTTCTTAAGTGTACATTTCTTTGGGGCTTCATAGGGCTTCTTTATGGCTGATCATTTATCAAATTTGGAAAATTCTCAGTCATTCTGATGCCAGACCGTCCCGGGTTCTCAGAGAACTCAAGACCTCAACGGCTGGCTCCATGAGGGCCCTTGACTCAGTCGCAGGAGAGAATTCAAGGACTATTCAGTTTGTACAACCAGATAGTTGAATAAACTCCATGCTGGAGAGCCTCGGGAATTCTCAGAAAAGTCGAGACCTCAAGCAGGGACTGACATTGTGACGGTTCTCGACGCAGCCACAGGAAAGGACTTGAGGACTAGTCAGTGTGTACAGCTCAAAACCTTAATGTGCAGCCAAAGTACCTGTTCAAAGGGAGTGAGCATGAGCATTCTCCTAGGGGGGAAAAGCCTCTGAGGTTGGGATTCCTGCAGCCTAAGGACTTGGAGAGACCCTTCCTCCTCTGGTTATGCTAGGAAAGGGATTGATGAGCTGCACTTTTCAGTGATTCTTTTTTTGCCTTTTGCAAAGGGGAATTTAATAGTTGGTAGTTTACAGTTCTAAGGCTGAGAAAATGTCCCAATTAAAGCAAGACTATAGAAATGTCAAATCTAAGGCATCTGGGGAAAGATACCTTGGTTCAAGAAGGCCGATGAAGTTCAGGGTCTCTCTCTCAAGTGGAAGGCACATGGCGAGCACAGTCAGAGTTTCTCTCTCATCTGGAAGGGCACATGGTGAACACGGTGTCATCTGCTAGCTTCTTCTCCTGGCTTCCTGTTTCATGAAGCTCCCCAGGAGGCATTTTCCTTCCTCATCTCCAAAGGTTGCTGGCTGGTGGACTCTCTGCTTCTCGTGGCTATGTCATTCTGCTCTGCTTCATTGATTCTTTTCAGACGCTGACCTGAGTGAGGATTAGGGGTGGGAACTGGGTGTGCTCGCGCCAAAAGCAACTTCTTGTTCTGGGGCTTAGGGTCACTTCCCCCTCCCTCCTTCCCTATCTAACCTGCCTCAGTTGACTCTTGAAAAGTCACTTATAATCAATCTTATTACACTAACACAACTATTTTCATTTGTACTCATTCCCATATAGTCTATTTCACATTCAAAAATATTTGAAGTGATATAATCATAGTGTAAGATTGTACAATTAAAATTGCAGATACCCAGTTATTGCACATATGAATTATAAAATGAGGATTAGGTAATCTTTTCACAGTTGTCTTCTGTGGTATCAAAATTAACGATGGTAGAAAATTCCCTGGTGTAATATTTTCGAAGCTTGCCTCTTTTGATGATGTAGTTCTGATTGATCACAAAGAAAGACTGCTTGTGTTTCCTTTTCTAATCATTTATGTGAACAGTTTTTATCATATTTAGTGTTTTTTTCTAGCATATCTGAAACAAGATTTAGATTTCTGCTACTTGTAAAATAAATGTATCTTTTAAAGATTTCAGTGTCTTTCAATATCTTTTAATTATTTTTGTCCACACTGTTAACTATTTCCCTTTCATGTAAATAAAATCTTAATTAAGTTAAATAGTACTTCCTTCTCCAACTCCCACAAAAGTGTCACAAGTACCTTTACTTAATTCACTTTTAGGAAAAAAAAATACCTATGGCCTTTGTTAATTACTAGCTGATTTAATGGTGTGTTTTTTGTTTTGTTTTGTTTTTTTTGTATGCTGTATGGCAGGATCACATTTCATTACTTTTCCATGTGAATATCCTGTTATTGCAGCACCATTTGTTGAATTTTTGTTTGGTTGGTTTTTTGTTTGTTTGTTTTGCTTGCTTGTTTGTTTTTTGGGAAGTGCCTGCACCGGGAATCGAACCCAGGTCTCCCGCATGTCGGGCGAGAATTCTACCACTGAACTACCCTTGCTCCTAATGGTGAGTTTTTACCTAGATTTCCTTCATGTGTTCGGGTGAGGGAAGCAGAGGCATGCTGTTGGCCTAGATCATCAGGAGGTACTAAGGTGCACTGGCTAAGACCTGGGGTCAGAGTGAGATTATTGGAAGTCTCATATTGTTTCTTGTCTTGTACACACACATTTTTCTGGAGCTAATCATCTACCTAAATGTTCTCGCCTTCATGGGATGCCCCTGCCAAATTTTCAATGGCAAAATCTTCAAAGAATTAAAGAATCCTCTTCCCTTTATCTACCAGCCTGGGCAAAATTGGCCAATACCCTTAATGACAAGTGCCGAGTGAGGCCTCCCCTTCTCACCCTCCCTGAACTACTTCACCAACCAGTCAGAACAGAAGCAGCAGCACTGGCATTTGTTGACACTTCTCCAGCCTGGGCACTGGGGTACAAAATTGAAGATGTATGGTTGCTACGCTGAAGGAGTTTCAAAGTCAGGATGTTACACATGAAAAGGATTCAAATGTGCAAAGTAGCATTTCTTGCCTGCCAAGTATAATGATTAATTTCATGTGTCAACTTGGCTAAGTTATGGTGTCCAGTTGTTTGGTCAATGAATTGTTAATTAATTAAGCCCGTTGTTAGCCTAATTGTTACTGTGAAGGTATTTCCTAGAAAGGTTTACATCCTTAGCCAGTTGATTGCATCTATGGTTGACTGCTTCTAAGAAATTAACAAAGGAGATTACACTTCAGCAATGACGGAGTCTCTTCCTTCAATAGATGGGGGTCTTAGAGCAAGAACTGAAGATTTCGAAAGACAGAAAGAAGAATTTCTGCCTGTTTTTCAGCCAGCAGCTTCTCCTGGAGAACACAATTTCTTCTTCATCAGTTTCCAGTTTGCAGCCTATTCTGTGTGTGTGTGTGTGTGTGTGTGTGTGTGTGTGTGTGTGTGTGTGTGTGTGTGTGTGTGTGTTTCCTGCCAGTTCTGTTTCTTTGGAGATCCCTAAGTGAATGGCACAGAGAACCTGGGGAGGTGGATTCAGCCCATTGAGAAAGGTTACAGGAGGGAATTCTAGCCTTCATGGAGTACCTACTGTGTGCACATAATGTCTCCTTTGTCCCTGTGAAGTAGGTAGTGTTAAAAACAGGTACCACCGAGGGATTCAAGTTCCTCTGAACTTTGAATATGCCTACTTCTGTGAAGTTCAAATGTGGTGGAGGTTTCACAAATATCTAATTTGATCAAAGTTAGGGGTCAAAAATGGTTAATTTAGGGAGTATGGAAAACAATGGGAGTCAAGCATAATTGGAAAGGGATGAGAAGTCGGAAGCAAGCGAATATGGTTCTTGCAATGTAAAGTGAAGTCAAAAATTGATTAAACACTTTTGTCTAACACCTCTCACAAAATTTAAAGAAGATCTCCTTATACAAGGAAACTAAGGTCAAGGGCTGAAAGCTCTGTGATCCCTGCTTTGTGTCGCATTGATCTGAGTGTTGGATGCTTTTACCTGGACAGTTGGGGCGCCCCTTTTAAAAATTCTTCGGAGACCATCTGTTATTAAATTGATCTGTATATTTATGTTATGTCCTATTTAATACCATTTACTGTTCACCATGGCTGTCAACTTTTAAATGGTCATGGTATAAATGTTTGTTCCTAAGCCTTTGCTGATAGATGTGCTTTATGTAACAGTTAGTTATGGAGTTCATTAACATTAAGCACTAAAATGGGAAAAGAAACTAAAGAGATTTATAAGTGTATGAAATGCCCTCACCAGAGACAGTTAAAAAAATAACTCCAAAGTAAAGGAACATTCATGAAGTTACTATGAGCAGATTTATCTACGTCAAAACATATTTTGTGGAACTGAATCACACTGTATATTCTGTTTAATTTAGAAGGTAAGATACAAATCAGTGTATAATGGTACAGCTTCTACAATGTGACTGTGTGATTGTGAAAACCTTGTGTCTGATACTCCTTTTATCTAGGGTATGGACAGATGAGTAAAAAATATGGATAAAAATAAACAAATAATAGAGGGAGCAAAGGTTAAAATAAATTGGGTAGATGGAAATACTGGTGGTCAATGAGAGGGAAGGGTAAGGGGTATGGGATGTATGAGTTTTTTTTTTCTTTTTCATTTCTTTTTCTGGAGTGATGCAAATGTTCCCAAAAAAATGATCATGGTGATGAATACACAACTATATGGTGATACTGTGAGCCACTGATTGTACACGGTGTATGGAATGTTTGTATGTTAAGAATGTTTGTTTATCAATAAAAATATTTTTTAAAAAAATACAAATCAACCACCACTCATTGTCGTGACTTACGTGTTTCAGGAAACCTACCACTGTTAGAAGGGAAATCTCACTTTAAGCGTCTCTATGTCATTTGCATTTTTGTAAAAAGAAATTGCAGGAATAATTTTTCTTTAGGAATTGGAAATTTGGGCAAGCTCAAATAATTAGCAGATTTAAGTGTTATTAAATGACTTCCGGCATTACCACCTTACAAAAAATTCAGAGCCCATTTGCTATCAGCAACAGTAGCCTAGAGGGCAAATTTTTCTTGACTGCAACTTGAGCTGTAATTAGCATCTTTAGAAACAAACATCCTCCCTGCCCCTCCAAAAAGGGACAAAGCAAAATAGTGGCGTCTGTCCCCTCGTTAAAACTTCAGATTGACAAAATCCATGTACTATGTTTCAAAAAGTTCCACCTTTTTAAACATTGGCATTCTTATCATTTTGTGCATTAGGTGCTAGCTGCTAGCTTACAGCCCCTGTGTGGTTTTCCCCTTGGATATCTTTCCTCTCATCAACTGATTAGCCACTCTTGCTCAGGAAAGAACGCTGATAGTGCATAGTTGAAATTGTTACGGAAAATATTCCTTCTTACTCTCTCTCTCTCTTTTTTGTCGTTTGTTTGCTTGTTGGTTCTTTCCTATTTGCAGGTAGATATAGAGGCTTTCTGAGCTGTCTCAACCTAAGCTTTCAGTTTTGAGGTGGCCTGGACACCAGAAGGGCAGTTTAATATGTTTTTCTTGGAGAGGGAAAACACAGGTATAGTAAATCTAGACTTTATTCACTGGCATAGGAATAAGCCATGGCCATAAAATTAGACTCAAATTTAAGATAAATTGCAAGCCACTATTTTCACATCAATCTATTTAACAGTGGAGATAAAATTCCTAATTGTTTCTTAAACACGTGGCTCTTGGTATGGGCCCTTTATGATAAATATTTTTGAGCAAATGGATTTTCCTATATGCAATTTTTTTTACACTAGAAAATGTACAATTCAGATAAGTAAAAGGAAAAATATCTGAAATCCCAATACCCCAAAGTAAATATTGTTAATGCTTTGGTGTTTTTCTCCTTCCGGTTTTTTTTTTTTTATCATTCTGTTCATTCAACTTTGCATTCTTTTTTTTTTTCATTGAATTCAATTAATATAATACTTTGCAATATCTTTTATGATGTGTAAATTATGAGCTTTAAACACATTTTTGGATGATTTAGAGAAATTAACTATTGTCTCTCCTGCAACAAAATAAATGGTTACAAAGAAAAGACTTTCAAACTTTGTAAACACTACATGGTAGTTTTCACATTTATCAACTAAAGATAGACCATGAGGTAAAAACAATCCTGGATTGATGGGAAGGGCGTGGAGACTAAATTCTGGGGTGATACACTTTGCCCCTCAACTCCTCTCAGAACCACACCAGCTCCCTGTAAATCTGCTCTCCTCTTCTGTGTTACTTTGCACCCAGATATCGCCTCCTCGAGCAAGGCTGAGAAGGAATGTGCAGGGGCGTGACAGAAATGCCCTGCCCCATCTACGATGCTTTCAGAGTCCAGCGATATCAGAACAGGAGCCCCTCTCACTTGACAGATTAGAATGCTGGGTCCACGGAAGTGAAATAACTCAGGGCAGAGCTGGCTTTGTCAGCAGGCAGGGATCCTCCCTCCACGCATCTGAGGGGACTTGGGGGCCCCTTCTCCAGCTCTCTGCACAGAGGGATTCCTGCAGGGGACATCCTGGGCAGAGTTGGGACAAAGTCTGCCTGGTTTCCAGTGTACTTGATGAAAGATTTTTAGACAGAGTAAAGGACCCCCCCCCCGCCCCCTTCCCAATCAAGGGAACATCATAAACTGATTTGAATTCATTCTGAAAAGTTTCTGTATTTTCCATTTCATGAGCGAACATGCAAAAACACCTTGAAAACTGGACAGTTTTCAATATCAGCACCCAATAATGGCCTCTTCACCTCAAGGCTTCACTTAAATTCTGGAATTCTAGGCACTCAAGACTGGAAGGGACTTTATATAAGTGACACCTTGTTATGAACGGATGGCTTTTAAGCTATGGCAAGATCATGCCAAGGAGGTGATTAATTCCATCATCAAGAGGTTACTAAAAACTCCTTGCCTTCAACAGCGGTTACTGTAGAAATAATTTTCTGCAGTTCTGAACTGTATTCCAAAAAATACTAGTAAGAGCGGTTATTGTTCACAATGAGGTTGTTTCTGCTTTGTTAGGAAGCTGGGCATCGGATGTGGAATTTCTGTGTTGTCACCGAATGCATAATTGTATCAGCTCCGAATTTACCCATGTGCGATGCACTATTTAGTAACTGTTTATCCCCCCATCCCATTAGTCACTCCCTTTTCTAGTGAGACTTTGGCTGCTCATCCCATCTGAAGGCGGGTCTCTCTGGGCTGGCCTTGTGTGCTTTGACCAACAGAATGTCTCAGAAGTGAGGTTGTCTGAGTTCCTGAACCTAGGTCTCAAGTGGCCTTGCTGGGCCATCTTCTCCCTCTGGACTAAGGTCTAACCCACAAGAGAAGGAGAGCCCACCTGGGGGAGAATTCACACCCCAGCCAGCACCAACTGACAGGTAACCATCCAGCTGTATGCAGCTGTTTGCACAAGCACAGACAAAAAGCAGAGGAGGCAATGCCAAGGCCACCCACAGGATTGTGTGGAATACTAAATTGTTGTGTTAAGACGATGCTAAATTTTGGGGTGGTTTGTTACACAACAATAGATAACTGACATGCCCTGTTCCATCTTTGAATCTGTAATTAAGATACAGGATCTTATTTGCTTGAGGGAATCCTTTGTAATTCCTCTTTCTATGTTGTTCCATTGTTCCTTATATGGGGAGAGAGAGAGACTTTAGGGAAAGTTGTTCACTTTCTTAATAAGTCTTCCGAGGTTAGTAGTGAAGGGAGAATTTATTGTAGGGAGGCTGCTTCTTCCTTTCTCTCTCCTCACCATCATCACCCTAGCATGGATATATACCCAACCCCGGGTGAAGCTGGGCCTACCAAAGACTTGGGCATAAGAGAAAGGTCACACAGCTAGTTAGGGTGCAACCAGGGCTCAATTCCAGCGGTCTGACTCCAATCCCGTGCTCCTTACAGCTATATTCTACTGCCACAAAGAGCCATGCACAGTGCTCCTAGATGTGGCTATCTTAGGTGGCCTCAGGTGCCAACCCATTCTAGTGGGATTTTCCTACTGCCTTGGCTTGTTACCTAATTCCCAGCCTCCCTCCTTTGGGTCAGGGACCCCTAGAATCCAGGTTCATGGTTGGGAGCTTCTTCATTCTAGATGAGTAACCCTTCTCTCTACCACACAGGCTCCAGTGCTTACGTAGACTTCAAGGATATTTTAGGAGAAGAGGACGCATTCTCAGGAGGTTCTGCAGGTCAAAGGGTGGGAGCTTCCTCATCCCAGATGAGTCACTTGGGGGAATTCCCACGCCCGTGAGGGTGGTGAAATGTTCTTACTGATTTTTCTGAATGATTCTACTAGTGTTTAGGTACAGCTGAAATGTAGCTCAGATAAGGGGACCTTCGAATACAAACTTCAGTAAGGATTCGCTGATTTCTTTTAAATAGACCCTCATCCACTGACTCCCACAGCTCCCATCCACAGGTGCAGGGACTACTTTGCAAAGTCAACACATGCAAGGGCAGAGAAGGAGGCCAATGGTAAGGGCATCTCTTTCTTGCTCTGACACCAACTTACTCTCTGTTGCATTTTTCCCTTTGTCCAGGCAGAAGGGAAGCACTGACAGAATTAGGTCTTCAAACTTGATGGAATACTTAGCCAGTGACTGCATGGTCAGGCCAAGGAGGAGTAGATTATTCTTTAATAATCTAATAAATAGCAAAGTATTTATTAAAACCAGCTTGAAATGAACTATTATAGTGCTTGGATTTGTATATATTTTTTATCTGTTCACTTTCTAGGTAGTTCTATTAATTTTTCCCCAGCTGGGCTGAAATCCCTGTTTCTCTCTCTCCCTTGCTCTCTCCTTTTTATCACGTTCTGTCTTTTTCCATTCTACTTGAGCACTACATCCTCCAGTTTGGGTCTCTGAGTTCTAGAAGCTCTGTTCCTTCCTAAGCATTGGGGATCCCTTAGCCTCCCACTCACAGGAACCTTCCTAAACTATTTTTATTTTTTTTATTTTTTGGCTCTCAGGCTCTGAGCTGCTCCTTCCTTCCAGCTCTCAAACTTGTTCAGTTCATCCTACCTCTTGCTCTCTAGTCCTTGCTTCCTTGTATCTTGCACCACTTGCCTGCATGGATATTAAATGTCAACTGCCCAGTCATGGATCAAAATTAAGTTTGGAAAGACCCTTTTTTTTTAGAGAGAGAGAGAGACTTAAGGTGTTGTGTCATAGCTTCAGTGGGTCAGGAGTCTGGACATGGGTTAGCAGGTCCTCTGCTCAGGGTCTTACAGGGCTGAAACCACAGAGCTGACCGGGACTGCAGTCTTATCTGAGGCTTGGGATCCTCTTCCAAGCCCTCTGTTGGCTGGAAGAACAGTTCCTTGTAGCTGTAGGACTGATGTCCCCACTTTCTTGCTTCTAAAGCCCACTCTTACTTAGCAGATCCTTTTTTCTATCTACAAGGAAATAAGAAGTTATAACGTTAATTGAAAATAAATTCACAGTATTTCTCTCAATTTCTTCTCACCCCCACTTTCTTTTTGACACTTTCCTCCTTTTAAAATTCAGAACTGCTGCTCATTTCTTCGTAGTTTTATTTGATCTTGTTAATTTCATTGATGAAGGTGGTTATTGATAAAAGTTCCATAGTTACATTTAGCAAATATTCTTGAATTACATACTTTACATAATGTGATAGATTGACTCATGCCCCTACCCTGTGCGCCAAGAAATGTTCAAGTCCTACCCCTGGTCTTCTGAGTGCAAACTCATTTGCACATAGGACCTTCAAAGATCCTGTTTAGGCTAAATGTTACCAATATGGGCCTTAATCCAATATGAACTAGAGTCTTTAGAAGAAGAGGAAATCTAGACGAGACACAGAAGCCAGTGCAAAAGTAGAAGCCAGAGGTAGGAGGAGACAGAAGCTGAGACAAGATGGCCATGTGATGGAGGAAAAGATTGAGTTTTGGACTGTGGGCAAGCCACCACCAGAATGTTACAGATTGGGAGAGAAAGCATGACCTGTTGACTTCTTGATTTTGGACTTCCAGCCTCCAAACTGTGAGCCAATACAAACCCATTGTTTAAGTCAACCAGTGTATGGATATTGTCATAGGAGCCCTGGCCAAGTAAGACACACAATTAGCAGAAATATTTATGGTAGAGTGAAACACACACACACACACACACATGATCTTCTAGGATATAATAGCAGGTTGAATTATTTGTCTAATTTTTCTCCTTCCTGAATTGCGACTTAATCTACAGTAAAGAGAATTAAAATAAAAGATAAATTCATGAGGGTGGGGAGAACACAACAGCATATACAAGCAACAAATTTTTGTAAACTAAAAAGCAGATGGACAAATGGCTTGTTAGTGGACACACAGAAAGTGAATTCTAAATAGGAAGAAGGGAAAAATGAGCACCAACCTGGTTTACATGCTTGGTCCTCAAAAGACTCAGGAACTGGCAAGGATTTCTGAAACTGGAGGAGAAGGTTGGGAATGGGGACTAAAATAAGGGGCCCCTACTGAGAGGTGCTGTGGAAGTGACCCATGGCTCCACTCTCCATGCTCAGAACTGGGCCCTCCTCCAGCCCAGCAAAGGACAGAAGGTTTATTCTCTACACGTAGTGAACTGAGATGTCTGGGATGGGAAATGCCAGGCAGGGCTGCAGGGGGCGGGGCTATCACATTAAAACAGGAAAATTAATCAAATGTATGCACACTGAACATTGAGATTTCCCAGCTTCTCTCACTGACTCCCACCATATAGGAAGCCAGGCTTTTTACCTTCTAAGCAAGAGACAGGGGGAAGTATTCCAACTGGAAACTGACCAGTCCAAGAGGAATGACCTAAAGATACAAATCTCAGATGTTCTCCCAAGAAATACTTGTCAGCTCATTCTATAGTCAAGCTCAATATGGCTAAACCCAAAGCAAACATCTCAAAACTCTGAACCAGCTTTCTAGTTCCCCATATTACACATAAGCAGACAGCCAAGGATGGCCACATATCTGAGGGATGTCACCCACCCTGAAGGCAGAGGCCAAAGTAAACTAACAGAAGTAAAAGGCATCTTGGAGAAATCAGAAGCAAATGCAGAAAGAAGAAAACAATAAAACAAAAACAAAAATATCATTAATATCCTCAGAGAGATAAAGAGAAGATACTGCATTTAGGTAGCAATAACACAATGTTATTAGCCAAAGCAAACAAACCAAAAACCTTTCAAAGAACACGCAAGAAAACAATGTTAAGAAATCAAAAGCGTAATAACAGAAATGGTATTAGGGTTGGAATTAGAGGCGTTGAAAAAGAAAACTGGACAGATCTTCCTCCCCCCTAAAAAAAGAGCAAAAATAAAAAACAAAAAACAAAAAAAACAAAGGATGAAAAGCAGGAGATGAGAGAAAATAGAACATTTTTAAACAAAATGGAGAGGAAGCTGCGTATTTCAAGAAAACTTGCCAGAATTGAAGAAAATTAATCATGATGGAAAAGAAGTCTCAAGGTGGCAACCTCCAGTAGGCTTCACAGTTGCCAGCCAAGGTAGGAGAGTGATCTCTATGAGATATGTCTAAAGAATATTTGTGTGTGTGTAATTCCGTACAAAACCGATAGATAGCTGCTACAAAAAGGAATGCGGTTGTGAGGCATGCAACACTGGGAATGAGCCTGTGGGACATTCGGTGAGGCAGAATGAGACAGAAACAAAAAAGCAAGTATTGTATGGTCTCGTTTAGAGAATACTTATGGGGAAACTGGGGCCTGGATTGTAAGCTCTTACAGAGTCACATTTAGTCCGGAGTGGTAATTGTTATTTCTGGATTTTGAGAGGCTGATTTAAATATTTAGAGTATTTAGAGATAAGAATGAAGCCGATAGGATCGGGATTAAAGTAATTCAGAATACAGGGGTAAGGAAGACAGTGTCTGTATTTTAGAACGTCATCTGCTCTTTGAGAGTGAAGGCAGAAAGGTTTATTTTGTCCAGAACCTAAATTTTTGGTAGCACATAATCTAACTCAACCTGTCTGGATTGATCATTTAAACATTCCAAACACAAGGAGCCCAGAATAAGAATGAAGGCCTTGAATTTTGTATAGCTTAATGTAATGCCTGGATACATCCCAGATTATATTAGGCAGATAATGAAAAAGTATTGGCAAAGTTCCTTGAGGGATGGGAGAAAAAAATATCAAACTGTTAAACTTGACCACTAGGGAAACCCTGGATACTGTGTCAAACATTAGGGACACCCAAATCAATAGGCCGAGCCCTTGATCATGAGGCTTACCCTTGTGAAGCTTATGTATATAGCAGAGAAGCTTAGCTTACCTATGCCTGAGAGATACTTCCAGAGGACCTCTTTTGTTGCTCAGATGTGGGCTCCCTTTCTCTAAGTCCAACTCTGCAAGTGAAATCATTGCCCTCTCCCCTACGTGGGGCATGACTATCTAGGATGATTGCCTTCCTGGTGACATGAGAGATGATCTCCAGAGATGAACCTGGCTCTGGCACTGTGGGATCAACAATGCCACCCTGACAAAAAGGGGGAAAAGAAGTAAACAAATAAGGTATCAGTGGCTGAAAGAGTACAAATAGAGTCAAACGGCTACTCTGGAGGTCACTCTTACGCAAGCTGCAATTAGACATTGCTACTTATCATAGCTTGCCAAACCCCAACCAAACCACTCCAGCCAATCCTAAAGAACACCTAGGGCAATATATGAGTCTGCAAATGTTCCATGTGCTAGGGTAACTTTTCAGAGACCTACAACCTTCACATAGGTCCCTGGACCAGACAAGTTCTGAAATGCAGAAGGGCCAGACTTTCCAGAACATCATCTAGTTCCATCGCCCTATTCCATATTATCGACAGCCCCTTCCTATGTGAAGAAGTTAGAATGGGCATAGCCCAAATACCCCTAAAGAGTGGGAGAGATCAAAGGTGATGGTGGAGGTATATAGAGAAGGTCAGGTTTAACAAATGAGTAAGATTGCTGAATCATACATTGATATTTTTTTAGTCTCCAGTATCTTAGAGCAGCTAGAAGTAAAAATCTAAAATTGTAGAATTGTAACCCATACCAAACTCTGAAACATGATCTAGAACTAATTGTTGCGATGTGCTTTGAAATTCATTCCTTTTTTGTATATGTTATTTTTCACAAAAAAGTCAATTGTGATGATAAATGCACAGCTATATGATGATACTGTGAACCATTGACTGTACACTATGGATGATTAAATGGTATGTGAATATATAATATATATACCAATAAAAATAAATAAAAAACAAAACAAAAAACTGATAGCTGATGAGATTGGTCTGTGTTTTAGAAGACATTTGTTATGTGTGGGAAAAACTAATAAGAAACTAAGCAAATGAAAAACTATTAATTTAAGGAAAAACAAAGTGTTTACAGCACTGAATTTATTTAAACAAAAACTGTACCATAACTATACTGGGATGTAGGAAAATAAATCTTCAACTCCCATAATAGAAAGTCAAGTGATAATGTCTAAAATAGAGAAATTAAAGCATAATTTTATATTTAGTATTAGTATATAGTATTTTGGAGTGAAGTGTCATGATATTAGCAACTTATTTTTTTTAATTTTTAAATTTTTAAAAAAAAAAATACCGAAAAACACCAAACAAATGCAAACATTCTTATTTTGATCATTCCATTCTACATATATAATCAGTAATTCACAATATCATCACATAGTTACGTATTCATCATCATGATGATTTCTTGGAACATTTGCATCTATTCAGAAAAAGAAATAAAATGAAAACATAAAAAAATTTATACATACTGTACCCCTTACCCCTCCCTTTCATTGATCATTAGCATTTCAAACTAAATTTATTTGAACATTTGTTCCCCTTATTATTTATTTTTATTCCATATGTTCTACTTGTCTGTTGACAAGGTAGATAAAAGGAGCATCA
This sequence comes from Tamandua tetradactyla, assembly GCF_023851605.1. Classification (NCBI taxonomy): domain Eukaryota; kingdom Metazoa; phylum Chordata; class Mammalia; order Pilosa; family Myrmecophagidae; genus Tamandua; species Tamandua tetradactyla. Next base: position 5,056,986 of record NC_135347.1, on the reverse strand, counting down.
GATACCAAGTTTTCACAGTCACACAATCACATTGTGAAAGCTGTATCATTATACAATCATCTTCAAGAAACATGGCTACTGGAACACAGCTCTACATTTTCAGGCAGTTCCCTCCAGCCTCTCCATTACATCTTGAATAACAAGGTGATATCTACTTAATGCGTGAGAATAACCTCCAGGATAACCTCTCGACTCTGGAATCTCTCAGTCATTGACACTTTGATTCATTTCACGCTTCCTCCTTTTGGTGAAGAATGTTTTCTCAATCCCTTGATGCTGAATCTCAGCTCATTCTAGGATTTCTGTCCCACGAGCAACTTACTTTTTAAGGACTTAACAAAAATGTGTGAGTATGTATATAAACACATATGCATACACTGAGGAATAGTAAAATGAAATAAAACAAATATAGCAAAACGTTAACCATTGTTGAATCACCGTAGGGCTCACTGAATTAGTCTTTCAACTTTTCCACTTTTTGAAATATTTATTAAAAGTTTTTTTTGAAATTTTTCATAACAAAAAGTCATAAGTAAAAGCCTGCAATTTAGAAAAATTGAGATGAATAAATGCTCAAAGCAACTGCTCAGAAGCGATTGTCTTGGAAACAGAGATTAACAGTGTCGTGAGAGGAGAGTCAGGGACTGGTATTCGTAAAAAAAAAGCCTTCCAGTGGTTCCTATTTGACTTTCTAAATGTGATATTAATTTTAAAATTTAAAGAGAGAAAATCCAAAAAGGACTCATTTCTGCCACTAATTAGTGCTGTGAGCTTAAGTAAGTCCTTAACCACCGAAGGCTGCAAGATTCTGAACTTCCTCTTATATGAAGAGCATGCTAGGCCCTTTGCTTCAATTCAGTGTTGCTGATTCTCTGATCAAACACAGGCTTATTTATTTAAACTTTGTCTTTCTTCATTACTTCAACATTTTTGTTTCTAAAGATCCATAACAGTCTCCAGATTATCAAATTACATTGACTAGAAAAGCAATTCTTTAAAAATTAGTTTTGTTTTGGTTTTGGTGCCAAAACCCAGGAGAGAACCATAACTTTTTTTAAAAAAATATTTTTATTGCAGTATCTTCACATACCATACAGGCCATCCAAAATATACAATCAATGGCTCAGAATATCATCACATAGTTGAGCATTCATCACCATGATCATTTTTAGAACATTTGCATCACTTCAGTAGAAGAAATAAAAAGAAAAACCCCATACATCCCACATCCCTTGACCCTCCCTCTTATTGGCCACTAGTATTGCAATCTACCCAATTTTAGAAAAGCAGTTCTTAATGAGGAAGACTTTAGCTGTTTTGCCACAAAAATTTTCACTTATATCTTTTCTACATATATAGATTATTATCTATACATAATTTTTCTCTTATAAAAACCAAACACCCGTTAAGACATATGAAAAAGATCTATAAACTGTAAAGCACTGTTGCAAATAATAGCAGCCTAACTGAGCATTGATTGTGCACCAGAAGAAATATTCATTCACTCTTTCTATGTCCCCTTGAATACATATATTCACCAATCTTAATTTGTTTTTTAAATGGACTTAAGTTTCCTTAAGTAACTTTCAACCTTAATGTGATTCCTGGTGGGTTGAGAGAAAATAATTGATATAAATGAATATCAGAGGGTGTTTTAGTTCATAAGCTGCTGGAATGTGATATACCAGAAACAGAATGGCTTTTAAAAAGGGGAATTTCTTAAGTTTCAAATTTACAGTTCTGAGGCCATGAAAATGTCCAAATTAAGGCATCCAGGTAGAGATACCTTGTTTCAAGAAGGCCAATGGTGTTCAGGGTTTCTCTCTCAACTGGAAATGTGCATGGGGACATCTTCTACCTTTCTCTATAGGCTTCCTTTTTTTTTTTTTTAACTTTTTTTATTAATTAAAAAAAATTAACAACCGAAACATTAAGATATCATTCCATTCTACATATACAGTCAGTAATTCTTAATATCATCACATAGTTGCATAATCTTTTTTTCTGTTATCGTTTTCTTTTTCTGTTGTCTTTTTATTTCTTTTTTCTAAATCAATGCAAATGTTCTAAGAAATGATGACTATGCAACTATATGTAATTTTTTTAAATAAGGGTTTGTCATAAAATAATTTAGAGATCATTGCCGTAATGCAGGGTTTCTCAATCACGGCACTGTTGGCATTTCGTGCTGGCTAATTCTTTGTTGTGAGAAGTTGTCCTGTGCCTTGTAGAATGTTTAGAAGCATTCCTGGTCCGCACGAACTAGCTGTCAGTGGCACCCCACCCCCATCCCTACCATTGGTAAAATAACAATTCCTCCGGACATTGATAAATGTCCCCTCGTGGTAGGTTTGCCAGATTTAGCAACACAAAAATGAAATTAAATTAAAAATAGGACTTGCTAAAAATCATTCATTGTTTATCTGAAATTCAAATTGAACTGGGTGTCCTGTGCTCTGTCTAAAACCCTAGGGGAGGGAACCATCTCTTCCCCACCTTCCCATTGAAAGCCTTAGCTTTAATGTGGTGTGTGTATGACTATAACACTCTCTACATCTCCCAGTCCCTGCCCTGCCTGTTCCTGACCTCCTCAACCCTTCCACTGTGCCCTCTGAACTAACAATCTAAACCTTGCAAATGTCCCTACATTTTCAAGCTTTCTTTCAAATTTCTTAGCTTTACTAAAATCTGACTTTTTCTGAAAGACACTATTTTCCCTTTCCCCACCCAAATGGTGGCTGTTCATCCTCTCAGGTTACACATACTTCAAGGAGGAGAGACGAAAGGAAATTTAGGGTAAAAAAAGGTAAATGGTATCTTCAATGGAAAGCTATGCATTGTTTAGAGCACACCTTTCTAATTCTAGTCTTTTATTATGTCCGAGGATTTTACAGCTCTGCAAATTGTAAGTAACTGACCAATGAAAATAATTCTTGTCTGTAGGCATGAAAATATTTCTGTCCAACGGACATTCAGTTGATTTCCCTCATCCGCTGTGGAAAGAAGCCAAAACTGCCTGCATGTCCAAGTTCATTTCAATATTCCTGATGTATATATGTGTCTGTTCTTAGGATTCGCCTTTGAACATTTTACTGGTTCTCTCAGGAATCATGAATTAATGAAAGTCTTTACTCATTCATTTTGTGTCTATATAAGAGTCATGATTTTGTCTTTTGTTTTTTAAGTATCCTTTAACAGAGATGGGGTTGAGACTTCATTTCCCAATGTTCTTCCAGACTTATTAGTCTTTCACCTCTACTTAAAACACAAAAACAAAACCACAACACTGTAAACATAATTAACGCTACTGAACTGAACACGTAAAAATGGTTAAAGTGGCGGATTTTATGTTGTAAATGTTACCATAATAATAAAAAACAAGCAAGAAAAGTCGGCTTCTTTGATTTCCACATCATTTACCTACCCCCCACGCTTTTCTTCACCTCATTGCTTTTATCTACTGCCCTCCTTCCTCGAGTCAAGCAAGAATTTGGCATAGTATGCCTCTCCAGCACAAGCCATACCACTATCCTAGATGACTTCTACAATCAAAAGGACGGTCCATCCACTAGTGCCTTGGCCACTCAGTTTTTGGTCTCCTCCATTTCACTCCACCGGAACCATCATTCACTCTTTCTATCTCCCCTTAGACCCTGTCATTAATTCAAGCATCTTCTTTGATTATAACCTCTTCTCCTTCTAACTTGCCTGTTAACTTATCCTTACAATTTTCTTTGACCTCATTGGGACACTTTCAATTTCTTCCTTTCCCCTATCTAGTTCAGATTCCATGATCTATAATTTCAATATATTGCCAAGACCCTCAACTCCATTGTTCTTCAATTTTTTTTTTCACTTCATTTAGCTGGAAAATTCCAAACCCAAATGAACCTAGTTATCAAAAAAAAATTTTTTTTTCACTTATACATGGATTTAGCCTCTTCACCAGTTGTGCTGGTCTGAAAGATGTATGTACCCTAGAAAAGCCATGTTTTAATCCTAATCTCGTTTTGTAAAGGCGGCGTTTCTTCTTATCCCCATTCAGTACTGTATGTTTGAGACTATAATTAGCTCATCTCCCTGGAGATGTGATTTAATCAAGGGTGGTTGTTAAACTGGATTAGGTGGAGGCATGTCTCCACCCATTTGGGTGGGTCTTGATTAGCTTGCTGGAATCCTATAAAAGAGGAAACATTCCAGAGAAAGCTGGAGATTCTGAGAGAGCAGAACGATATAGCCACAAGAAGCAGAGAGCCCACCAGCCAGCAGCTTTGGGAAATGAAGAAGGAAAACACCTCCCAGGGATGCTTCATGAAAAGAAGCCGGGAGAGAAAGCTAGCAGATGACGCCGTGTTCGCCATGTGCCTTTCCAGATGAGAGAGAAACCTTGACCCTGTTCACCATGTGCCTTCTCACTTGAGAGAGAAACCCTGAGCTTCATTGGCCTTCTTGAACCAAGGTGTCTGTCCATGGATGCCTTTGATTGGACATTTCTATAGACTTGTTTTAACTGGGACATTTTCTCGGCCTTAGAACTGTAAACTAGCAACGTATTAAATTCCCCTTTTTAAAAGTTGTTCCATTTCTGGTATGTTGCATTCTGGCAACTAGCAAACTAGAACACCAGTGAGCAAGAAACTCTGGTCTTCCTAGGTTCCTAGTCCCTAACATGGAAAACAGACAGAGCATGTGGAACAAAAATAGCTCCAATGTAGAATCATTTGGGGAATAATTTTGACTTACATAGTTAAGCAGAAAAATCTCCTAAGTCATCATATTCACCAGAATTATATCCAAGAACAATGTTTTATTTAGCAACTAGCTGAGATGAATAGCAGCTTCAGTAGCCCTAAGCAAAGGCTCTATTCATCAAATTTAAGGACACAGGCAAAGGAAATTGATTCATTTCTGGACGTGATTGAGTTTCCACACTGACGTGCACTGGAGGGAGACATAGCCTGAATGCTCCAATTCTGTGGTCATCGCCCGCATGGAATCTGGTCTGGAACACTCCATCCTTGTGCCTTCAAGTACAGCCAAGATTCCCACATGCAGTAGACTCTTATCTCCATACCACTTTTAGAATAATCAATGAAATCTTTAATAATTTTTAGAAGGAACAAGCACCTGTGATTTTTCAATGGAAGTACAGCTTTCTCTTATTTCATGACATATATGAAATAGGAGAGGCATGACATATTTGAAAGTCTTATTAAAAGAAGGGCTCAGCCTGGTGCACTAAACTGGTGCTCAATTAATATTTGTTCAATCAACTGAAGGCCACCTGTTATACTTATTATGTTTGCCACCATGACAGGATTTATTTTCACTTACCTTCCCAGTTGACTTAGGAACCAGAAGGCTCTGTTCTTGTGATGTGTTACCACTGCCACTTCCATAGCCCTCTAGAACCACTTAATTACTGGCTCTGTCTTTTTTTTTTTAATTAAAAAAATTACAGGAAAGAAACACAAAAATTCTTAATATGTGATCATTCCATTCTACATATATAATCAGTAATTCACAATATCATCACATAGTTACATATTCATCATCATGATAATTTCTTAGAACATTTGCATCAATTCAGAAAAAGAAATAAAAAGTCAACAGAAAAAGAAAACGAAAACAGAAAAAAAGCCATACACACCATACCCCTAACTCCTCCCTTTCATTGATCACTAGCATTTCAAACTATATATATATTTTTTATTAATTAAAAAAATTAACTAACACAACAATAGAAATCAATCCATTCTACATATGCAATCAGTAATTCTTAATATCATCACATAGGTGTATGGTCATCATTTCTCAGTACATATGCATCGATTTAGAGAAAGAAATAGCACTACAACAGAAAAAGAAATAAAGTGATAACACAGAGAGAAAACACAAATAAAAATAAAAAGTACAAAAATATATAAGAGAAAAACAAACAAACAAAAAAAAAACCTATAGATCAGATGCAGCTTCATTCAGCGTTCCAAGATAATTACATTACAATTAGGCAGTATTGTGCTGACCATTTTTTTTTTTTAGACGTCATACCATTCTACATATGCAATCAGTAATTCTTAACAAACATCACATAGATGCATGATCATCGTTTCTTAGTACATTTGCATCGGTTTAGAAGAACTAGCATTATAACAGAAAAAGATATAGAATGTTAATATAGAGAAAAAAAATAAAAGTAATAATAATAAGAACAAAACAAACAAAACAAAACAAAACAAAAACCTATAGCTCGGATGCAGCTTCATTCAGTATTTTAACATGATTACTTTACAATTAGGTATTATTGTACTGTCCATTTTTGAGTTTTTGTATCTAGTCCTATTGCACCGTCTGTATTCCATCAGCTCCGATTACCCATTATCTTACCCTGTTTCTAACTCCTGCTGAACTCTGTTACCAATGACATATTCCAAGTTTATTCTCGAGTGTCGATTCACATCATTGGGACCATACAGTATTTGTCTTTTAGCTTTTGGCTAGACTCACTCAGCATAATGTTTTCTAGGTCCATCCATGTTATTACATGCTTCATAAGTTTATCCTGTCTTAACGCTGCATAATATTCCATCGTACGTATATACCACAGTTTGTTTAGCCACTCGTCTGTTGATGGACATTTTGGCTGTTTCCATTTCTTTGCAATTGTAAATAACGCTGCTATAAACATTGGTGTGCAAATGTCTGTTTGAGTTTTTGCCCTTAATTCCTTTGAGTAGATTCCCAGCAATGGTATTGCTGGATCGTATGGCAATTCTATATTCAGCTTTTTGAGGAACCGCCAAACTGCTTTCCACAGTGGTTGCACCATTTGACATTCCCACCAACAGTGGATAAGTGTGCCTCTTTCTCCGCATCCTCTCCAGCATTTGTCATTTTGTGTTTTGTTGATAATGGCCATTCTGGTGGGTGTGAGATGATATCTCATTGTGGTTTTGATTTGCATTTCTCTAATGGCCAGGGACATTGAGCATCTCTTCATGTGTCTTTTGGCCATTTGTATTTCCTCCTCTGAGAGGTGTCTATTCAAGTCTTTTTCCCATTTTGTAATTGGGTTGGCTATCTTTTTGTTGTTGAGTGGAACAATCTCATTATAAATTCTGGATACTAGACCTTTATCTGATATGTCGTTTCCAAATATTGATTCTCATTGTGTAGGCTGTCTTTCTACTTTCTTGATGAAGTTCTTTGATGCACAAAAGTGTTTAATTTTGAGGTGTTCCCATTTATTTATTTCCTTCTTCAGTGCTCTTGCTTTAGGTGTAAGGTCCATAAAACCGCCTCCAATTGTAAGATTCATAAGATATCTCCCTACATTTTCCTCTAACTGTTCTATGGTCTTAGACCTAATGTTTAGATCTTTGATCCATTTTGAGTTAACTTTTGTATAGGGTGTGAGATATGGGTCTTCTTTCATTCTTTTGCATATGGATATCCAGTTCTCTAGGCACCATTTATTGAAGAGACTGTTCTGTCCCAGGTGAGTTGTCTTGACTCCCTTATCAAAGATCAAATGACCATAGATGAGAGGGTCTATATCTGAGCACTCTATTCGATTCCATTGGTCGATATATCTATCTTTATGCCAATACCATGCTGTTTTGACCACTGTGGCTTCATAATATGCCTTAAAGTCTGGCAGCGCAAGACCTCCTGCTTCGTTTTTTTTCCTCAAGATGTTTTTAGCAATTCGGGGCACCCTGCCCTTCCAGATAAATTTGCTTATTGGTTTTTCTATTTCTGAAAAATAAGTTGTTGGGATTTTGATTGGTATTGCATTGAATCTGTAAATCAATTTAGGTAGGATTGACATCTTAACTATATTTAGTCTTCCAATCCATGAACACGGTATGCCCTTCCATCTGTTTAGGTCTTCTGTGATTTCTTTTAGCAGTTTTTTGTAGTTTTCTTTGTATAGGTCTTTTGTCTCTTTAGTTAAATTTATTCCTAGGTATTTTATTCTTTTAGTTGCAATTGTAAATGGGATTCGTTTCTTGATTTCCCCCTCCGCTTGTTCATTGCTAGTGTATAGAAATGCTACAGATTTTTGAATGTTGATCTTGTAACCTGCTACTTTGCTGTACTCATTTATTAGCTCTAGTAGTTTTGTTGTGGATTTTTCCGGGTTTTCGACGTATAGTATCATATCGTCTGCAAACAGTGATAGTTTTACTTCTTCCTTTCCAATTTTGATGCCTTGTATTTCTTTTTCTTGTCTAATTGCTCTGGCTAGAACCTCCAACACAATGTTGAATAATAGTGGTGATAGTGGACATCCTTGTCTTGTTCCTGATCTTAGGGGGAACGTTTTCAATTTTTCCCCATTAAGGATGATATTAGCTGTGGGTTTTTCATATATTCCCTCTATCATTTTAAGGAAGTTCCCTTGTATTCCTATCCTTTGAAGTGTTTTCATCAGGAAAGGATGTTGAATCTTGTCAAATGCCTTCTCTGCATCAATTGAGATGATCATGTGATTTTTCTGCTTTAATTTGTTGATATGGTGTATTACATTAATTGATTTTCTTATGTTGAACCATCCTTGCATACCTGGGATGAATCCTACTTGGTCATGATGAATAATTCTTTTAATGTGTTGTTGGATACGATTTGCTAGAATTTTATTGAGGATTTTTGCATCAATATTCATTAGAGAGATCGGCCTGTAGTTTTCTTTTCTTGTAATATCTTTGCCTGGTTTTGGTATGAGGGTAATGTTGGCTTCATAGAATGAGTTAGGTAGTTTTCCCTCCACTTCGATTTTTTTGAAGAGTTTGAGGAGAGTTGGTACTAATTCTTTCTGGAATGTTTGATAGAATTCACATGTGAAGCCGTCTGGTCCTGGACTTTTCTTTTTAGGAAGCTTTTGAATGACTGCTTCGATTTCTTTACTTGTGATTGGTTTGTTGAGATCATCTATCTCTTCTTGAGTCAAAGTTGGTTGTTCATGTCTTTCCAGGAACCCGTCCATTTCCTCTAAATTGTTGTATTTATTAGCGTAAAGTTGTTCATAGTATCCTGTTATTACCTCCTTTATTTCTGTGAGGTCAGTAGTTATGTCTCCTCTTCCATTTCTGATCTTATTTATTTGCATCCTCTCTCTTCTTCTTTTTGTCAATCTTGCTAAGGGCCCATCAATCTTATTGATTTTCTCATAGAACCAACTTCTGGCCTTATTGATTTTCTCTATTGTTTTCATGTTTTCAATTTCATTTATTTGTGCTCTAATCTTTGTTATTTCTTTCCTTTTGCTTGCTTTGGGGTTAGCTTGCTGTTCTTTCTCCAGTTCTTCCAAATGTATAGTTAATTCCTGAATTTTTGCCTTTTCTTCTTTTCTGATATAGGCATTTAGAGCAATAAATTTCCCTCTTAGCACTGCCTTTGCTGCGTCCCATAAGTTTTGATATGTTGTGTTTTCATTTTCATTCGCCTCGAGGTATTTGCTAATTTCTCTAGCAATTTCTTCTTTGACCCACTCGTTGTTTAGGAGTGTGTTGTTGAGCCTCCACGTATTTGTGAATTTTCTGGCATTCTGCCTATTATTGATTTCCAACATCATTCCTTTATGGTCCGAGAAAGTATTGGGTAAGATTTCAATCTTTTTAAATTTGTTAAGACTTGCTTTGTGACCCAGCATATGGTCTATTTTTGAGAATGATCCATGAGCACTTGAGAAAAAGGTGTATCCTGCTGTTGTGGGATGTAATGTCCTATAAATGTCTATTAAGTCTAGTTCATTTATAGTAATATTCAGATTCTCTATTTCTTTGTTGATCTTCTGTCTAGATGTTCTGTCCCTTGATGAGAGTGGTGAGTTGAAGTCTCCAACTATTATAGTATATGAGTCTATTCCCTTTTCAGTGTTTGCAGTGTATTCCTCACGTATTTTGGGGCATTCTGGTTCGGTGCGTAAATATTTATGATTGTTATGTCTTCTTGTTTAATTGTTCCTTTTATTAGTATATAGTGTCCTTCTTTGTCTCTTTTAACTGCTTTACATTTGAAGTCTAATTTGTTGGATATTAGTATAGCCACTCCTGCTCTTTTCTGGTTGTTATTTGCATGAAATATCTTTTCCCAACCTTTCACTTTCAACCTATGTTTATCTTTGGGTCTAAGATGTGTTTCCTGTAGACAGCATATAGAAGGATCCTGTTTTTTAATCCATTCTGCCAATCTATGTCTTTTGATTGGGGAATTCAGTCCATTGACATTTAGTGTTATTACTGTTTGGATAATATTTTCCTCTAACATTTTGCCTTTTGTATTATATATATCATATCTGATTTTCCTTCTTTCTACACTCTTTTCCATATCTCTCTCTTCTGTCTTTTTGTATCTGACTCTAATGCTCCCTTTAGTATTTCTTGCAGAGCTGGTCTCTTGGTCACGAATTCTTTCAGTGACTTTTTGTCTGAGAATGTTTTAATTTCTCCCTCATTTTTGAAGGATAATTTTGCTGGATATAGGAGTCTTGGTTGGCAGTTTTTCTCTTTTAGTATTTTAAATATATCATCCCACTGTCTTCTAGCTTCCATGGTTTCTGCTGAGAAATCTACACATAGTCTTATTGGGTTTCCCTTGTATGTGATGGATTGTTTTTCTCTTGCTGCTTTCAAGATCCTCTCTTTCTCATTGACCTCTGACATTCTAACTAGTAAGTGTCTTGGAGAACGCCTATTTGGGTCTAATCTCTTTGGGGTGCGCTGCACTTCTTTGATCTGTAATTTTAGGTCTTTCATAAGAGTTGGGAAATTTTCAGTGAAAATTTCTTCCATTAGTTTTTCTCCTCCTTTTCCCTTCTCTTCTCCTTCTGGGACACCCACAACACGTATATTTGTGCGGTTCATATTGTCCTTGAGTTCCCTGATACCCTGTTCAAATTTCTCCATTCTTTTCCCTATAGTTTCTGTTTCTTTTTGGAATTCAGATGTTCCATCCTCCAAATCACTAATTCTATCTTCTGTCTCTTTAAATCTATCATTGTAACTATCCATTATTTTTTCTATGTTTGCTACTTTATCCTTCACTTCCATAAGTTCTGCGATTTGTTTTTTCAGTTTTTCTATTTCTTCTTTATGTTCAGCCCATGTCCTCTTCATGTCCTCCCTCAATTTATCGATTTCATTTTTGAAGAGGTTTTCCATTTCTGTTCGTATATTCAGGATTAGTTGTCTCAGCTCTTGTGTCTCATTTGAGCTATTGGTTTGTTCCTTTGACTGGGCCATATTCTCAATCTTTTGAGCGTGGACAGTTATCTTCTGCTGCTGGCGTCTGGGCATTTATTCAGATTTCTCTTGGTGTTGGACCCAGCAAGGTTGTAAGATTTTTCTGTGAAATCTCTGGGATCTGTTTTTCTTATCTTGCCCAGTACGTGGCGCACGTGGCACACGTTTGTCTCAAGTGTTTGGAATGGGTCTCCCCCAGTCACCGATCTCCGTGGCCTGGGGCTTTCGGATCCAAATCTCTCCGTTGGTTCAGGGGCCGCGCGCGGTGGGGGCGTCAGCTGCCGCGGCTTGAGGGGACCCTGTGGCTGGTTGTGGGCCGCAGCGGGCCTGGGGGATTCCCCACCGGACCAGGAAGCCTCCCGTGGGGGGGGGGCTTCCGCGGCTTGGATAGCCCTCCTATCTGAGACTCGTATCCGCGGACTCGAAGCAGAGACTCGAAGCCGCCCGCAAAAGAGGGGTGCCACCTGCCTCGGCTTGGGAAACTTGCTTCTCCAATACTCTCAGCCGGCCCGGAAAGGGGGGAGGGAGTAGCTCGGACCACCGCAGCTGCCGCTGATCGGGAGATCACACGCCGCTCGGGGGTCTCACTGCAGCCGAGTCTCGCAGTCAGTCTAGCCAGCCCAGACTTTGGATAGCCCTCTGATCCGGGACTCGTAGCCGCGGACTTAAAGCCGAGACTCAAAGCCGCCCGCAAAAGAAGGGCGCCGCCTGCCTCGGCTTGGGGAACTTACTTCTCCGATACTCTCAGCCGGCCCGGGAAGGAGGGAGGGATTAGCTCGGACCGCCGCAGCTGCGGCCGCTCGGGGGTCTCGCCGCAGCCAAGACTCGGAATCAGACTTGCCAGCCCAGACTTTGGATAGCCCTCTGGTCCGAGACTTGTAGTCGCGGACTCGAAGCCGCCCGCAAAAGTGTGGCGCCGGCCGCCTTGGCTGGGAAGCTTGTCTCTCCGAGTCTCTCAGTCAGCCCCAGAAGGAGGGAGGGATTAGCTTGGACCGCCGCACCTGCGGCTGCTTGGGAAATCGCCCGCCGCTCAGGGATCTCACTCACCGCAGCTGAGTTTCGCAGTCAGACTAGCCAGCCCAGACTTGGTTACGCTGTGTGTCCATTCCCTGCTGTAGCCCCGGGAGTTGTTTTGTACTGTTTCTGTTCACCTATTAGTTGATTTGGAGTCGGAGGAACTAAGACGCATGTACCTTACTAAGACGCCATCTTGGATCTCCTCTCAAACTATATTTTAACATTTGTTCCCCCTATTATTTATTTTTATTCCATATGTTCTACTCATCTGTGAATAAGGTAGATAAAAGGAGCATAAGACACAAGGTTTTCACAATCACACAAGCTACACTATTATACAATAATCATCAAGAAACATGGCTACTGGAACACAGCTGTACATTTTCAGGCAGTTCCCTCCAGTCTCTCCATTTCCTCTTGGATAACAAGGTGATATCTACTTAATGTGTAAGAATAACCTCCAGGATAACCTCTCGACTGTTTTTGGAATCGCTCAGCCATTGACACTTTGTCTCATTTCACTCTTTCCCCTTTTGGTTGAGAGGATTTTCTCAATCCCTTGATGCTGGATCTCAGCTCATTCCAGGGTTTTTCTCAATCCCTTGATGCTGAGTCTCAGCTCATTCTTGGATTTCTGTCCCACGTTGCCAGAAAGGTCCACACCCCTGGGAGTCATGTCCCGCGTAGACAGGGGGAGGGTGGTGAGATTGCTTGTTGTGTTGGCTGGAGAGAGAGGCCACATCTGAGCAACAAAACAGGTTCTCCTGGGGGTGATACTAGGCCTAATTTTAAGTAGGCTTGACCTATCCTTTGTGAGATTAAGTTTCATATGAACAAACCCCAAGACTGGGGGCTCAGCCTATAGCTTTGGTTGTCCACACTGCTTGTGAGAATATCAAGAATTCAACTTGGGGAGGCTGAATTTTCCCCTGTTCTCACCATTCCCCAAAGGGGACTTTGCAAATGCTTTTCTGCTCACTGATCAAATCACTCTGGGATTCATCGGGGCATCACTCTGGAAAAAACAACAAAATCTCATGTCCTACCCAAGGTTCCATGCACTTATGTTGTTCAACCAAGCTATCTACATAAGTTATATTAGGAAATGCACTAGTCAAAATATAAATTTTGTACCAAATAAACATTTTTTGCTTTAGTCTCACACATAAGTTGAAATTTTAAAATATTAATTACCATCTATTTTCAGCACTCTGCAGTCATGACATTTCTTTGTTCTTCCTCATGCAAAAACATTTTTTAAGTTTGTACATTTAGTCACTGTCATTATACACGCTAGGCAATCCTAGATTATACCATCTCAATCTTTATCGTCTGTCTTTCTTTCTGATTTCATTTGTGCCCCCAGCCCTCCTCCCTCTATCATTCTCACATTCAGCTTCATTCAGTGTTTTAACATAATTGTATTACAGTTAGGTAGTGTTGTGCTGTCCATTTCTAGTTTTTACATTCAGTCTGGTTGCACAATCTGTATCCCTTCAGCTCCAATTACCCAATATCTTACCCTATGTCTATCTCCTGATGGTCTCTGTTCCCACGAAATTCTCCAAGTTTATTCACTAATGTCAGTTCATATCACTGAGACCATACAATAAATGTCCTTTTGCTTCTGGCTAATCTCACTCAGCATAATGTCCTTAAGGTCCATCCACGTTGTTACATACTTCATAACTTTATTTTGTGTTACAGCTGCATAATATTCCATTGTATGTATATACCACAGTTTGTTTAGCCGCCCGTCTGTTGATGGACATTTTGGCTGTTTCCATCTCTGGGTAATTGTAAATAATGCTGCTATAAACATTGGTGTGCAGATGTCCGTTTGTGTCCTTGCCCTCATGTCCTTTGAGTAGAGACAGCATATAGATGTGTCCCGTTCCCTAATCCATTCTGCCAGTCCATGTCCCCCAATTGGGAAGCTTTTAATCCATCAACATCAGTGTTATTACTGCCTGGGCAGTACCCTCCTCTACCATTTTGCCTTTTGGCTTTTATATGTTCTTTTAATTTTCCTTCTTTTTATCTTTACTCATGGTCTTTCTTTCTACACTCTTCTCTACACCTCTCTCTTCTGCCTTCGTATCTGTCTCTAGTGTTCCCTTTAGTATTTCTTGCAGAACTGGTCTCTTGGTCATGAATTCTCTCAGTGATATTTTGTCTGAAAATGTTTTAATTTTTCCCTCATTTTTGAAGGACAATTTTGCTGGATATAGAATTCTTGGTTGGCAGTTTTTCTCTTTTAATAATTTAAATACATCATCCCATTGTCTTCTTGCCTCTATGGTTTCTGTTGAGAAATCTACGCATAGTCTTATTGGGCTTCCCTTGTATGTGATGGATTGCTTTTCTCTTGCTGCTTTCAAGATTCTCTCTTTCTCTTTGACCTCTGACATTCTGATTAGTAAATGTCTTGGAGTACGTCTATTTAGATCTATTCTCTTTGGGGTATGCTGCACTTCTTGGATCTGTAATTTTAAGTCCTTCATAACAGTTGGGAAATTTTCAGTGATAATTTCCTCCATTAGTTTTTCTCCTCATTTTCCCTTCTCTTCTCCTTCTGGGATACCCACAACATGTATATTTGTGCGCTTCATATTGTCCTTCAGTTCCGTGAGTCTCTGCTCATATTTTTCCATTTTTTCCCTATATTTTCTTTTTCTTGTCGGATTTCAGATGTTCCGTCCTCCAGTTCACTAATTCTATGTTCTGCCTCTTGAAATCTACCATTGTAGGTTTCCATTGTTTTTTTTTAATCTCTTCTACCGTTCATTTAATTCCCATAAATTCTGTGATTTGTTTTTTCAGACTTTTGATTTCTCCTTTTTGCTCATTCCTTGCCTTCTTTATATCCTCCCTCAATTCATTGATTTGGTTTTTGATGAGGTTTTCCATGTCTGTTCGTATATTCTGAATTAATTGTTTCAGCTCCTGTATCTCATTTGAATTGTTGGTTTGTTCCTTGGACTGGGCCATATCTTCAATTTTCCTAGTGTGATTTGTTATTTTTTGCTGGCGTCTAGGCATTTAATTACCCTAATTAGTTTATTCTGGAGATTGCTTTCACTTCTTTTACCTAGGGTTTTCTTGCTGGATGAATTTGTTGTCTCTCTGTTCTTTGACATTCAGTTCAGCTTTTTCTGGCCCTCTAGCTTAGGTTTTGTTTAACAGAGGATAATTTTTCAGTTCTTGTTTTCTTGTTTCTTGCCCTGCTTGTATGGTGCCAACCCCCCTCCCAGGAGGGTCTATGTAGGTATTATAGACCCCAGCTGGACTTTCCCAGACCAAACTGGCCTCCTATCGGGAGGAAAGAGTCACCTGCATCGGTTTTCCCTGAGGGTGAGACCCAGCAGGTTGACAGACTTTCCTGTGAATTCTCTGGGCTCTGTTTTTCTTATCCTGCCCAGTATGTGGTGCTTGTCTGCCTGCAGGTCCCACCAGCATAAGATGATGCAGTACCTTTAACTTTGGCTAAGGGCATGGTGGAGACAGAGGAGAGGTTGTAGGCTGGTTTTAATTGCTTCAAATTACCAAGCCCTGGTGTCTGAATTCCTTGAGAGAGGGATTCCACCTAAGTTGTGCTTCACCCCTCCCCTGGGGAAGGCACAGGTTTCAGACAAGCCCTCAAAACGAGTTTGTTTCTGCCTATCCCTGGGGCAGGTGCAGCCTGAGGAGCCCTGCCAGTGTATCTATCGGTTCCATCTTAACTCACTTTTACAGTATAAGCTCTGTGAAGGAATGGACCATGTCTGTCTCATTCACTCCTCACAATGGTAGGCACATAACAGGTGCTTGGAAAGTACTTGTTAAAGGAGCTTTCACCAACCCTTAAATTCAGGCTTGGTTCTAATTTTCTATTCATAGCCCCCAGGAAGCTTGTTTGATATCAGGATGCTAGGTTCCTCAGTTAACTCATTAACTTGGGTTTTTAAGCCGTTGGTCATGGAACCAAAATACTCTGGATTTGAGCCCCGATTTGATCTATTAGCTATGGAACCTTGGACAATTAACACTCTGAACTTCAGTGTCTTCATCTATGAAAGAGAAGTAATAATAACACTTTCTTCACAAGACTTTATTGAGACTTAAATGAAATAATATATATAAAGTATCTAGGACAAAATCTGGCACTTAATAGGTACTCAATAATGTATGTTCTTTTCTGTTCACAACTTGTTTCTGTTACCTAGAACTCTTAGAGATAGTAATAGGGGCTGTGAGTTACATTTAATAGTTCAAAATTTCTAACAGAATCTTTCCATTGACTCCTAATAATATTAACTAAAATGCTAAACTTTGTTTTGGAAATCTATCAACTCATTATCTCATGCTAGTCAGGAATATTTCTTGGTACCTATGTATATCAGATTAATTCAAAACAAGAAAATGAACCATTCATATATATATATATATATATATATATATATATATATATATATATATATATATATATATAAAAATTGATACATAAAACTTCCAAAATAAGGAGTTTATGAGGTGTCTTTTTATTTGGAACTACATGTGGTCCTTGGTTATTCAAAATCACCTGTTTCTTTTGGGCCAGGTCTCCACTTGAATTATGGTCACCCTAAAGAATTTGGGGGCCAGTAGTGTTTGCTGTTGGAAACTTGGATGTGGTTATATGGTCTTTTTGAGTGTATTTAGTAATAAAACTAATAAAAGTAACAGTACATATGACTGAGCTATTATAATTTCATCCAAAAGTCATAACGAAACTGCACATCTGTTTTGTGTTAGATGTTTCATTAGTAATTACAAAATAGTCCATAACGAATATTTTTACCACAGGCTTTTATTATTACAGGGATAGAATCTCATAGTGGCATGAAATGATTATAGTATTTATGCTGGTTTGAAGCATTATGTACCCCAGAAATGCCATGTCCTTTAGTCCTCATTCAATATTGCTGGATGGGATCTTTCTTATTGTTTCCGTGGAGATTTGACCCACCCAGTTGATTAAATGGTTTCCATGAAGCCACCAGAGCAAAGAGAGTCCATGCAGCCAAAGACTTTTGGAGATGAAGAAAGAAAATGCCCTGGGGGAAGCCGTTTAAGAAGCCTGGAGAGAAAGCTAGCAGAGATCACCATGTGCCTTTCCAGCTGAGAGAGAAACCCTGAACATTATCAGCTTTCTTGAACCAAGGTATCTTTCCCGGGATGCCTTAATTTGGATATTTCATAGCCTTAGAACTGTAAATTTACAGCTTAATAAATTACCTTTTTTGAAAGCCATTCCTAACTGGTATATCACATTCCAGCAGCTGACAAAACAGCATTCTAAAAACAAATAGAGTTACATTCAAATAGTCCATATTATTTGTGGACTATATATATAAAGCTGTCATCTTTCTTGTATTTTTGTCTTTAAAATGGTTCAAGGAATTATCAGCTAGTATACTTTTTTTAATGAAGCAGTAGAAGATATTTATTAGCCATGTGCTTTTTTTCTTTTAACATTTTTTATTGTATAGTACAACATATATACAAAGCAAAGAAATAAATTAAAAAAAAAAACCAAAACAATAGTTTTCAAAGCCTTCAACAAGTGGCTAAAGTTTGTCATGGGCTACCATACGATCCTCTCATATTTTTCCTTCTAGTTGCTCCAGAATATAGGAGGCTAAAGGGTTTAAATAATTTTTTTTTATCATCACAATCGACTTTTTCTTCTTTTTCTGTGAATAATAACATATACCAAAAAGCTATAAATTTCAAAGCAGAGCATCACAATTAGTTGTAGAACATCTTTCAGACTTTGACATAGGTTACAATTTCACAATTTTAGGTTTCTACTTCTAGTTGCTCTAAAACACTGGAGACTAAAAGAGATATCAATTTAATGTCAGCATTCATATTCATTTGTTTAGACCTGTCTGCTATGTATAATTCCACCATCAGCTTTGATCTTTTCATACCTCTCTTTGGGGTTGTTTGGGCTATGGCAATTCTAAATTTTTGATATTGGAAGGGTCTGTCACTGATATGGGGTCAAGAGATGGAACTCTCTGATGTTCTGGAGAGGCTGGGCTAGGTTTCAGGACTTATCTGGACCAGGGACCCATCTGGAGTTTGAAGGTTTCTGGAAAGTTACTCTAGTGCATGGAACCCTTGTGAAATCTTATATATTGCCCTAGATGTTCTTTAGGATTGGCTGGAATGGTCCTGGTTGGGGGTTGGCAGGTTATGATGGGTAGCAAGGTCTACCTGAAGCTTGTGTAAGAAAACCTCCAGAGTAGCCTCTTGACTCTATTTGAACTCTATCTGCCACTGATACTTTATTAATTACACTTCTTTTCCCCCTTTCATTCAGGATGGAATTGTTGATCCCACGGCGCCAGGTCTGGATTCATCCCTGGGCCCACGTCGCCAGGGAGACTTTCACCCCTGGATGTCATGTCCCACGCAGTGGGGAGGGCAATGATTTCACTTGCAGAGTTGGGCTTAGAGAGACTGAGGCCACATCTGAGCAACAACAGAGGTCCTCCAGAAGTAACTTTTAGGCATGCCTATAGGTAGTCTAAGCTTCTCCGCTATCTACATAAGCTTCACAAGAGTAAGCCTCATGATGGAGGGCATGGCCTATTGATTTGGGTGGCCCTAAAGTTTGACACAGTATCAGGGGATTCTCTAATGGTAGGGTTTAATAGTTCCAGAGTCTTTCTCCCCTCTCTCAGGGGACTTTGCCAATACTTTTTGATTATCTGCTTAATATACTCTAGGATGTTTCCAGGCATTACAATAATCTATACAGGATTAAAGGGACCTCTTTCTTATTCTGTGCTCTCTGTGTTTCAGTTGTTCAAATGAGCTATACACATAGGTTGTATTAGATTATACACTACAGAAAATTTCAGTTCCAGATCAAATAAACCTTTTTTCCATTGGTCTCAAAGAGTATGTGTGGTCCTAAAATATAGACACTGTCTTCCTTACCCCTATGTTCTGAGTTACTTTAACCCCAACCTGTTCGATTTCGTTCTTATCTCTAAATATCAGGTTATATATATATATATATAACAGCCTCTCAAAATCCAGAAGTAATAATCACCACTCCAGACTTAATGTGTCTGCTCTAAAAGCTTGCAATCTAGGCCCCTGTTTTCTTATAAGCATTTACTAATGCTAATCTATCAGAGTATTAGATTAACCTGTACAGATTAACAAGCTCTATGAAGAGATTTTGAAGACGTGGTTAACATGTAAAACCAGTTGACTTTAAGTAAAGGAGATTATGCCCAATAATGCACGTGGGCCTCCTATAATCAGTTGTTTAAGGCCTTCAGAGCAATTGAGGTTTCTCTGAGGAAGAAACAATTGTCTTAAGACTGCTGCATTGACTTCTGCCTGAGATCTTCTGGCCTGCCAGACTGCCCTACAGATTTCAGAGTTGCCAGCCTTCACAGTTGTGAAAGCCAATTCCTGGAAATAAATTTCCTTGTGTATGTGTATGTATTTATGTATATGTCCGCCCACGAAAAAAGGAACTCACTCAGGATGCCTTAGTTAAGGAGCCCTGCCCCACAGAGGCCTGAACATCATTTAAGAAACAACTCTCTGGGGAGTGGATGATCTTGTTGTCCCCTCAACAGCTGACATCTTTCTATTATTCTCTTCCTTGCTTTGCTACTATGAAATCACTCAGCTTCTCTCTCTGTTTTTCCGAGAACCTGCTCTGAAGGAGCCAAAGACTCTACCCCAAATTCACACGACCCAAGAGAAAAGACCTAATGGATTGGCCAAACCCCCTCAGCACAGTGTGTCTCTGGCAGAGGCCTTGGATAAATCCACCTGGAAGCACACACGATGCCTGCGATTGCTCAGATATCTGCTCCTGGTCACATTTGCTGGGGCCAGTGTGTGGATATTATGGTGAGAAACCCCTTGGAGGCTATGGAAATGTCAGGCGATGAACTTAATTTGTCTAATCCTTAGCATTCTACTCCATCAACGAAGTGAGCAGATTAATCTGTACAGGTTAATCTAATACTCTGATAGATTAGCATTAGAAAATGCTTGTAAGAAAACAGGAGCCTAGATTGCAAGCTTTTAGAGCAGACACATTAAGTCCAGAGTGGTGATTATTATTTCTGGATTCTGAGAGGCTGTTTTATATATATAACCTGATATTTAGAGATAAGAATGAAGTCGAACAGGTTGGGGTTAAAGTAACTCAGAACATAGGGGTAAGGAAGACAGTGTCTATATTTTAGGACCACACATACTCTTTGAGACTAATGGAAAAAAGGTTTATTTGATCTGGAACTGTCATCCCCCTTTCTTTCTCCATTAGACCCCCACCTACCATGGTCTGCCACATTCCCCGCTCCACACCAATACTCTAACTTCCAACTATGGACAGCTTCCCTTTTTAAGGCATGTATTTGCTCACCTTTGACTTAGAAACCTCGAAATCGGGCCTATATAATAAATGAAAGGTTTCCCCATTGTTCCAGTAGTTGATGTAACTAACATATCATTTTGATCTCTATATTCCATCTAAAATTTATGAAAGCCATGCAGTTCAAAATCAATTTGATTTCTCTATAAGCACATTTGGGGCTTTGCTTGGACCTGAAAAGTTCCTGGTTCTTTCCTCTGT
Organism: Tamandua tetradactyla; assembly: GCF_023851605.1. NCBI lineage: Eukaryota > Metazoa > Chordata > Mammalia > Pilosa > Myrmecophagidae > Tamandua > Tamandua tetradactyla. The sequence continues at coordinate 5,036,085 of NC_135347.1, read as the reverse complement.
GTCGATTAGATCAGATAATGTTTTATACTCTTGTCCCCATGCTTGCACTCAAAGGAGCTCATCTAGAATGTCGCGGGGCTGCTCCAACGGGAGACATGAGTGCATGCTGCCAGTCCGCAGATGTGTGTTTGCATTACCTATTATGGAGAAAATGGACTACGCACTTCTTTCTTGTGCTTACAAGCTCCTGATGAGAATTATTAGACCCTAGGGAAGACTTGTAAGAGATAATGGTAATGTGGTAATTTTACCAGGTCATTCTATTTGAGAGGAGGTATCTCGTAATTTTCCTCCCTTCATTGGAAGACCTGTTTACCAAAGTGCCATTTAGCAAGTCTAGAGGGCTGTGTGAGGGCTTCGTGGGGTGTCTCAGGGACATAAGTCTTCTTATTCAGAAAGGATTTAGGAGTATAAGCAGGTACAAATAGGGAAATAATTCAGTTTGGAGGTATTTATGGCTGCCATCATGAAAGAAAATGAGCTCTGTATACCTAGGCAAAGCACAAAAAGCACTCTACTGAGACCGGGAGGAGATGTGGGCTAAAACTCTCCAGATCTGCCAACCCCGTCCCCTACCCCTGCCATGGTCTCTGGGTACCATGAATCACTTGCTGGCTTTGACCCTTCAGCTTTTGTCACTGACAGGGCTCCACATTGTGGTGACTTGGGGACAATTCACTTATTTATTTATACATTTATTTATGTATACCTTTGCTTAGTCATTCATTCACTCACTCACTCATTCATTCATTTAGCAATTATTCAAAAAGTGTTTGATGAGAGCCTCTCTGTGCTTAGCAGCATGCCAGGCACTGAGTTGTATATAAAAATAAAGGTAAGTCACAATTCCTATTCTCCAGAAATCTATTATTTTATTTGACAGATAAATATAGGACATACTTTAGAGTTTAGTACAATACATAGTCATTCAGAATGTCAATACCAAGTAAGTGACACAGGTAGTAAGAGCCAAAGCAGTTCCCAGAAAGGTGAGTATGAGCAGCAGAGAGAACATGGGACTTGAGCAGTGGTTCAGTTCACTGCTGGGATGCAATATACGGGAAATGGGTTGGCCTTTACTATGAGGATTTATTAGCTTACAAAAGTACAATTCTAAGGTCATGAAAATGTCCAATTAAGGCATCAACAGGACAATACCTTCTCTGAAGACAGGCTGCTTGCATCTGGGGTTCCTCTGTCAGCTAGCAAGGCACATGGCCTGTGTTTGCTGGCCCTTTGCTCGTGGGTTTCCTTGTTTTCAGCTTCTGGTTCCAGTGGCCTCCTCTCTGAGTTTCAGTGGGTCCTCTCTTAGCTTCTCCGGGGCTTTTCCTCTAAATTCTCTCAGATTTTTCTGTCCTTTATCCTCTCATAAAAGACTCTACCAAAAAGGATTAAGACCTCCCTTGAATGGGCTGGGTCTCAATTGCAATAACCTAACAAAAAGGTCCCACCCACAACAGGGCTACACTCTCAGAAACGGATTAAAAGAACATGGCTTTTTCTGGGGTACATAATACCTTCAAACCAGTGCAAGCAAGGTCCTGAAAGCTGGGACTATTAGCAATTATGGAATAAGGAAAAGGGACCTCAAAGAAGTGAATAGACAATGAGCAAAGGCAGAAGGTCATAAATGAAAATGAATGTCTATGCGAGAGAGTGGGGAGACCATCCTGGAAAGGGGGAGGGGGCAGTCATCAGAGACATGGAAGATGAATGTCAAGTTAGAGCAAGGCCAAGATAATGAAATATTTTGAATGAGAGAAAAAAGCTCATCTTGACCTTATTCATATAGGTCTTAAGAACCCCTGGTACTTTTGAATGGAAATGTGATGCTGTTGCAAAAAGCCTAAGGTGGTTCAGCCGTTCTACCATTACCCAAATAGCTATGCGGCATGCCTGGGAGCGCAGGAGGATATAAGCTCTGGCATAGGTAAGTTGCTAAATAGGCACTGGGAGCGAAAATGAGGAAGGGAGCAAAGATGAGGATGCCTAATTTTCCTAACACTATGTGAAATGTTGGAGGACTTTCTAGCATATATTTACTTAGGTAAACTTGAAACAGACATGGGCTGCCAGTGAGAAAAAGCTTTATGTGAAGTGGCTTATTTAAAAAATATATATACATTGTCTCACATAACTAAACTGTGGAAGGTAAGGGTGGATCTCAGGAAAAGAGAGGGTTTATTTACAAGTCCAGTAATTTTATATAAAGTGAAGACATTTTTACTTTATGCTTGATTAATATTCAAATAATTCATATATTTAACAAATTAAATCTTTTTAAAATACTTAGCACCACTTACATGTCCAAATTCTCGTAGACAATTTCAAACAATAGGCATAAACTTAGTATATATATATAGATATAATAATGCAATAATTGTTAACACTTACAATAGCACTTACTATATGCCAGGGACTGTTGTAACCACTTTATATGTATTATTCATCTAATACTCAAAACAATCTTATTAGATAGGTACTGCTATTATCAACCCACTTATAGAAATGAGGAAATTGAGGCTTAGAGAGTTTACACATCTAATAAATTATCAAGCTTGGATTCAAACCCAGTAATTCACGCTCTTTGCCACTACTTTCTACTGGCTTTTAATCTAAAAAGAACTTTAAAAAGGTAGATTCCAAAAAAAATACCATGCCTACTGAGAAAGCACTATTAGTACTATTATTTTAAAATAGTCTCTACTAGCATATTGTCTAGATACTAGACAAAGTAACCACATGTGAAAGACTTCAGAAATATGAAACATAGGAAAGCAGGAGGTAAAATAATTGTTATTTTTAGGTAATAGAACTATACATCTGGAAAAAATAGATAACTGAAATGGAAAACTTGCAAATAATCAGTAAGAGAATTCAGTCAACTCAGTATAAAATGAAATACAGGGTGGTGCGACAGTGGCTCAGTGGCAGAGTTCTCACCTGCCATGCAGGAGACCCAGATTCGATTCCAGGTGCCTGTCCATGCAACAAACAAACAAGCAAATATATATATAATAAAGATGTGGTAATCATCATATATAAAAATGACCTAGATAAACGATACAATGAAAGGAAAGCCCACTTACAATAGTAAGAAGAGAGCTAAAACTCTTTGAGATAAACTGAACAAAATATGTGCAAAAATTGTGCATTGATAAAATATCAAGAGACATAAAAAGAACATGAACAAATGGAAGGGCATACTATATCCTTGGATAAGGGGTCTCAATATCATTAAGATGTCAGTTCAGGTAACTTAACTTACAGAGTAACTTGAACCTAGCAGGATTCCAACACTCGATTTTACAGTTCATATATGTATATGAACATATATAAATGAGTATCGCTAAGAAACTTCTTCCAAAAAAAAAAAAAAAGAAGAAGAATGAGCTTTACCAGTTATGAAAATATGTTTTGGAGCCACAATAAATAAGGCAACATGCTACTGGCATATGACCAGGCAAACATTAACATTATAATGGAATGTAAAGTCTAGAAACAGCTTAAAAATAAATCAAGTATTCAAGACACGATAAAGCGTTCGTTCAGTAAGTGGTGTTAGAAAAAAATGCATAACCCATTTGAAGAAAAATTAAATTATATCCCTATCTTACAAATTCTAGATGTCCTAAAGATTTAAATGTGGAAAAAAAGAAAATAAAATATTGGGAGAAAACAGAAGAGAATTTTTAATAATGTCAGAATAAGAAAGTCTTGCATAACCCAAAACTATAAGAAAACATTACTACCAATCTTATGGAAATAAAAAAGATTATAAGGGAATATTATGTACAATTATATGTCAACAAATTAGATAACCTAGATGAAATGAAAAAATCCCTAGAACAACACAAACTACTGAACTAGACTGAAGAAAAACTGGAAATTTTAATAGATCTATAACAAGTAAAAGATAAATTAGAAAATTTTAAAACTTCCTGCAAAGAAAATCCCAGCTCTGGAGGCGTGTTGGTCAATTCTACCAAATATGCAAAGAATTAACACTAGTACTTTCCAAACTCTTCAAAAACGTGTAAGAAAAGGAAATATTTCTCAACTTATTCTGAAGCCATCATTACCCTGATAACAAAACTAGACAAAGATGTTACAAGAAAAGAAAATTTTAAATCGATATCCCTTAAAAACATAGACACAGAAATCCTCAATAAAATATTAGTAAACTAAATCTAACAAGATATAAAAAGAATGATACACCATTAAAAAGTGGGATTTATCCCGTGAATGCAAAGGTGGTTTAACATCCAAAAATCAATCAGTGCGATACACTCTATTAATAGAACAGAGGACAAAACCACATAATCATCTCAGTAGATGAGAAAAAAGATTTAATAAAAAACAACAACCTTTCCAACAAAGACACTTAACAAACTAGGAATAGAAGGGAACTTCAACAACCTAATAAAGGCCATCTATAAAAAAACACACACAGCAAACATCATACTTAGATTAGATGCTTTTCCCCTAAGATCAGAAAAAAGACATGGATGTCTACCCTTACAACTTTTATTTAACATTGTAGTGGTCATTCTAGCCATGGAAATTAGTTAAGAAGAAGGAATATAAGGCATCCAAATTTGAAGGCAAGAAGTAAAACTGTCTTTATTCACCTGTAGCATGATCTTGTATCAAACGTCACTAAGAAATCCACTAAAAAAGCTATTAGAACTAATAAAAGAGCACATCAAGTTTGCAGTATACAAAATGAACATGTAAGAATCAATTGCAATCCTATGCACAACAATAGACAGTAAAAAACTAAATTAAGAAAATTCCATCCACAATAGCATCAAGAAGACTAAAACATTTAAGAATAAGTTTAACAAAAGAAGTGCAGGACATGTAATAGAAAATTACAAAATGTTGAAAGAAATTAAAGAGGTCTTAAATAAATGTAAATAAATCTCATATTCATGCCTCAGAGGACTCAACATTATTAAGATCACAATATTCTCCAACTAGATCTCAGATTCAGAATTATCCCTATCAAAAGTCCTGCTGACTATTTTGCAGAGATTGACAAGCTGACCCTAAAATTCATATGGAAATGCAAGAGAGCCAGAATAGCAAATGAAGAGAGGAAGGAAAAAAATTAAAAATCTTGAGAAAAAGAAGGGCAAGTTTGGAGATTCAAAATTTTCAATTTCAAATCTTACTACAAAACTTCAGTGATAAAGACAGTGAAGTAATGGTATAAGATAGACATATAAATTGATGAAATAGAATTGAGAGTCCAAAATAAATTTTTGCATCTATGGTCAATTGATTTTTGACAAGGATGTTGCACCAGTTTGAATCTGTTGAGTACCCCAGAAAAGCCATGTCCTTTAATCCTCATTCAATATTGCTGGGTGGGAGCTTTGTTTCCATGGAGATGTGCCCACTCAATTGTGGGTGGTGGCTTCTGATTAGATGGTTTCCATGGAGATGTGTTTCCACCCATTCAAGGTACAGTTGCTTACTGGAGCCCTTTAAGAGAGAACCATTTTGGAAAAAGCTTTAGAGCCATGAGAGCCACCAGAACTGACAGAGCTAACAGAACGGCCAGTGCCTCAGGAAGGCCATTAAAGAGAATGCTAGCAGATCTCACCATGTGTCTTTCTAGCTGAGAGAGAAGCCCTAAACATCACTGACCTTCTTGAACCAAGGTATCTTTTCCTGGATGCCTTAGATTGGACATTTTCACAGGCTTGGAATTGTAAACTAGCAACTTCATAAATTCCCCCTTTTAAAAGCCATTCTGGGGCGGGCCGCGGTGGCTCAGCGGGCAAGAGTGCTTGCCTGCCATGCCGGAGGACCCCGGTTCGATTCCCGGCCCCAGCCCATGTAAAAAAAACAAGCAAACAAACAAAATATAATAAAACAAGAAAATGTTTAAAGATGTTTCCCTTTCTTCCTCCCATCCTTCCTTCCTTCTCTCTGTCTTTCCTTCCCTTCCTCCCTCTCTCTTAAAAAAAAAAAAAAAAAAAAAAGCCATTCTGTTTCTGGTATATGCATTCTGGCAACCTCTGCAAACTAGAACAGATGTCAGTGAGGAGAGTAGGGGGAAGATAGTGTTGTCAATAAGTGGTTCTGGGACAACTGGACATCCTCATGCAAAATAGTGACAATGGCACTCAGCTCTGTCCTTAGCCACTGCAGTGCTTAAGCACTGAGCTCATGATTGGAGTAGCTACGGTAGAGATAGAGGCTATGCATTTTTAGGCAATAACCCACTTTATAATGTTTACCACCAATGATAGGATATAGTCTTCTAGGTGCTTCTATATTCATCGATACATTTATAAAAAGGGAGTCTTATGTGGTGTGTCTTGTGTAGATGTGTACACACACATGCATTGTGTATGTTTCTGTGTACACAGAAACTATGTGAATGATATCTCGGTCAATGACTAGAGCTACATCATCATTTTATACACACAAAAAAATAATAACATTGGATCCCAACCTCAAACCATATACAATGATTAACTCAAATGGATCAATGATATAAATGTAAGAGTTGAAGCTGTAGAACTCTGAAGAAATAGGAGTAAGTTTTCATAATCTTGGTCATGATATGACAACAAAAGCACAGAGAAAAAATATAAGAATTGATAACTTGGACTTCATAAAAATCCAAAACTTTTGTGCTTCAGAGAATACTATCAAGAAAGTGAAAAGACATCCCACAGACGAGAGAAATGTTTCCAAATCATATATCTGACAAGGAATTTGTATCAAGAATATATAAAGAACTCTTAAAACTCAACAATAAAAAGACAAATAATCCAATTTTTAAATGGGCAAAGGATTTGAATAGACATTTATCCAAAGAAAATGTACATGAAATATATTTCATGTGCCAATATGCACGTGAAAACTGATCAACATCATTAGCCATCAGGGAAATGCAAATCAAAACCACAATAAGATACTATTTCATATACTCTAAGGTGGGTATAATAAAAAACGACAGGCAATAATAAGTGTTGGTGGGGATGTGGAGAAACTGGAACACTCGTTCATTGCTGATGGAATTGTAAAATGATGCAACCATACTGGAAAACAGTTTGGCAGTTTCTCAAAAACTTAAACATAGAATTACCATATGCCTCAGCAATTCTACTCCCAAGTATATATGAAAAGAAATGAAAATTTTTATCCATATATAAAATTTTGTACCTGATTGTTCATATCAACATTATTAATAATATCCAAAAATGGAAAGAATTTATATTCCCACTAATGGATAAATGGATAAACAAAATATGGTATGTCATACAATGGAATTATACTCAGCCATAAAAGGGAGTGTACTGATTGATGCTACAATATGAATGAAATGTCCAGAATAGACAAAAAAACATACAGAAAGAAAGTAGATTAGTGGTTTCCAGGAGCTGGGGTCAGAGAGAATGAGTTTCTTTTGGGGATAATGAAAATATTGTAAAGTAGTGAATATTGTTCAACCCTGTAAATACACTAAAACCCACTGAATTGTACACTGTTAAAAATGTGAATTTCATGGCTTATAAATTATCTTTCAATAAAGCTGTTATGAAAAAAGCCATACAAGAAAATATTGATAAATCCAATTACATAAAAAGTTTTTTAAAATCTGGATTGAAAAAGCCACCATAACAAATTTAAATAGCAACCAAAATTCTGGGAAAAATATGGGCAATTCAAATTCCAGAACAAGGGCCAACCTCTTCAACATAAAAGGAACACTGACATATCAATTAAAATACCACAATCTGAGGAGAAAAATATGCAAAGGATATCAATACAGCTTTTTCACAAAAAGAAATTTAAAAGTCATATAAAAAGACTGTTTTAAATCATAAGTGAAATAAATATTACCACTACACTGAGAAACTAATTTCAACTATCAGATTGGCAAAGATCAACAAGTTTGATAGTACTGTATGGTGAGAATTCAGAAATATCTTTAATACAGTATTGGTACGAATATATCCAGGACTATTTGGCTATATATATCAAGATAACACATATACATACCCTTTGACCAAGCAATTTTACTACTGGGAATATGTTCAGTGGAATCTAGTAAATATTTAACAACCAGCTCTCCGGAAAAAATAAGGGAAGAAGAGGCCTTTTATTGGTTAGCATTTGTCAATTTTAATAGTGTAAATACTCCCACAATGACCAATTTCAAGCTACCAACTTAATGTCAACCAGCCTTCAAAATTACTAACACTTTCACAAAAGCTGCTCTTCAAGCCAATAGTGTATTCAAGCACACTACTGAATATTCATCAGAAAATATGAAAGGATGTATGCTCCAGATTGCAATACATCCATTGTATGCAATAGGAAAAGATTTGAAACAATCTAAATGGTCATCAATAGATGACTACTTAAATTAATGATTTTACCATGAAGTTATTTTAAAAATTGAGAAATTTCCTTATTTACACATATGGCACAATCTCTAAGCTATATTAAGCTAAAAAATCAAACAAGGTATATGTGCTAATTTGAAAATATTATGTACTCCAGAAAAGCCATGTTTTAATCCTGATTCCCACAAGGAGCAGTCATTTCTTTTAATCGTGATTCAGTAATGTAGGCTGGAATCTTTTGATTAGATTATCTCTATGGAGATATGACACACCCAATTATGGGTATTAACTTTTGATTAGATGGAAATGTGGCTCCGTTCATTCCAGGTGGGTCTTGATTAGCTTACTGGAATCCTTTAAAAAGAGGAAACATTTGGAGAGAGAGAGAAAAAATGACAGAACCTACAGAAATGACAGACATGACAGAAGCCTCAGAGCTGACAGAAACTTCAGAGCAAACCTGACACAGGTGCAGACATGTGAAGAACAGAGACACGGATGTTTGGAGATGGTTGGAGCCCAGCAGACGTCACCATGAGATGTTAAGCAAACCAGAACCTGGAGAGAGTCAAAGGAAGCCAAGATATGAAGGCCAACCCTGGAGAAGCAAAACGAGGAACCTCCACACTGACAGAGACTGAAAGCAATGGAGCCCAGGAGCAAGGGACCAGCAGATGCCAGCAACATGACTTCCCAGCTGAGAGAGGTTTTCCACACCAACTGGCCTTCCTTGACTGAAGGTAACCTCTTGGTGGTGCCTTAATTTGGACATTTTCACTTGCTTAGAACTGTAAACTTGTAATTTATTAAATTCCCCTTTATAAAAGCCATTCTGGGATATCACATTCTGGCAGCTAGCAAACTAACACAGTGTATAACAGTGTGTATCATATAACATTTTTAGGGAAAATGGGGGAAATATATACACATAGAATATTTCTGGCATGCTATTTAAGAAACTAGATGATTGGGTTTGCTAATGCTGCCAGAATGAAATGTACCAGAAATGATTTGCTTTTTCAAAGGAGATTTATTAGGTTACAAGCTTACAGTTCTAAAACCATGAAAACGTCCAAACTAAGGTACCAACAAGAAGATGCTTTCACTCAAGAAAGGCCAATCAAGTTGGAGTTTCTCGGTCATGTGGAAAAGCAAATGGTCATGTCAGCTGCCCTTCTATCCTGGCTTCTGGGTTGAAATGACATTTCACCATCTCCGAGCAACTTGTGTCTGTCTTTTCTCCAAAATGTTCTCCTCTTAAAGGACTTCAATAAGCTAATTAAGGCTTACCTTGAAAGGGTGAGGTCACATCTCCATGGTCCCCCAATCAAGAAGTCCAACCCCAATTGGGTGGGCCACATCGCCATGGAAATAACCTAATTTAAAAAGTCCCACCTACAGTAATTTTGCACCCATAAGACTGGATCAAAAAAGTATGGCTTTTCTGGGGTACATAATTTCAAACCAGCATATTCCACTCTCTGGACCCCCAAAAGATGTGTTCTTTCCAAATGCAAAATACATTCATTCCATCACAATATCACAAAAGCCTTAAACCATTTCAGTAACAATACAAACACATTACAAAGTCAAAAACAGTACAAAATCTTATTAAAGTCAGTTACAGGCATGGTCTGTCCTAAGGCAAAATTCTCCTCCGGCTGTGGACCTATGAAACTCAGAACAAGTTATCAGCTACCAATATACAAAGAAGGTTCCATCAGAGGATAATTATTTCCTTTTCTATAGGGAGATATTGGAAGGGAAACAGAGGTCAAAATATCCAAACAGTTCTTAAAACCTGCAGAGCAAACTCTAATACATTTGAAAGTCTGAGAATCATTTATTCTCAGGGCTTGAGAGAGTGGCAGTTCCATTCTTTCCAAAGGTTTACATAAAGACTCTCCAAACACTGGGTGAGTCTTCCAACATAGCCAAGCATTGGAAAGACCACCTTATTCTCTGTCACATCTTTTTCAAGCATCTGGTGGTACCTGGACTCTTGGCCATCTCCACACAAACAACCCTTCAACATAATGATGTAGCAGCCAAGCTCTCCCCAATCCCCAAGAGATGTGCTCCACACTTTCTGAGGCCTGAGATGGCAAAACTCTTCCTGAACATCACGGAGGAAGGCCTGCCCTCTGCCTCTGGGGCAACCTCACCCTTTCCATATGGCTTGGAAGTTCTGTTTTCCTGGTCTGATATTTCTTAGCTCCAGGCCTTAGCATCCATGGTTCTGTCTTTGAAGTAATTTTTCCTGCAATCTGTCATTTTTATGTCCCTTTCAGTCCAGACTGGCCGTGGTTCCATTTATACAGATCCCACAAACTTTTGTTGGTTTTCTATGTAGAATGCAGGGATCTCAACCATCATACAATAGTACTTTCCACAAATCCTTTCTGGATAACTGCATTTCCAATCCTGGATTTTTCTGAAATGTCTGACTGGTTCCATGTGTTGTTAAGTCCTCACATGGGGCACTATTCTCTGGGGTCTCACTTTATGGAGGCCCAGAATTTTCTAGACAATAAATTTCTGGCTTCCTTGTACCCAAGAATTCAGTTCTCAGCTTATCCCTTTCCAGTCACATTTTACTATAAACTGCAAGGAACAATCAGGTTGTATCTTCCATATTTAGTTTGGACATTTCTTCAGCTAGATATCCAAGCTCATATACTTCAAATTCTACCTTCCTTCCAATACCAGAACTCAATTTGGCAAATTCTCTGCCACTTTGAAAAATGGATCTCCTTTCTTCCAGTTTGCAATGACACATTTATCCCTTCTGTCTAAGGCCTCGTTGGAAGAATCTTTAGTATCCATATTACTACTGATAGTCTCTTCAAAGCATACTAGGCCTTTCCTCTTATATTCCTCACAATTCTTCCAGAATCTTCCTCTTATCCATTTAAAAAGCCATTCCAACATGTTTGGTAATTGCAAACTTAGCAGCACCCTATTTCTCTGGTACCAAAACCTGTTTCGGTTTGCTAATGCCAATATACCAGAAATGGATTGGCTTTTACAAAAGGGATTTATTAGGTTACAAACTTACAGTTCAAAGACCATGAAAATGTCCAAACTAGGGCACCAACAAGTGGATACCTTCACTCAAGAAAGGCCAATTGAGACTGGAGTTTTTCTGTCACATGGGAAGGCACATGGTGACGTCTACTGTCCTTCTCTCCTGGCCGTTGGGTTCAAATGGCTGTCTCAGCATCTCCAAGCATCTGTGTCTGTGCTTTCTCCAAAATATTCCCCTCTTAAAGGACTCCAGTAAACTATTTAAGACCCACCTTGAATGGGTGTGGTCACATCCCCATGGAAACAACCTAAAAAAAAAAAAAGGTCCCACTCACAAGATTGGAATAAAAGACCAGGGTTTTTCTGAGGTACATAACAATTTCAAACCAGCATACTGGGATCATTGATTCCCTCAAGAGTGGCAAAATGGGTGACCATTGGATACTGATGGAAGGGGGAATTTTTACTATATATCGACATTTTATAAAATGTGATGCATAGTAAAAAAATAATCCACATGAGTGAATTATTTAAAAATTTAAGTTATTTAAAAAATGAATTGTTCTAAAACTAAATAAAATATGTTTTAATATCTTTAGAGAGATAAAGGAAAGAACTGCACAAAAATAGGAACAAACAGTTGTGAAACAAGAGGAGTGATTAAGAAGAAAACCCATTTACAGATTTGGGGAAAATTAGAAAAATGGAAATAAAAGCAATTTTGAATACAGAAGTTATTACACTCCATAATGGACTAGCAAAATAGCTATGATATTTCTCTTCTGTAGGGTCTCTCTTTGAGGAAGTGTCTGATAGGTTCAAATGCTTTCTTAGAGTCTTATCAGGCTCTACAAAGATATATATATATATATATATTTTTTTTTTTTTGCATGGGCAGGCATCAGGAATTGAACCTGGGTCTCTGGGATGGCAGGCGAGAGCTCTGCCTGCTGAGCCACTGTGGTCTGCCCTCTACAATTATTTTACTTTTGCTTATATTTACTAGTATAGCTTAATTGAGTGTTTTTTTTTCTTTTTTTAATGTCAGGTTATTCAGAGACAAACTGAACTATATCATACTCAAAACCTAATGAGACACACTTTAGTGCATTTGCAAGAGGAAATTATTTACAATACATTCTTTTTTTGTGTGAAAAATAACATACATACAAAAAAAAGCAATAAATTTCAAAGCACACTGCAACAGTTAGAGAACAGAACTCAGAATTTCATATAGAGGTTACAGTCCCACGATTTTAGGCTTTTCCTTCTGGCTGTTTCAAGACACTGGAAACTAAAAGAAATATCAATATAATGATTTGGAACTCATACTCATTTGTTAAACCTTATCTATTCTGTTATAACTCCACCTTTTCCTCTGATCTTTCTCCTAATCTTTAGGGGTGTTTTGGCTATACCCATTCCAACTTTTCCATGTTGGAAAGGGCTGCCATCCATGGAACTTTTGTAGAATCTCAGGAAAAGCTCTAGGTGTTCTTTAGAGTTGGCGGGAATGGTTTTGATTGGGTTTGGCAAACCATGATAAATAGCAATAAGTAGCTGAAGCTTGTGTAAGAGTAGCCTCCAGAATAGCTTCTCCACTCTACCTGAGCTCTCTCAGCCACTGATACCTTATTTGCTACGATTCTTTTCCCTTTGGTCAGGAAGGCATTGTCAATCCCACAGTGCCAGGGCCAGGCTCATCCCTGGGAGTCACATCCCATGTTGCCAGGGAGACTTTCATGCCTGGATGTCATGCCCTACATTGGGGGGAGGGTAATGATTTTACTTGCAGAGTTGGGCTTAGAGAGAAGGAGGCCACATCTGAGCAACAAAAGAGGTCCTCTGGTAGTAATTCTTAGGCATAACTATAGGTAGGCTTAACTTCTCCATGGCATAAATAAGCTTCACAAGAGCAAGCCTCAAGCTAAGGGCTTGGCCTATTGACTTGGGAATCCCTGCTGTTTGAGACAGTATCAGGGGTTTACCTGGTGATAAAGTTTAATAGTTCTGTATTTTTCCTCTGATCCCTCAAGGGACTTTTACCATTGCTTTATTTTTAGGTACAATTATGACTATTAATTTAGGAGAAATCACAATAGATTACAAATTTCAAAAATCTAACAAATAGCAAAGACATCACAAAATCCAGAAAAGTACACAGTATTTATATTGGTTAACTGCTGGGCACATTGCTATGTGCTACTCTTTTTTCCTATGTATTTTGGTCATATTTCTCCTACAGTTTTTTGATTGCCATTACTTTTTGTTGTTGTTGTTGTTTTAATCAAATTTTATATTTTAGAACAGCTTTAGATTTACAGAAAAAGTGCAATGATAGTACAAAGACTTCTCATACACTCCACACCCAGTTTCCCCAATAATAACTTACATTAATATGGTAGGTTTGTTACAATTAATGAACCTCTATTGTTAAGTTATTATTATTAACTAGAAGTCAAACTTTATTCAGATCCCCTGAGTATAAACTTAATGTCCTTTTTCTGTTCAGAAACCTATCAGGATACCTCATTATATTTAGTCACTATGGTTCCTTAGGCTCCTCTTGGCTGTGAGTTTTTCAGACTTTCATTACTTTTGGTAACCTGAATAAGTTTTGTAGAATGTCCCTCTATTGGGATTCATCTTGTGTCTTTTTCATGATTAGAATGGAGTTATGGGTTAGGGGAAAAAGACCACAGAGGTAAAGTACCATTTTTATCACCTCATATTCCTTGATACATGACTTAAAATTGTAGCTGAACTGACTGAGGGAGTGTTTCTCCAAGACACTGTGAAGCTACTTTGTCCCTTGCATCCCATCCTTTACATGCTTATGCTTTGAAAAATCATCATACAGCGTCCACACTTAAGGAATGGAGATACACTCCATTTCATTGAAAGTGGAGTAGCTACTTCAATTCTTTAGAAGTCAACTGCATGGCCCCAAACTTGGGGCCAGGGCTTTTTTTTTTTTTTTTTTAATTGGGTCCTGTTAATTGGAATTCTGTGTCTCATTTCCTTATTTCTTACATAAACCTTACCTAAAATTTAAGTTTCTTTGAAATGGATCAAGGATATCCATTTCTGGCAACACAGCAGATTAGATGCCCCAACTGATTTTATTGCTTGAAACTCAAATATACTGCATAAAGTATATATATATTTTTAACTTTTTTTGTTATTGTATAGTATAACATATATACAAAGCAAAGAAATAAAAAAGCAATACTTTTCAAAACACTGTTCAACAAGTAGTTACAGGACAGATCCCAGAGTTTGTCATGGGCTACCATACAATCTTCTCATATTTTTCCTTCTAGCTGCTCCAGAACATAGGAGGCTAGAGGGCTTAAATGCTTTTTTATCATCACAATCGACTTTTTTTCCTTCTTTTTTTTTTTTGTGAACAATAACATATATACAAAAAAAGCTATAAATTTCCAAGCACAGAACCACAATTAGTTGTAGAACAGGTTGCCATTACTTTTTTTTTTTTTTTTTTTTTTTTTTAAGGAAAGACAGAGAGAAGGAAGGAAGGATAGAAGGAAGGAAGGAAGGAAGAAAGGGAAACATCTTTAAACATTTTCTTGTTTTATTGTATTTTGTTTTTCCGTTTTTTGTTACATGGGCTGGGGCCGGGAATCGAACCGAGGTCCTCCGGCATAGCAGGCAAGCACTTTGCCCGCTGAGCCACCGCGGCCCGCCTACTTTTTAATTATCTGTTTAACATACTCTGGGAGGTATGTGGACATTACATTAAGCTGTACAGAATTACAAGCCCTAATTCCCGTTCTGAGCTGTTTGGGTTGTTTAAATCTATCCAGACTGGGTGAGTTGGATTATGTGTTACAGAAAATTTAGGTCTGGACAAATAAACCTCTCTTCCTTTAGCCTAATAGAGTAGGCGAAGTTCTAAAATACAGAGAATGTCCTCCTTACCCATGTTCTGATTCACCTGTGTTCTGATTGACTTCGTTCTTATCTCTAATTGAAGTCTGATCTATTGTTCAATTTCTTTAACAGTTATTGTATGTAACAATGCTGACCTTCAGAGCTGCAGAACTCCTACTCTGAGCCTCAGGTGACACACAGGTACCCAAAGTCGCAGGGAAATACCAGGTTACACATATATAGCACAGCCTCTCAAAATCTAGAAATAACAATTGCAGCTCATAACTAAATGTGACTGCTATAAGAGCTTACAGTCCAGGTCCCAGTTTTCTTGTAAGTACTTTCTAAATGAGACCATACAATACTTTCTCTTTCTTTTCTGGCTTTTTTTGCATCACATAATGTCCCACAGGTTCACTCACAGTGAAGCATGCCTCACTACTTCATTCCTTTCTGTAGCAGTACAATATTGAATCATATTTACACCACGGTTCACCATTCTACTTCTCAGTCAGTGTATCCTTCAGCCACCCCCATCCATTGGGCATCATGTATAATGTCCAAAGCAAAAAATCCATGTCTCACATTATCTTCACTTAGTGGTTTAATCAACAGTACTCTCCATTTTAGACAATTTTCATTGCTCCCAAGAGAAAAATAGCCATTAAACACACCCTCTGTAAATAGAAAATCCCCAAACTCCCCTTAACTCTTGTCCCAATATTTACCCCTGGTATTATGGTGGTACTGTTGACGTGCTCCTGTTAAACATAATCCATAGCATGCAACAGTAGTTTTCTCCTTATGTTAGTTTGCAAGCTGCCAGAACGCAATATACCAGCACTGGAACAGCTTTCAAAAAGGGGAATTTAATAAGTTACAAGTTCACAGCTCTAAGCAAGGGAAGGTGTCCAAATTAAGGCACCTGCCGCCCCTGCCCCGTGACCTCCGATTCCCCTCAAGCCCCTTGTAGTGAACCCAGTCACTTGTCCCCTCCCCTCACAGCACCCCAAGCACCCCCGCCCCCTGCCTCTCCCCACGTATCCCTGTGCCACAGCCCTGCCCTGCACACTCATGCAAGTTTGTCCCAGCCCAACCCACCTCTCCCCCACAATCGCACAGTCTCTCCCTGCCCCTCCAGAGTCTCGTGCACCCCTGTCCAGCCCCTCAACTCCCACCTCCCCCTCCCTGCCCTATGCTCATGGCCACCTGTGCATCTGGGCTGCAGGCGCTTGCTTTCACATCCGGGCCACACCCACATTCACACCCAGCCCCTACAGTTGTGCAACCCCGCCCTGCCCCCCTGAGCTCTGTGCACATGCACAACAGCATCTGGCCCCCGAGACCATGCACTCGCCTGTGCCCATTCACACTACTTCCCCTCAGCTCTGGGCAAGCACTGACCTCCACACCCATGTCACACCCACACCCAGCCCTTGCAGGCATAATCCTGCCCAGAGCTGTCCTTGAGCTCTGCATAAGTGCCTACCATGGCCCTGCCCCCTGCCCCATGATGTGCATAGCCACATCCTATCTGTGCACTGACCTCTTGACCCCTGCACCCCATCCCCCCTGCCACACACATATGCACACCCTTGCTCCACCCACGACACAAGTGCCCTCCTTCTGCAACTGGCAGGTGCTCTCATGCACATCTGTACCACATAGCCCCTGCCCTGCACACACTTGCACCCCTACCCCACTGCCACCACTCTCCCCACACCTGCACACCAGTACCAGGGCCCACCCCTGACATAGGTGCTGCCACCTCTACAACCCTGACCCTACACACTCACACATCCACATCCCAACCCCCCAGACCCTTCATCATGCACAAGGACACACCCATGCCCTGTTCTCCCTGTGCTCCAACTTATGTGCCTTGTACCCCACACCCTAACACTCATGACTCACACATTCTATGTGCCCATGCACATCCTGCCCACCAATCAGCCCCAGGACATCCTCGCAGACCTCACATCCACTTCCCGCCATGCTCTACCTCTATGTCCCCCATGCCGCACTCAGCTCCTGTGCTCCAAGGCCTGCCTGAGCTGCCCCCACAGCCCCTGCACTGGACCTCCACAAACCCGCAACCTGCACCCCATGCTCACAGCTACCAGCATAGCATCCCATCATGGGCATGTACCTGTGCTACAACTCATCACCACACTGTTGTGCCCCTCCCAAACCCCACATCCTGTTCTGTACCTATTCCACAAATGCAAAGCTTTAGGCTACTGAAGGAAATCAATATCTAAAGTAACCCTATGAAGATATGTACATGCCACGAAGACAGCAGAAGATCATTAACCATATGAAGATGCAGCCAGATACAACCCAGTCTAATGACCAAATTAACACACTGGAAGAGGCACAGACTTTGGAACAACTAAAAATGTTCATAAAATGCTACTAAATCAAATCAGTGGGATGGCTAATGACATAAAGGGGATCAAGAAGACACTAGAAGAGTATAAAGAGGAATTTGAAAGAATAAATAGAAAAATAGCAGACTCACAGAGATTAAAAATGCTGTAGACCAAATAAAAATATACTAGAGACACACAATGGCAGATTTGAAGAGGCAGAAGAAAGAATAAGTTAACTAGAGGACAGGACAACTGATTTTGAACACACCAAAAAGAAGATGACAAAAAAGATGGAAAAATTTGAATAGGATCTCAGGGAAATGATGGACAAAACAAAGCACACAAATATGAGAATCATTGGTGAACCAGAAGGAGAAGAGAAGAGGAAAAGTCTACGAATATTAGTGGAGGAAATAATGGGAGAAAACATCCCACCTTCATAAAGATAAAAATATAATAATCAAAGAAGCTCAATGAACTCCAAATAGAATAAATCCAAATAGGCCTTTCCCAAGACGCATACTAATCAGTCTGTCAAATGTTGAAGAGAAGCAGAAAATTCTGACAGTGGCAGGAGACAAACAATCTACTACATACAAAGGAAACCACATAAGACTGAATTCAGACTACTCAACTGGCACTATGGAGGTAAGAAGTCAGTGGTACGACATATTTAAGATCCTGAAAGAAAACGATTTCCAGCCAACAATTCTGTTCCCAACCAAACTGTCCTTCAAAATTGAGGAAGGGATTAAAATTTTCAAACAAAGGCTGAGAGAATATGTCAACAAGAAACTGGCCCTACAAGAAATACTAAAGGGAGTTCTGCCAGCTGAAAAGAAAAAGACAGGCAAGGGAGGTCTAGAGGAGGGCACAGAATTGAAGACTACCAGTAAGGATAACTTAAAGGGTAAAAAGAGAAAGACAGAAAAGAATATATAGATCTGACAAATAAAATCCAAGTGGTAAGATGGTGGATTCAAGAAATGCATTTATAATAATAACTTTGAATGTTAATGGACTAAACTCACCAATTAAAAGATATAGATAGGCAGAATGGATTAAGAAATATGATCGAGCTATATGCTGCTTACAAGAGACTCATCTTAGACACAAGGATACAAATAGGTTGAAAGTGAAAGGATGAGAAAAGTTGTTCCATGAAAGCTGTAACCAAAAGAAAGTAGGTGTGCTCTACTAATACCAGACAAAATAGACTTTAAATGTAAAAACATCATAAAAGACAAAGATGGACACTATATATTAATAAAAGGGACAATTAACCAAGAAAATATAACAATCATAAATGTCTATGCTCATAATCAAGGAGCTCCAAAGTACCTGAGACAGATATTGGCAAAACTGAAGCGACCAACAGACATTTAACACTAATAGAAGGAGATTTCAATACACCACTCTCCTCTATAACTAGAACAACCAGGCAGAAGATCAACAAGGAAATAGAGAACTTAAACAATTTGATAAGTGAATTAGACCTAACAGACATATATAGGTTGTGACACTGAAAACACCAGGATATACATTCTTCTCTAGTGCTCATAGAACATTCTCCAGGACAGAGCATATTCTGGGGGCACAAAACAGGTCTTTATAAATTTAAAAACATTGAAATTATTCAAAGCACTTTTTCTGATCACAGTGGAGTGAAATTGGAAATCAATAACCACTAAAGAACCAGAACTTTCACAAGTATACAGAGATTAAATAAAGCTCTCTTAAATTATGAGTGGGTCAAAGAAAAACCTGCCAGAGAAATCAGTAGCTGTCTGGAGACGAATGAAAATGAGCATACAACATATCAGAATTTATGGGATATGGAAAAGGTTGTGCTGAGAGGGAAATTTATTGCCCTAAATTCCTGTATTATAAAAGAAGAAAGAGCGAAAACTGAGGACTTAACTACTCACCTGGAGGAATTAAAGAACAGCAGACTAACACCAAACCAACAGAAGAAGAGAAATAAAAAAGATTAAAGCAGAATTAAATGACTAGGAGAACAAAAGAACAATAGAAAGAATTAATAAAACCAAAAGTTGGCTCTTTGAGAAATTCAATAAAATTGAATGGCTACTAACAAGGCTGACAAAGATAAAAAAAAAAAAGAGAGAGAGAGAGAGACTGCAAATAAACAAAATCAGAAATGAGAAGGGGCCATTACTGCAGACCCTGAAGAAAGAAAAATTCATAAGAGGATACTATGAATAACTATACACCAACAAACCAGACAACTGAGATGAAATGGACAAATTCCTAGAAACACACAACAAGTTAAACTGACTCAAGAAGAAACAGAAAATCTCAGCAAACCAATCACAAGGAAAGAGATTCAATCAGTCATCAAAAATCTTCCTACGAAGAAAAGCCCAGGGCTAGATGGCTTCAAAGGGGAATTTTATCAAACATTACATAAAGAGCTAACACCAATCCTGCTCAAGCCTTTCCAAAAAATTGAGGAAGAAGGAACACTACCTAACTCTTTTTATGAAGCTAACATTACTTTAATACCAAAATAGGGCAAAGGTACTACAAGATAGGAAAACTACAGACCAATCTCCCTAATGAATATAGATGCAAAAATTCTCAACAAAATACTAGCAAATCGAAACCAATGCACATTAAAAGAATTATACACCATGACAAAGTGGGGTTTATACCAGGAATCTAGGTATGGTTCAACACAAGAAAATTAGTTAATATAATACAGCACATTAGCTAATCGAAAGGGAAAAATCACATGATCATCTTGATTGATGCTGAAAAAGCATTCACCAAAATTCAGCATCCTTTTCTGATAGAAACACTCAAAAGGTAGGAATCAAAGATAACTTTCTCAATATGATAAAGGGCATATATGAAAAACCCATCGCCAACGTTGTACTCAATGGAGAGAGACTGAAATTTTCCCCCAAGATCAGAAACAAGACAGGGATGCCCTCTACGACCACTAGTATTCAACCTTGTACTAGAAGTTCTAGTTAGAGCAATCAGGCAGGAAAAAGAAATAATAGGCATCCAAATTGGAAAGGAGGAAGTAAAACTTCATTATTGCAGATGACATGATACTATATTTGGAAAATCCTGAGAAATCTACAATAAAGTTACTTGCACTAATAGACACATTGGGCAAGGTGAAAGGTTATAAAATTAATGTGCAAAAGTCAGTAATGTTTCTGTACACAAACAATGAGCTAACTGAGGAGTTGATTAAGGAAAAAAATCCATTCGAAATAGCATCAAGTATCTGGGAATGAACCTAACTAGGGATGTAAAGGCTTGTACACAGAGAACTAAATAACATTGCTAAAAGAAATCAAAGAAGATCTAAAGAGGGGGAAAGACATTCGCTGCTCATAGATAGGAAGGTTAAATGTAGTTAAGTGTCTACCCAAATTGATCTACAGATTCAGTGCAGTACCCATCAAAATTTCAACAACCTACTTTGAAGACTTGGAAAAGAGACCCCGAATAGCTAAAAGAATTCTAAAGAAGAAGAACAAAGTGGGAGGATTAACAATCCCCGATTTTAAAACTTATTATAAAGCCACGGTGGTCAAAACAGCATGGTACTGGAACAAATATAGAAATATTGACCTTTGGAATCAAATCAAGAGTGTAGAAATAGACCACCAAATCTATAGTAAACTGATTTTTGACAAGGTCCCCAAATCCACTGAACTGGGACAAAATAGTCTTTTCAATAAACGGCCATCAGAGAATTGGGTATCAGTAGCCAAAAGAATGAAAGAGGATCCTTACCTTACACCCTATCCAAAAATTAACAAAGCGGATCAAACACCAAAATATAAGAACCAGTACCATAAAACTCCTAGAAGAAAATTTAGGAAAGCATCTTCAAGACTCAGTAATAGGAAGTAACTTCCTAAATTTTACCCTTAAAGCACAAGCAACAAAAGAAAAAATAAATAAATGGGAGCTCCTCAAAATCAAATAATTTTGTGCCTCAAAAGACTTTGTCAAAAAAGGTGAAGAGGAAGCCAACTCAAAGGGAAAAAATATTTGGAAATCACACATCAATTAAAGGTATGACATCCTGTATACATAAAGAAATCATACAACTCAACAAAAAGAACAAACGACCCAATTATAAAATGGGCTAAAGATATGAATAGACATTTTTCTGAAGAGCAAATACAGATGGCTCAAAAGCACATGAAGAGATGCTCATTCTCATTAGCTATAAGAGAAATGCGAATCAAGACTACAATGAGATACCTATAAGAATGGCTACTATTAAACAAACAGGAAACTACAAACGTTGGAGAGAATGTGGAGAGATTGGGATACTTATGCACTGCAGGTGGGAATGTATATTAGTGCAGCTGCTATGGAAGATAGTCTGACGGCTCCTCAGAAAAGTAAATATAGAGTTGCTCTACGACCCAGGAGTACCACTACTTGGTATATACCCAGAAGAGCTGAAAGCAGTGTCACAGACATTTGCACACCGATGTTCATAGCAGCACTGTTCATAATTGCCAAAAGATGGAAACAATCCAAGTACCCATCAACAGATGAGTGGATTAACAAAATGTGGTATATACATATGGAATATTAAGCAGCAGTAAAGATGAAATGAAGTCCCCAAGCACATGATAAGATGGATGAGCCTTGAGGACATAATGCTGAGTGAAGTAAGCCAGACACAAAAGGATAGATGCTGTATGATTCCACCTTTATGATCATGGTAAAGGTAAAATCAGAGGCCTATAAGACAGAATACAGGGGACCTAATGATACACGGAAAATTGAGATGGATGAATGGTTAGCTAATGAGGTTGAACTTAATTGTAACGGAACAGATAGAAGTGAAGGTGGTTCTCTAGTGGGTCTATAAGTAATATTACATACTGAAGGTGAACATGATTGAAAGGGGTTGTATAGACTCATGTGTCCCACCAATTAACAATATAAATATAAATAAGTTCTTGTATGAACTACTGCAAAGGTATTTTACAAAGAATTTATAATTTTGGGGTATAGGGAGAAAACTGCTATTGCATGCTATAGGCTGTTTAACAGGAAAACACAACAGTACTGCAGCATCACCAAGGGTAAATAATGGGGGGAGGGACAAGAGTTAAGAGAAGGTTTGGATTTTCCATATGGTGAGGGTTTGTTTATTGGGTATCTTTCTCTTGGGAACAATGAAATTATCTAAAATTTAGAGTGTTGATGGACTGTTGACTTTGGACATTATACATGAGGCCTAGAAGATGGAGGTGGCTGAAAGATGCATTGACTGAGAACTAGATTGTCAAACAATGGTGTATACGTATGATCAAACATTGTGCTGCTGCCAAAAGGAGCGAAGTTATGAAGCATGCAATGATGTGAATGGACCTGTGGGACATTTGGTGAGGCAAAGTAAACCAGAAACAAAAGAGCAAATATTGTATGATCTCATTTAAAAAACACTTGTAAGAAAACTGGGGCCTAGATTGTAAGCTCTTACAGCATTCATATTTAGTCCAAAGTGGTAGTTATTTCTGGAGTTTGAGGGGACTATTTTATGTATGTGTAACCTGGCATTTAGAGATAAGAACAAAGCTAACCAGGTTGGGATTAAGATAATTCAGAGCACAGGGGTAAGGAAGACATTATCTGTATTTTAGACACTTACTTTTTGAGACTAAAGGAAGAAAGGTTATTTTGTCTAGAACCTAAATATTGTGTAGCACAGAGTCTAACTCAACCTATCTGGATTGATCATTTAAACAATCCAAACACAGGGAACCCAGAATAAGAATGAAGGCCTTTAATCCTGTATAGTTTAATGTAATGCCTGTATACATCCCAGAGTATATTAAGCAGATAATCAAAAAGTATTGGCAAAGTCCCTTGAGGTATGGGAGAGAAAAGATGGAACTGTTAAACTTTATGACTGGGGAAACACCTGATACTGTATCAAACATTAGGGACTCTCAAATTATTAGGCCAAACCCTTCTTGAGGCTTGCTCTTGAAGCCAACATATGTAGCAGATAAATTTAGCCTACATATAAGTATGCTTAAGAGTCGCGTCTGGAGGACCTCTTTTGTTGCTCAGGTGTGGCTTCTCTCTCTCTGAGCTCAACACTGCAAGTCATGACATGGCATAGGCCATGATGTCCAGAGGTGAACGTCTCCTTGGAAGTGTGGGAGATGACTCCCAGGGATGAGCCTAGCCCTGACACCATGGGATCAACAATGCCATCCTGACCAAAAGAGGGAAAAGGAGTATAACAAATAAGGAATTGGTGGCTGAGGAGTTCAAATAGAGTTGAGGGGCTTTTCTAGAGGTCACTCTTAGGCAAGCTGCAGTTAGACTTGCTACCTATCATAACTTGCATCTCCCAACCAAAACCATTCCTGCCAATCCTAAAGAACACCAAGGACATTATATAAGATCCTACAAAAATTCCATGCCCTAGGGTAACTTTCCAGAAACCTACAACCTTCAGATGGGTCCCTGGACCAGATAAGTCCTAAAATGCAAAGGGGCCAGCCTCTCCAGTACATTAGCTAGTTCCATCCCCCTATCCTATATTATCGACAGCCCTTCCAACATGAAAAATATAGAATGGGCATAGCCCAAATACCCTTAAAGAGTGGGAGAAGATCAAAGGTGATGATGGAGTTATATAGAGAAAGTAGGGTTTAACAAATGAGTATGATTGCCGAATCATTATACTGATGATTCTTTTAGTTTCCAGTACCTTAGTACAGCTAGCAGTAAAAAACTAAAATTGTGGAATTGTAACCCATACCAAACTTTGAAATCTGTTTTAGAACTAATTGTTGTGATGTAATTTGAAATTTATTGCTTTTTTGTATATGTTATTTTGCACAAAAGAAGGAAAAAAAGAGATTGAGAAGTATAATAGAGAAGATGGAATTTAACAAATCAGTATAATTGCTGACCATTATATTGACGTTTTTTTTTTTTTGGTCTCTAGTGTCTTGGAGCAGGTAGATGAAAGGTTGTGAAACTGTGACCCATACCAAACTTTAAAATCTGTTCTATTTAACTACTTGTTAAAGCATTCTTGGAAATTTATTGCTTTTTTGTGTTATATGTCATATTTCACAATTTAAAAAAGTTAAAAAATGAATGCACTTAAGTAACACACAACAATGTGTTTGAAACTTAAAAGTATAGTTTTGAGGAAAAACAAGCAGGAGTCTAAGGAAAACATTTAGGATGGCTCCATTCATGAAGTTTAAACAAGAAAAATGAAGTATATTGCTTATAGAATCACTCTTTGGTGATAAAACTATAAAGGAAAAACTGAAATGATTCTCTTAAAATATAAAGATTTGGTTGGGAAATGTTAATAGTCCTGAGGGGCTGGTTGTACTATTTCTTGACCTAAATTATGGTTGCAAGAGTGTTTGCTTTGTAATTTTTTGTTGCACTGCACATTTGCTTTATCCATCTTTCTGAGTATGTTGTATTTCAAAATAGTAACTAAAAAGGGTTTAAAGGGAAGTAATTGTTTGGAGCCCAGAGTCTCCAAATAATGTGACAGGCATAGGTTTGAATTTCAGTTTGTACCCTTATTAGTTGAGCAACTTTGATCAGTTTAATTAACCTTAGTTTTCTGAATAAAAAATAGAGCCAATAGTAGAACTAATAGCATAATGATTACATGAAATAATATATGAAAAGCCCTTAACACAAGACTTCATAAACCAACTATGGTAAATAAATTTTAGCTGGAAGTTTCATTTTTATATCCCTCTCAGCAGCCCTTTTCCTGGCAGTGTATACTTAGGTTGGGGTCAGGTGTTGAGTTTTAACCAATCAACTCAGACATGGTTATTCTAATGCTAAAGACAATACCTACTGGTTCATGGACTCTGAATGGCATCTATCTCCCCTGAGGAATGTCTCTTTCTGCGAAATATATGTGTTCTCAATCATAATTTTTAATTAAAAATTTTTAATTTAATTTAATATCTAGATTGTTGTTGTCATTTTACAAAGAGAGAACATACATTCAATCAAAGCAAGTAAACGTGCATTTAATAGCTCAATCCAAAGGCCAGAATAAACATCCCTAAAGAGATCAGAATCAAGTTTCAAGACAACAGATGAGCCTTGATGGCTGAGGGAATTTTGGAGATACCACACTAATTGTCATGATTACATAGTCTATAAATGGATGATTGTGATTTATGACCATTTAAAGGCAAAAATATAAACAACCTTGGTTTTCAGTCAGCATTGCATAAGGAGTTTGGTGGCATAATTTTGGAACTGCCAACTATCCTTAGAGCCATTTGTCTCCACTGTATGGAGGAGGGAGGAGAAAACAAGAAAAGAAGGAACTGGACCAATTAACCATCTGTGTCTATATGCCATGTGTTTCTTGCTAAGCCAAAATGTGTTAACTGAAGTTTCCCCCACGACACTGAACTGTAAGGGCATAAAATCCTTTTTTTTTTCTAAAAAGATTTTGCCTTAAGATTTATTGCACACTCTGTAGGCAACTGCTATAAGCCATCAAAATACAAAGCTTAGTAACACACAATTACAACTTCAATGAACGCAGAGATACCAATCGTATACAAGCAATTTCGGGGAACACTTGGGAGGAAGGGTAATTTGGGTGAGAGTAAGAGGGTTTGGGATGGATATCTCTGCATTAGCAAAGCTTCAGAAGCATGGAAATATGGTCACCTGAAAATCTCTGATAGCCCAGCTCCCTTAGTCACGGTACTCAGGTATCCCTATCTCATATTTTTTTCCAACTCTATCATTTCCTTGCCTTCAGTTTATGCCTCTTTCTACCTACTACGGAATATAAACTTTTCTTGGAGAGTATTTCAACAAAGCTATTTCTAAAGTGTGAAAATTCCAATTGATCCAATAATTCTACTCCCAGGAATTTATACAAATTTATACAAAAATTTGTTACTTCGGTGCTATTTATAATAGCAGAAAATTTAAAACATATGCTCACCAATAGGGAATTTTTGGATAAATTAAATACAGCCATAGAAAATGGATTACATCAATAATATGTTTGTGAAGGACATGTAATAACAAAGCAGGTAATAGAAGCTTATGTAACACGTAACTTTATGCCACTGCAGCTAAAGTACCCATCCTGTTCACTGGGTAAAAGGGACCTGCCTTATAAGTGAACACTTCAGCACAATTAAAAAAAAAACACTATAATTATAATTCAGAACTTCATAATTTGAAAAGCTACCAATACTCTCCTAGTTTAATATGGGAAAAAATCTTTTGAAAGTCATTTGAAGCTTGGACAAAAAATTCCATAGCTATATTTTTAGGATCACTCTTGTCAAGTCTTCATGATTCAGATGATACACGGGAAGCTTCAATTCAACCTTTTAGAGAAGACGTTCCAGCTCGCATACTCTTATCAGCTGGGAGAAAACTGGTCACAGTGCAGGCGTGCAGAAGCCGTTTCTTTACACAATAGTTATCCCATATGCCTACTTCTGCTGCTACCATTGGCTCACCTTGTCACCTGTGTTTAAATCTACACCTACAAGTTGACCTGATTCGGAATGCTCTGCTGATACTTTTACTAGTGTTTCTTAAAGGTCAAAACCAGGGTCTGAGCAAGGAACCTGGGAATAATGAGCAGTGCATCAGCACATGCTTGGTCTCCAAGTTGGGCCCTGCCCTTTACACTGGACTTATATTTAGCCAGAGCCACTGCCATTGCCGCTTCCACTGCACTGGCGCCTGGAATCGCACAGCCATCATCAGTAGTAATTTTGACAGCCCTCAGGCCATCTCTTATTGCATCTTTGATTTGAGTGAGTGTGTGCTTATTTCATCCTTTCACCAATAATGTCACAGAATGAGGATTGTTACATTTCTCAAAAAAGGTGAACTTTTCTTCTCCCAATGTATACTCATAGACAAGGCCTGCATGCCCCAAACAGTCAGAATTTAGGTCATCCAAATAATTTACAGCTACCCCACCACAAGCAAGAGTCAGCCTCTCCATATAACTCCTTCTAGCTTGGCACAGAGCTACTATGCCTTCTTATGCAAGAGCATCTAAGGAAAAGGGGTCAGTTCCCTTTTGATTAATGACAACAAAAACTTTTTTCTGAATGACTGTAGACTTACTTTTTCAGCTCTATTATTTTTTAGCTCTATCTTCAATTAATTTTCTTTCATCTTTTTACTAGTTTCTCTCTCTCTCTTCTGCAGTCTTAAAAAAACAAACCAGAGTATACTTCTTTTAAAAAATTTCAATTTTTTTCCCAAAAATGTTTTTATTGAGAAATCTTCACACACATATAGTCCATACGTGGTGTACAATCAATGGCTCACAATATCATCACATAGTTGAGTATTCATCACCATGATCATTTTTAGAACATTTGCATCATTCCAGAAAAATGAATTAAAAGAAAAAACATACACATTCCCAGGATTCACTTTCGGTTTTTTTTTCATATTCTAATGGTGCACTGCATGCAAGGATGTATGCATTTTCTACTCTTTTTTTTCATACCAGGATGATGTGCCCCAGGGTCCAAAACAAACGCTTTAACTAGGCTTGTATAAGTTTCAGATTTGTTTCATCTCCATGTTCTCAACCATGAAAATGTCATTAAATTCGTCTTGTTTTAAAGCGGGTAGCATTGAGTCCACTACAGCCTCTGTTAAGACATCAGCAAGTTCAGCATGAACTTTAGTATGTAGAGATGTTCTAGCCACATCCATAAGTGTTTCCATATCTATCTCTTTGCTTACTTTGATTTGTTCCAAAAACTGAAGTGCCTTCTCCCTTGCAGCTTCAAATCCTTCTGGTATCATTCTGGGATGAAGACCTTCAGAAATGTAGAGATCTGCTTGTTTAACAGCTCTCCAATGATTAGGGCATGGGAAGTTGTTCCATCAACAGTATGTCATCCTGGGCTTTTGCTACTTTCACTATTAACAAGGCTGTAGGCTGTCGAATTTGCATTTCATGAAGAGCACATTGCCATCTTTAGTAAGCTTGATGCTCCAGCACCGGAAACAAGTATCTTCATATTTCCCTTGGGCCCATGTTGGTCCTTAGTACATCTTGCAGCCTTCGTGCTGTGTTGATGTTGACCACCTATTGCCACCTGGACTCAGGTTACCTCAGCCTTAGGGTTCAGAGTCTTCACTGCCTCTATAGCTGATCCAGCAGAAAAAAAGTAGGAAATCCAAGGCTGGCTCAGTGTGACTGAAAGATGATCTCTGGCATCCTTTTTGGGCATAAAATCTTAAACAACAAGTTTTTTAAAGGTAATGTGTGGAAGAATTTATAATACATATAGAGTGCTTCCTATGCTTTACATAATTTTTCCAAGACTAGCACATTGATTGCTCATAAAACCTAGGAATTTAAAGATGAGATCCTTAGGGCACACAAATGTTAAGTAACTTATCTAAGGTCACACAGCAACTTATTTAAGTGTTGGAGCCACTTTCATGATAAAGTCCTTTGAGGCACGAAAGTTTTTAATTTTTATGCAGTCCCACTTATCCATTTTTTCTTTTGTTACTTAGGCTTTGAGTATAAAGTCTAAGAAACCATAGCCTCACATAAGGTCCTGAAGATGATTCAATAAATTTCCTTCTAGGTATTTGATAGCTCTAGCTCTTATATTTAGGTCTTTGATCTACTTTGAGTTGATTTTTGTCTTCTTTTATTTTTTCAAATGTAGACACGTTTTCCCATTACATTTGTTGAAAAGACCAGTCTTTCCCAATTGAGTGGTCTTTGCCTGCTTGTGAAAAATCAGTTGGCCATAATTGTGAGGTAGGTATTTGAGCTCTCGAGTCTGTTCCCTTAGTCTATCTGTCTGTCCTTGTGCCAGTACCATGCTGTTTTAATTACTGTGACTTTGTAATAAGTATTATGTGCAGGTACTATGAGTACTCCAACTTCATTATTTTTCAACATGGTTTTAGCTGTTTGGGGCCCTTAACCTTTCCATATAAATATGATGATTCGCCTTTCCACTTCTGAAAAGAAGGTTGTTGGGATTTTTATTGGGATTGCATTGACTGTATAAATTGTTTTGAGGAGTATTGACATCTCAACAATATTGAGTCTTCTAATCCATGAACATGGAATGTACTTCCATTTATTTAGGTCTTCAATAATTTCTTTTAGCAGTATTTTGTAGTTTTCTGTGTTCAAGGATAGTATATTCTTGGGTAGATTTATCCCTAGATATTTGATTATTTTAGTTGCTATTGTGAATGGAATTCTTTTCTTGATTTCTTCTTCCTATTGATCATTGCTCATGTATAAGAACACTACTGATTTTTGGGTGTTGATCTTGTGAAATCTCACTTTCCTGAATTAACTTACTAGCTCTAGGAGTTTCGCTGTGGATTTTTCAGGATTTTTCTGTACATAGGATCAGGCCATCTGCAAATAGGGAAGTTTTACTTCTTCCTTTCCAATTTGGATGTCTTTCATTTCTTTTTCTTGCCTAATTTCTCTAGCTAGAACTTTCAGCACAATGTTGAATAGCTGTTGTTCTAGTTTGCTAGCTGCTAGAATGCAATATACCAGAAACAGAATGGCTTTTAAAAAGGGGAATTTAATAAGTTGCTAGTTTACAGTTCTAAGGCCAAGAAAATGTCCCAATTAAAACAAGTCTATAGAAATGTCCAATCAAAGGCATCCATCCAGGGAAAGATACCTTGGTTCAAGAAGGCCGATGAAGTTCAGGGTTTCTCTCTCAAGTGGAAGGGCACATGGCGAACACAGTCAGGGTTCCTCTCTCATCTGGAAGGGCACATGGCGAGCCCAGGGTGAGCACAGCATCATCTGCTAGCTTCTTCTCCTGGCTTCCTGTTTCATGAAGCTCCCTGGGAGACATTTTCCTTCATCTCCAAAGGTCGCTGGCTGGTGGACTCTGCTTCTCGTGGCTATGCCGTTCTGCTTTGCTCTCTCTGAATCTCTTTCATTCTCTAAAATGTTTCCTCTTTTATAGGACTCCAGAAACTTATCAACACCCACCCAAATGGGTGGAGACATGTCGTCACCTAATCCAGCTTAACAACTATTCTTGATTAAATCACATCTCCAGGGAGATGATCTGATTACAGTTTGAAATATACAGTATTGAATAGGGATTATTCTGACTTTAAGAAATGGGATTTAGATTAAAACATGGCTTTTCTAGGGGACATACATCCTTTCAAACCAGCACAGCAGTGGTGACAGGGAGCATCCTTGTCTTGTTTCTGATCTTAGTGGGAAAGCTTTCAGTCTTTCACATTAAGGAGGATGTTAGCTGTGGGTTTTCATATATGCCCTTTATCATGTTGAGGAAGATTCCTTCTATTCCTAGTGTTCTAAGTGTTTTTATCAAGAAAGTCTGCTGCACTTTGTCAAATGCCTTTTGTGCATCAATTGAAATGATCACATGCATTTTTTCCTTCATTCTGTTAATGTGGGTATTACATTAATTGATTTACTTATGTTGAACCATCCTTGTCTACCAAAAATGAATCCTACTTGTTCCATGGTGTATAATTCTTTTAAGGTGCTGTTGGATTTGGTTTTCTAGTATTCTTTTTTTTTTTTTTTGGTTTTCTAGTATTCTGTTGAATACTTTTACAACTATATTCATGAGAGTTATTGTTTTGTCATTTTCTTTTCTTGTGCTACATCTTTATCTGGCTTTGGTATGCGGATGTTGTTGGCCTCATAGAAAGAATTAGGGAGAGTTCCTTTCTTGGGTTAGTCAAGGTTCTCTAGAGAAACAGAACCAACAGGAGAGATCTGTAAATTTCATAAAGATTTATAAAGGCATCTTATGCAACAATGGGAATGGAAGAGTCCAAAATCCATAAGGCAGAGTGTGAAGTTGGTGGCTCTGATGAAGGGTCTGGACAAACTCCACGGGAAAAGCCCATTGGCTGAAGAAGCAGTGACAGAGGCGCTCTTCTTCCTTAAAGGCCTTCAACTGATTGGACTATCTCATTGTGGGAGACATGCCTTAGTTGACTGCAGGTGCAATCAGCTGACCAATGCTTTAATCAATCAGCCATGAAATATCCTGTGGCAATGGTCAGGTCAGTGCTTACCTGACCAGACAACCGGGCATAATCATTTGGCCAAGTTAGCACCAGAACCTAACCATCACACTCCTGTTCAATTTTTGGGAAGAGTTTGAGCAGAATTGAAGTTATCTTCTTGTAATGTTTGGCAAAATTCCCTTGTGAAACCATATGCTCCTGGACTTTCTTATGATGAGAGGCTTTCGATGACTGATTCAATCTCTTTGCTAGTAATTGGTTTGTTGAGATCTTCTATTTCTTTCTTATTTTCTAACTTTTTATTTTGAAGTAATTTCAAAATACTGTACACTTGCAAAAAGAATAAAAATCCAATTGTTTTAGTTTGCTTATGCTGCCAGAATGCAATATACCAGAAATGGCTTGGTTTTTATAATGGGAATTTAATAAGTTACAAGTTTACAGTTCTAAGGCCATAAAATATCTAAACCAAAGCATCCAGAGAATGATACCTTGACTCAAGAAATGATCAGGATTTCTCTGTTAGCTGGGAAGGCACATGGCAGCAGATGCTAGCTTTCTCTCCTGGCTTCTTCTTTCAAAGGGCTTCCCCAGGGGTACTTTCTTTCTGCATCTTTAAATGTGTGTCAGCTCTGAAGTGTTTTTCCAAAATCATTCCCTCTTAAAGGGCTTCAGTAAGTGGATCAAGACCCACCTTGAATGCGTGGAGTCATATCTCCATGAAATGAACTAATCAAATATCCTACCCACAATTAGGTGGGTCACATCTCCATGGAAACAACCTAATTAAAAAAATAAATCCCACTTTAACCAGTAGGTCTGCTCCCATAAAAGTGGATTAGGATCTCTGAAATAGAGCAGTCACTTGTGCGGAGCCCTATTCACTCCTTTCTTGGGGGAAGAGACGACCTTTAGGGAATAATCTGCTTTGCCCATTTAGCTACTTTGTCTCTCAGACGTTCTTTATACAGCTCTTGCCTAGGCAGTGCTGAACACTGATAAGGCCTGCTGCTTTCTTTAATGGGATGCTACAAAGTAGAAGAAAATAATTCTTTTCAGAACTGGCCCCAGCCCCTGGTACTCCAATCAAAAACCAGAGTTGGTGCCTAGTCTAGATGCCCCTTTTTTGGAGCACAGCCCTTCTTCAGAATTCTGAGCTCAGCCAACTCCAAAAGCCTCTGTGTTTTTCAATTGTCCTGCCTCTTTGCTGCCAGTGGAGACTTCTGTGCTTCTCTTGTGTTAGCCTTGTAGATTTATTGTGCTCAGAGCTTGTATTCAGCAGTCTGAATTTGTTAATCAAATCTGCAATTAGAGCATGGTTAAGGTTTCCTTCTCCTGCTCCTAACAGAGTGGGCTTCTGTTTTATGTTTCCCCTGGGGAAAGACTCAGAGACAGCCTTCTATGCCAGTCAGGAGGGACACCTGACTCCAAAGTGTGGAAATAATTTGCTTACAGTTCTGTGCTGTGATCTCATCCCTTCTACCCATTCCAGGCTGGTGTACATACAATGTGCCTCTGGTCATGAAGTCCCCCAAATAGTTGCTGGCTATTTACTAACTGCTCTAGAGAATGAACTAAACCTCCCTACATAAAATAGTTAACTTTCGATTTTTTCAAAATATGTATGTAAGTATTTATGTACATGATAGGTTGTTTGAAATTTGTTACGAAGTCATCCAGTGTGGCTGGGTTAGGGCAGAGTGCGGGTGCCGATGGAACGAGATTGCTCATATGCTGACAATTGTTGAAGCTGGGTGCTGGGCACATAGGGGATTCATTATACTGTGTAATTATAATACTGAAAATTCCCCAATAAAATGTTCAAAAATTTTTTAAAAGATTGGATTAGGAAAAAGAACATGGCTTTTCTGGGGTACACAACAGTTTCAAACTGGCACACCAGTGCAGAGAATCCCAAATACTCTCACTTCCCCAGACAACCAGAGCCACCAATTTTGCTGTTTCATTATGTCTTCAGTCTATCTATCTTTGGAATATTTAAGAGCAGGTTACACACACGATACTCCTTGAGTGGGTGGAGTCATAACTCCATCTAATCAAGTTTAATACCCACAGTTGGGTGGGTCACATCTCCATGGGAACAATCAAAAAGGTCCCAGCCAGCAATATTGAAGGAGTAGTAAAGGACATGGCTTTTCTGGGGTCCACCAGAGATACAAACCGGCACATTGGTAAAGAAACCTATGGATATCTGTAAAACAATATGATCAATGGGAAATCCTGAAGGTGACAGAATAGTAGTGATGGTCCTATGGGCGTTTAATGGAATATATGACCCACTGCTGGCTCCAAGACAAACATTTGTTTTGAGGCAATCATTGTGAGAAATGCTTCTGTTCAAAGACATTTGCTTATGAAGCAAATGTTCAATTTTGAAATCTGTATCTAACTATTAGGTTGCTGCCAAACAAAATTTTGTTCATTCGAACATGTTTCAATTGAAAAATGCTTGCCAATGCAGACAGACAAGAGCGAAATATCCAAAACATAGTCAAGTTTAATGACATTGTAAAAAGTCAAATCATTAATCACTGGATTTTCAAGGCGTTAATTTTTCAATCCATGTTCCAGTGTCACTTGTCAATTATTGTATTATGAAAACAGACTAAAAGTGTATTATAAGATCATGCAAAGACTCTTAGTTCTATTTAAGAATCTGGCAGTCTAGTCAATACCAATTGTTTTTAAGTCTAAAAAATGAAGTCATTTTTCAGTAGTTTCTTTTTCTTTCCTTTCCAAGAAAGGATCCTTGGGAAGTATATCTGCCTGGTCTAGAACATCTTCCTACACATTCTACTTCTGAAATATCTGAATTGCTAATTTTTGGAATTTTCCTCAGCTTTTCCATGTTTTTTTTTTTTTTGCATGGGCAGGCACTGGGAATTGAACCCGGGTCTCCAGCATGGCAGGCAAGAACTCTGCCTGCTGAGCCACCAGTGCACCGCCCTCTATGTTTTTATGCATAGATTTTTTGCAGTTTAAAAAGAACAAGTCATAGACTCATGGAATGGCTCTGGAGGACAAGCTCACCAACCATGTCCATTTGAAATTTCTGCTGCTTTCATAGTTTCAACCTGGAACCTTCAACTGCTTTTTTTTTTCTTTCTCCCAAATGTCTTAGTTGTGAGTTGATTCCCGGACGTAAACCTGAGCTTATTAGGCCAAGACAGTCTCATAAAAGCATCTATCTGAATTTATGGGATGCGACTGCAGGACCACCAAGGAGATGTACCTCTGACTCTTCTCTAAGAGCTATTAGCTATCTAATTGTAATTCTCATTGAATGGAGGAAGGAAAGCCACCTGGCCATTGGGACTCACCTTAGAACTCCCAGGTAATTTGTGTAGGGTCCTCTTTGGATCTTTGCATAGGCAGTCCCCCTTGCCTAGAATGTATTTCCTCTCTACTCACCCAAATCCAGAAGATCTTCATTCCCCATCTTGTTGGTGAAGTTCTGCATGATCAACCCCTGGTCCAAAGCAGTGGCTTCCTTTTCTGAACTCATATACTTACTGGCTCTAGAGCCTAGATGTTGAAGAGGGAAGGCTGGGACTCTGAAAGATTTTCCCAAGCCTGGAGCTCAGTGCAGATGACGCTTTGGTTTGACCCTTAAACCAATACTTCCTATCTAAGACCTGCCTCAACATTTACTGCTTTTGATTCTTTTACAGTTTTCAGTTTACTCTTCCTGCCCATGCA
This sequence comes from Tamandua tetradactyla, assembly GCF_023851605.1. Taxonomy (NCBI): domain Eukaryota; kingdom Metazoa; phylum Chordata; class Mammalia; order Pilosa; family Myrmecophagidae; genus Tamandua; species Tamandua tetradactyla. The sequence continues at coordinate 5,000,651 of NC_135347.1, read as the reverse complement.
CCCTACCTTTCCATTTGCAGTACAAGATCACTGAAAACAGGGGTACAACAAGTTAGATTTGTTTTGTTTTTCCCACAGCAACCCATTTATTTTTGTCCAAAAGAAAGATTTCTGGTCCCCAAAAGTCAACTGAGAATAGTTTCTATTTGTCTTTAACTGAGAGGCTTTTGCACAGAGAACAGATTTGTCAGAAATAATACAATAAAGGCAAGCTTTAGGGTCACCCTGTACCCCTCAAGCTCAGAGGAGGGAAAGGATCTCCACTCACAGGGAGAGTATACGATGAGGGAGGCAGACAGGCTCCACATGGTTTCTGCAGTATAAGAGTCTCTGTTGAGCGTGGGCCTTCTTTTACAGGGTAGAAGTTGTCCCGGCTCCTAGAGACAGTTTCTGGGCACTCAGGGGACAGCGAACCAACATGCACTAGGAAGCCCCCAAGCCCTAGACAATGAACCAACCATAACATGTGTCCCTAATTTTGAATGGATGCACTAAAACATGCTTGCTTCATCTGACTGCAACTCAATGTCTACGGGCTTCTACTAATCTAAGGAGCAATCGGTGACCAAAGGAAGACCGTGTTATAAGAAGTTAGCATTTGCTAGAAGAGCATCAAAAGAGATTGGCCCAAATATCCCTACCAGTACTATCTTGCATACAGTAGGCACTCATTAGATATTATGTAGAGCTGTTAATTCATAGCAAAACTTATACTGGGCTTATCTGTTCTCACAGACTCCAAGAAAAATGGAGGATTAGATTCCTGGGAGAAGGGTGGAGGTAGGGGAAGGGGATACGTGTTTCTGAGGGGATGGTTCTCCTTTGTTTAATTATTTCCCTTTTCCTTTACTTGTCAAGATTTAGGAAAAAACAAGCAGCTGTTTTTTACCCAATGTCCATTCAACCAATTTTCAAGGAATGGAACAGCCTCCCAATATGTTTTAAACTCACGAGGACTTTTCAAATTAGAATAGCTGATTTTCCTGCAAATGGAAAGGATATATTTAGAGGCTTCCTTGGGAGAATGAACTGGCTCCAGGGATTGGTAATGGATTGGAGAGCCTTTCACCTCAAGGTCAGTAGGTCAAATACAAATCAGGCCTGGGGTGGCTGAGAGGCATTGTTTGAGTGACAGCTGTTGGCTGACCAGGGTGAAAGGAGCTGGAGGGTTCAGCACATTTCAAGTGAACAGGTGCTTGCTGTGGCCTCCTGGCGGAAGATGAAACAGACTGGTCAGAAATAGACCAAGCTTGGTCTCTCAGCCCCCAGAGGCTGACTTTGACCTGGCAAAGTGAGGAGCTTGCCTTCTCAGTACTGCTGTGACAGGAAGAGAGCCGAGGAGATGACATGTATACACTGTCAAGGCCTTAGAAAAGGAGAGCATATAAGCTGAACAGCGAGGCTCATATGCTGCATCATCTGGGGCAAGAGCTGACTTCTTTTGTTTGCTGAGCTTTCCTGTGCCATCTCCTTCATGTGCCTCCGCACATCCTTCCTTTCCCAAGGTGGCACACTGTGTCCTATCACTGAGTAAGGACAAGTGAGTGCAGATGCAAAGGGATCCATGGAAGGCTGATGAAAATAAGTGGCGTGGACTTTCTTGTTTTCGGTTTGTTGATACGTTTTACACACCACACACCTTAGGCTCACAGCATTTGGGAGGTGGGGTATATAGTGGGTGGTAGAGAGAAAGGTCAGAATTTAGTAGCTGCTCTATAGAAAGCTTAGGATAGAAAACAATTAGCTGTACCCTTTCACTTGGCAGTTGAAGAACTGAGACCCGCCCCCCCACCCCACCCCCCCAGTTTGAAGCCTAATCAGAGTCATTATGTCAAGATCCAAATCATCAGCAACAGAGGCAACTACTCCAACCGATGTGGACAAGGAATGGATGTATTGAAGGAATAGTAGCAGCTCACAGCATATTCAGAGAACAAGGTGGGAGCTGTTAGAAACTGGCAGGGGGTAAGGGAGCTGTTTCGGTTGGCTCAAGCTGCCAGAACCGCAATATACCAGAAATGGGTTGGCTTTTACAATGCGAATTTATTGACTTGCAATTTACAGTTCTAAAGCCATGAAAATGTCCCAAATAAGTCATCAACAAGATGATATCTGAACTCTGAAGACTGGCCAACAGCATCCGGGACACCTCTGCCACATGGGAAGGCACATGGTGATGGGGTCCTTCTCTCTTAGGTGGGTTTTGTGGCTTCCAGCCCCTGACTTCCTCTCTCAGCAGCTCTGGGGGCTTTTTCTCTGAGTTCTTTGGGCTTTTGCTATTTCTTTTATCCTCTCATAAAGGACTCTAGTAAAAGGATTAAGACCCACCTTGAATGGGGCAGGTCACATCTCAACCGAAATAATTTAACTAAAGGGTTCCCACCCACAACAGGCCTGCACCCACAGGAAAGGATTAAAATATCATGCCTTTTCTGGGCTCACAACAGCTACAAACTACCACAGGAACCAAGCCAAGGAGGAGACTCCTCACCCAAGGACTTGAAGGGTTCTGCAGGGGAGAAGCCCCTTTTACTGCTTCAGCTTCTCGCTCATAAGGTAGGGCAGGGAATATCCCACTCTGAGCAGAAAACTGAAACCCTCTGGCTTTAAATCTCTGTTTAAATTATACTTTGTGAGAGACACCTTCATTGAGCACTATAAAATAGTAATATCCTCCACCAACATGCCCTCTCACTTTCTCTTTACAATTAAAAAAAAAATTTCTCTGACCCTTAGAAAGTGATCAAACTTTTATTAAAAAAATACATAGCTCCCAAATCAAATTACCATCTGACAGTTACTTATTTTTTGTTTACTTTCTATCTCTACCCTCTGGAATGTAATCTTCATGAGGCTCTGAACTTTTTTTTTTTTTTTTAATGTCATGCCCCCATAAATCCCATTTCTGATGGTATCAAGTGTCCACTAGAAGCTGCCTGTGCCCTTAGGAGAGGGGCTTCCTTTAGATTCCAGGTAAGGGCAAGTTGTGAGGCTTCTCCTTTGGAAACTTCTTGGGTGGGGATAGGTTGCTCCCTTTGAAGCTTTCTCCCTTTTTGCTTCCTTGTGAGGTCCTTTGCCCAGCTCCTAAACTTTGGAGCACAGGAGCCTTCTGAAGATGTATGAATGAAGAGGTGTAGAAGCAGGAAAAAGGACCACAGAAGGCCAGTTTTCTATGCTGTTTGGATGCCACCAAGTTTTTGACCCTCCGGGCTAAACACATCTGGCTAAGCAATATTTTCTCTTCCTTGTTTCCAGCCTCTCTCTCTCCATTTCATATTCTCTCCTACCCCCTCCTTTCACCTGCAAACCCTGATTCCCACCCCCACCCCCATCCATTTCCCAGGAAAATAAATCTCTGGGAGGAGGCTGGGAGAGTGGATCTCAGAAAGCCCTTCTGAATAAATGTCTACATTAATGAATTATTAACTCAGCCACCCGTGACCTTAAACCTAGCAGCAGGAGCGTGGAGGGCAGAGAGGAGAGCTGCTAAATCCTTTATCGGACTCCTGTCAAAGGCAACAGACTATTTATTCCCCTCCCCCATCGGGAAAAATTAATTAATATGAAAGGCAAACTTTTAATTGTATGTCAAACAAAATCAGATAGAGGGTCTCCTGGACAGACTCCCCTTCCTGATTTCTTGCCTCCTCCTGCCACTCGTTGGTCACTCTGACCTCTGGCCCACTTCTTTCCCTCTGAACTGAGGGTGCAATGGGCTTCTTGAGGATAATTTTCAGGGAAAAAAGAAAATTGCTAGAGAAAATGATGAATTTGGCTAGTTAATTTATCGATCCTAGCTCCTCTTCCCACTTGTTTTATTTTAGAGGTCATTAATCAATGAAGAAAAACACCACCGTGTCCCCCCCGTTTGCATTTAATACACTCACGCTCCTTATTCATTCCTCTCGAACAAATCCCCAGCAAATATTTGCCCATCGATTTGGGAGCCATGGATTTTTATAAAGGTTTGATCGCCTTCGAAGTGGTGGAAGTGATTTGCTTCCTCGGTCGTCTTCTAAGTAACCAAGAGGAGCGGGAAGGATTTGAGGGGTCCTTGCGCTCTCGGGTTCCCACTTTCTAAACCCCCTCTGAGATGCGCCAGGGTGACCGCGAACACGTGGGCCAAGGGGCAGCTGGGTGGGGAAGCGCTGCCCGCCTTCCCCTCCCGCCAGCGTCCAGGTGGTCGTGCGTCCCAGGTGGGAAGACTGTGCTGACCTCTGGCCTCTGGGTGGCCTGCTGCGGCCGGGATGGGGACCCCCTCCCCGCGTTTTTCTCGCGACTTGGAAACGCACCCGCGGCCCTCCCCAGCGCCCACCCGCCCTGAACTCTTCGCTCGCCGCTTCACGCGAGCGCCCACGTCCTCCCTAGATGCCCTAGGGATCTGTCGCCTAATGCACGGGACCCGGCCCGCTAAGACGCCCTGGAGTCAAGTCGCGTCAGGGCCACCCCATACAGGTATGGGAGAGAGAGGCTCTTCTACGGTGTCTTTGCTTCTGGCCTGGTCCAGTAGCAAAAAAAAAAAAAAATACCTGCCTCCCATAGCGATCCCCCCATCCCCACCCCGCAGGAGCGCTGTCCAGCCCCCCCCCACCCCCCGGGGGCGGGGGGTGGTACAGGTTTCCTGGAAGTGGGCGAAAGAACGCATTTGGCGCTTCACTGATGCTGGTTTGAATCCACCTCCATCACTCATTCATGGAGTGACCGAGGGCAACCTACTTAACCTTTCTGAGGCTCCGTGTCCTCCCCAGTCAGTAATATGGGGTTAATGATAATGCCTTCGCCGCAAGGGTGCCAGGCGGGCTAAAACGTACTTAAAGCGTGCCTGGCCGGTGGCCGGGACCCACCAACCCTTTAGCTAAACCTATTAGGAAGGGAACACCGCCTCCCACCCACCCCCGGCCCCCGCCCATCCCCACCCCTGGCTTCCCAGAGTGCGGACTGCAGGAGGCCTCCTGAGCAGCTGCTGCGGCCCCGAGGCTCAAACTCCCGAGGACTTCAAGGCGGCGGGGGAGGGGGAGGGGACGGGGGCGGGGCAGAGGCTCCTTGGAACCACCAGTACTTGGAAACTAGTGCACGGAAGAACCGGGCTTGGACAGACACAACCAGGAGGGCGGCGGGGCCGCTGCCTTAGCGTGGGCATTTCCACCCCAGAGGTTCCCTGCCGCTCCCAACGAACTGTCTTTCAACGCTGCACCGCGAGAGCGTGAGAAAGACAAGTCTGCGCTTGGTCCATGGACGGAAAGCCACTCTTCCGCAGTTACGAGAGCAGAGTAATTGAAACGGGCCTAGAACCTCATTCTCTTCTCCCGGTGGAGTTGTTCGAAGTCCATCAAGATTGCTTGGTTAGCCTCGGGGCCCACAGCAATAGTAGGCTTTCCCTCGTGGTGTTTGCCTTAAACTTAGGTGCTATCAATCTATCCAAGGATGACAGATGACCTTGTCGCGACGACGCCAGCCAAAACATTTTCGGTCCAACTCCGTTCCATCCAACATCGAGGCATCCTGCGCGAGGCCAGTTCAAAGTCTAAACGGGTCGTTCCCCAGGCTTTGGAGAAATGAATGTTGGAGAACACACACACAAAAAGACAAGCCGAAATCGGGAAAGAAAGGCAGATTAATTGTTCAGAGGGGTGGGTGCTAAATAAATTGGCTTGTTTGCGAAGAGACAAATGCCATTTCTGCTCTTGGAGGTGTAGACACCGCTCTGGTGACCGGAAAGCGCCTGAGCCACCGATCAATTTCGCACCCTCTCCATACCCTCCCCTAGCCAGGTACCTGCAAAAGCCGAGCGGAGCCGGGGGTGGGTGGAGAGCTGGTGGATGCTTAGTTTTAGGATGAGCCCGTGCACCGAAGTCCCCAAAGTCCCCAAAGTGGGCTGGGGGAGGGAAGGTTGCTCCTCCTCTGCCCCGCGGACGCGTGAGCGACCTGCACATGCCCGCTGTGGTGCAGTCCTGGGGAGTCGAAGGCAAACAGCCTCGCCTGTGTCTGGGAGCAGTTGTGTCACCAGACGTAGCTTCGGATACTTGCCTCGGGGTGTCGACCAGGAGAGGGAGCGAAATCCCCAGGAAGACAACCCCAGAGGCTGAGCGCTAGGCTGGGTGCAGCCCCCACTCTAGCCTCGTCTCGGCCCCGCCGCTAGGCTTGAGTCCGGCAGAGACCAGCAGCCCGGGTGGAGACCCCCGATCCCAGTCCTCCCGGCTCCGCAAAGCCGCTTTCTCGGGGGCCGATTGAAGGCTGCACTCCAGCTCACAAACCTGCCCCGCCCGGCCCTCGACTTTTCTCCCCAGGGCATTTATGTTAGAGGTGGCGTGGCCGGCGAGTCGACTTCGTCACCCAGCCACCTTCCAAGAAAAACTGAGCCGGGCAGCAGCGCAAGCCAGGTCCGGGGACTGGGTCTCCTCGCCACGGCGCTGCGCGTGCGGACATGCATTCCGCTTTCTACGTTTCCTCCGCTTTCAGGATCACCGCGTTGAGCGCGCACTCGAAAAAGACGCGTCACCGGCAGAAAGAGACCGCGGACCAGCGGGAGACGTCACGCCAAGAAAGTGGGGGGTGGGGGTGGGGGGTAGTGGGTGGAGGAGGTATTAGTGCAGGAGAGGCGCGCCGGCTTGTGCAGGGATCCAGTCAAGTTACAACTTCCTTCTCTCTCCCCTCCCTAGTAATCTTTTCGCCTGCCCTCCCCCCTCTCCATCCTCCCCCCCTCCCTCCCTCTCTCTCTCTTTCTCTCACGCGCGCGCGCGCGCGCACACACACACATACACACACACACACACACACACACACACACACACTTGTATTTTGTGCTGTCGTAAAACCCACGTGTCCAGACGCGAGGCTGCCAGAGCGTGGAGCGGAGGTGCCGGGACGCGGCGGCAGCGGAGCGCAGCAGCCCACGGCTGCTGGGTCCCGCGGCCGGGTCAGTTGGCGCTTCTGCGCCCTGGGCCGAGCCCCCCTCGCGCCCTCTGCGGGCTTCCGCATCCCTGGCTTGCGGCAGCACGGGCGGGTCCCCGAGGGGCCGGGGCTCTCCTAGGGGTCTCCTCCCGCGCTGCCCCGGGGGCGTGTAGCACGCGCGGGGCGCACACTCTAGCGTCCGCTCACCGAGACCAGCGCACGCGCGCGCACGCGGGTGGTTCGGAATCCGCAGGTAAGGCGAGACGGGTCTGGGACTCCGGGTCTTGGGCTCAGGACGCGCGGGAAGGGAGAATGGAGAGGTCGGAGGTTCCGTTGCTGGAGGCCGACGGGCTCCGGCGCTGCGCCACTCGGGCTCGGGTCAGCTCCGGACGCGGGCTGCCGGCGGGGGTTGCATCCTGTACCCTAGTCTTGCCGGGAGGCGCCCTCTCGCCGGGCTCCCTCCGTGCAGGGTGGCAGCTGGGCGCAGCGGGGTCGGGAAGCAGGGCGCTGTGCTCCCGGCTCCCACCACGCCGCGCTGCGACTTCAGAGAAAACTTTGAGTCCCAGCAGAGTCGGGAGGAGGGAGCCGCCGAGCGAGGCTGCCACGGATCGAGCCAAGGGGCTCGGACGCTCTGTCCAGTGCTCCCCGCGGCCGCCTTCCCCTCCCCTCTCGCGCCAGGACCCGGGCCCTGCTCACGCATACCCTCCGCCCTGCCCTCTGCCCCCAGCTCGAGGCGTCGGACATGCTGAAACCCGGAGATCCTGGCGGCTCGGCCTTCCTCAAAGTGGACCCCGCTTACCTCCAGCACTGGCAACAACTCTTCCCGCATGGCGGCGGCGGCGGCGGCCCGCTCAAGGGCGGTGGCAGCGTGGTCCCCCTGGGCGCCCCCCAGCCCCTCCAGCCGCCGCCGCCGCCGCCGCCGCCTGCGGAGCACGCCGAGCCCCCGCCGGACAGCCTGCGACCGCGGCCGGCCTCGCTTTCCTCTGCCTCCTCCGCCTCGGCCGCCTCCTCCGCCTCCTCCTGCGCCGCCGCCGCCGCCGCCGCCGCCGCTGCCGCGCTGGCGGGGCTCTCCGCCCTGCCGGTGGCGCAGCTGCCGGTGTTCGCGCCTCTGGCCTCCGCCGCCGTCGCGGAGCCGTCGCCCCCCAAGGACCTGTGCCTCGGCGCCGCCTCTGGCCCGGGCCCCGCCAAGTGCGGCGGCGGCGGTGGCGGCGGCGGCGGCGGGGATGGCCGGGGCGTCCCGCGCTTCCGCTGCAGCGCAGAAGAGCTGGACTATTACCTGTACGGCCAGCAGCGCATGGAGATCATCCCGCTCAACCAGCACCCCAGCGACCCCAACAACCGTACGTAGCCGCAGCCCGGCGCGCTCCCTCCTGGGGCGCCCGTCGGGGAGGCGAGTCGGATTGGGGCGACACTGGGTGGCGGGCGGGTCCAGGCCGCGCGCGCGGGCCCGGGCCTCCCAGCTCGTCGCGGCGCAAGTTTTTCGGGCGTTAGAGAAGGAAAGAGAAGGGATGGGGTGGCCGGGTGGCACCCCAGGGTGACCTTCCGCTCCGCATCCCCTCCCTTGGCGACGCCGAGTCTTGGGAACCAGAGTTGCCTGCGGGACCCGGGCGGGTCGTGGAAGCCCAAAACAATGTCCCGGACGCAACCGGCCGGGCCTAAGCCGTGCTGAAGGAGGGAGTCTTCGTGTTCCTGAGGAGCGGGAAAATCGGGGCTTGCTTTTATTTCTCCCCACCCCATCTTTGGAATTGGCTGCGTCGGCTTTTTTTTTTTTTTCCTCCCCTGGTTTCGAGGTTTTTTAGGAATACACTGGGAGCTTCCTAACTGCAGGGCCTTGCTGGAATCGTTTTTGGATGACACAGGGCCAGTTTCTCCCGTAGGCAGGCATTATTCCTAGGTCTACCATTTGTTTTAAAAAGGAGGAAAAAAAGCCTTCTGTTGAGCGAGAGCAAAGTCGTATCCTGCTGATCTCGCCCTCCCCTCCGCGTATACTTGTCCCTGCAAACTTCATAATCCATCGCCTCTTTGCTGGTTTATTTTTAAAAATTGGGAGGAGGTAGTAATTTATTCAAAGGCGTTTGCTCGGCTCTTCCGCCAAGTCAGTGACAAATGCCTAATTAAACGTTGGGTCTCTATTAGCTCCGGTTCTTTAATTCACAATTCCAAACGCTTACCACAAGAACCGTTAGGTTTTCAAGTTATGAAGCAAAACTCTGAAAACCGAGAATGTGTATTACTTCATATTCGCTTCTTTTTGGTAATTTTAGAAGCTGTGATATGTTTATGCTTAACTTTTCGGGACACTGGAAGCGTTAAATATCCTTCCAGAAACATCCGAAGATAACGTTAATGCGGCTTAAGAGGGTTGAAAGCAGAGCAGGATTCGAAAGATCAACATTCATTTCACTATTTTACCATCCCATCCCTTCATCTAGCTTGTGTAAGAGAAAAGTTGATCATAAACAGGTATTGTTCTGTTTTGAAGAAGTTGCTTCTTGCAGAATATCATACCACGCCTCCCCGCTGAACTTCTTAATTCGTTGTAAAAGCAAAATAACTTCAGGTTATAGCTGGGATTGCCAAAGTCGTTATTTTGATGAAAAAAAAAAAAATGGGGCATCAGCCTGGCGACTAAGATGCATTAAGCTTTTCATGATGGCTGGAGATAATTGTTGTGATGGAAATCATTATTACCAGCAAAATGAGTAGTTGTATTTATCTTTTTCCTTTCTGGAGTCCAAGGGCAAAGTACTGGTTAAAATAGGACATTTAACTGAGGTTTGCTCTGTAGTTAAGACTCTTGTATTTCAGGGCTTCAGGAAAATCTTATAAAATTATTTTGTCTTTCTGGATTTCAAAAAAAAAAAAAAAAGAAATCTCCTACCGAATTTGTTTCACGTGTTGTTCTTCAAAGCAATTCTTTACACACATGAAATGAAATGATTAAAAATACCTTGGAAGAGGTATTGCTAATCGCTAAGTGAAATACAGTCAATATGAGCCGGCAGTGCTTCATCCAACTTGCAGTTTCTCTTCTGAATTAAATGAATGCTGGGAGTGACACCAGCAGCTTACCTCAAAGCCTTGACAATGTACTGAGCTCCCGAGACTGTTTACAGTGCAATCTTGAGATGGAATACATTTTTCACTAAGGAAAAAAACCTAGACTAAGCAGAGAGGAAATGGAGATAAATTCTTAATTAATATATGGCTATTGAGTCACTTTGTTTTCTAGGTAGCTGTTCTTTCTCTGGCTGGTGCAAATGAATTATGACTTTCTTTACATTATTCCTGTTGTGTTAAGCCTCTGATAGCTCATTTTGAGCCCATAGGACTGTTTCAGTGTGCAAAGTGCAGGGAGAAAAGGGAGAAGGTAGATGAAATCAGATTGTGCTATTAGAATTACACTTTACATTGCTCACGAATTAAAGGATAATTGAGAAAGAAAATGGAAAGCTGAGGTCGCTCGTTTAATGCTTTGGAGACCAGGTGTCCCGTTTTTCACTCATTTGAAACCATGGGGGTGCATTTACAAAGATGAAGCGAAAAGTGATTGAGTTTAATGTAAATAGAGGCTCAACCAGAACTGCGAAGTCTGGGAAACTTTTTGCCCCTTCGCAGGGAAAGTTGGTTATTTGTTACTTGCAAGACCATGGAAGGCAGAAGCTTTTCATTTTCATGTTGCATATGGGTGAGATGGGTGATAGGTGGGATGGAGGCAGAAGGGAAGCACCTATTAACTTACCATGCATAGATTTTCCCAGTTTTCCTTTTAGTCATTTGACATGGCTGTGTTAAAATTCTGTGAAGTGACTGTCCAGCATTACTTTATTTCATCACTTTGTATTTATAAGGATATTGAGTCGTTTTCCCTTTCTTATAAGGCCTCCTTAGCTCTTCCTTCCCCTTAGAAGAGTAACTTTTTTGCCTGGGATCAGCAATCCAAGATATCAGTGTCCTGTAAGAAAGGAGCGCAGTAACACTCTCTTCCCCTTTGAAACTCTGTTGGTGTCTATGGCAAATGCCACAGCAAATAGGCTTGTAGCTTTCTTTCACACACAAAAAAGGATTTAAAAACAGCAGACAGTACAGCCTGGTTTGGGTGAGCTCTCTCCAGTGTATTTCGGCTAACTCCGTACATCAATTTCTGTAATCGAACACTTTCCACTGGAGCGCTGCAAAACAATTGCGTCTTCTTTCTTCTCTTAAAAGTCAAGTGGCACGTTGTATGATATAAACGGGGGATGGGGCCTTTACTTCCCCTTCTCTTATTACTGTCCTCATTTGCCTGAAGTCATTGATTCAGACGCGCTGCCTCGCAGTGGCCTCTTCCCGGGTTCTGGAAGCTCGCGCGTGGTCTGATACTGACTGTTCTTGGAAGTTAGCGAGTGGCGACCGCGGGGCGCGCCTGGGCGTTTGAAACAGCGGATTCCGGGTCGTCTCCTGGCGAGACCTTTTTGTAAAGGTCTTGTGCCTGGGAGGGAGGCGGGAGCTAGGCCTGTAGGGGTTGCCCTACAGCTTCCGCAGCTGGAACTCTCTGTCCCTTCAGGAAGCAGGCGAGCCCTGCTGTGCAGGGAACAGCTCAGGGAACAGCGTTGTCGTGCCCTCACGTTGACCTGAGGCTTCCCGCTGGCAGTGCCCACCCTTTCCAAGGCGTTTTGGGCAAAGAGCCGCGCTAGAGAAGAAACTCTGGACCCTACACTGGTTTGTCACGTTGAGGGAAACGCGTGGGCTAAAGGGAAAGAAATAACAAAGGAAGGCGGTGTTTTCAGACTTTCTCCCAATCTTCCTACCCAGTAGGAAAAAGTGGATCCTGGTCGGTAGCCCTGAGCCCCTCCCACTCAGCCGCGGTGCCGTCAGTGGCCAGCTAGAGACTTCAGATTTCAGACCTGGTAACTAGTGGGAGGAGAGGCGTTAGTGTGTGGGCGCTTTTGTGTTGTTCTAGTTTTCTTTTCTTTTCTTTTTTTTTTCTTTCCCTCTCTCTTCTCTCTTTTTGTGTGCAGGCCCAGCCCCATCCGTAACACACATGATTTAGCTATTTTACATCATTCGTTATCTAGCGCCCTGAAACTGAACATGGAGCCATATATTAGATTGAGGTTAGAAGAGGTGGCGACTGTTTATTTAAGGTGATAAAATGGTCCATCAGCAGTAATCCCCATCGATATGTGCCACCAGGAGATGAAGGATGAGGGGACAAGGCACAATTAATTGCCCTATAGTTTTGTAGGAGAGAGTGGAGCCAGCCCAGACCCGCTTCGATTTCCTCTCGCGGCTCCTATTCATCATCTCCGCATTGTATGGGGGGCTCACAGGGGCGGGGGCCGGCGACGTTCATCTCCCTGCGATATTCTCTCACCCTCAGCCACCGGCGCTCCCGTTGAATTAATACAGTCATCAGGAGACAAATAAAATCACATTTCCTCCCTCCCTCCGCCTTCTGGTCTACCTCTCTGGGTTCCCGAGCTGGCAACCAGGCCGGGACGGGCCCAAAGCGTTACGCGCCATGGCTTCCAGTTCTCGCAGGGGCCGGACGAGGGTTTCCCAGGAGCTCAGGCCGCCCCGCGGGACCGAGACCGCGATCAGTTCCCCTTCCCCGTGCGGGGCCGACACGCCTCGCCTCGCGATCCGCTTCTAGACCCCACCTGGGGCAGGGAGAGCTGACGGAGGAAGGGCACCGGTGGGACGGCGGGGGCCTCCGGGTGCGGGTGGCTGCGGCCGCACCGGGTCTCGGAAGAAAGTCGGTCTTGGGCAGGAAGGGGGTCGGCGGCCTGCAAAAGGCAGCCTGAGAGACCTCCTGCGCGCGCGGGCCTGGGCGAGCACCTGCACCGCCTCCCACGCGCACCGTCCAACCATCCCCACGAGGACCCACCCCCCGGGCAGCCTCTGGCGCGAGGATGGCAGGGCCGGAAGCCCCGGGCTCGGGAATCCCCGCGAGGGCCGTCTGCAGCACGCCCTTGGCCTGGCCCGGCTTGCCCCGGCGCTGCACGCAGCCAGTGTCCGCGGTCAGGGCTCACGCGGCCGGGCGGCCAGCAGGCGGCACTCCTGGGGCCACGTCTCCCGGCGAGGACCGATGGGCTCGGCGGCGGTGGCGGAGGATTTATAGCCCGTGGCCCAGGCTGGAGGCTAGCCTTTCAGCTGCTCCTTAGTGCCCTTTCGAGAGAGGGGTGAGGGCAGTCGGAGGCGGCGATGAGCCCAAGCAGAGCGAAGGAGCCGTTGGCGCCGTCTGCGCCTACTCGGTTCCATAGGCCTCTCCAGATAACCCAAAGCTTACCTGCACTTAGTCTTTTTTATGCTAATGGTTTTCCTTCGTTAAACGAAAATGAAACCCCCGCAAATAGAACCATGGCCTGCTTTGCCCCCCTTTAACTTAGAGTATATCCTATTTAAATTATGAAAGTATTGCATGTCCTTGTGAAACATTCAGACAATACAGAAGATGTAAAATGAAGAATTCAAGTTCCTCTTCACTCAACTTTGGCCTGGTCTTCTGAAGTTTCTAGGTGAGCAAGTCTGCATTTCCCCTGTCTTATTCAGGGACCCAGAGACAGAGGCATTAGCAAATCTATTCAAGATAAGAAAGGGGCCATGGTTTCCTGTATTCCCTAATGCCGAGATGACACTTCGAAGTATCTTGCTTGGAGTATATGGAAATATTTCTCACAGATATAGAAGACTCTACAAATAACTATTACATACAGAAACTCTTTCCCAGATTTTAAAACAAAGTAGGAACATTTATTTGCCTCCTTTTTATGACTATAAATAGACATCAATTATGTATTGCTTAGCCTGGCATGTTGTGAATATTTAAATATATATGTAATTTATATATACTATATATAAATATATGAATATGATAAACAAAATCGTTAATATAAAATATGTGTAGTTTAAGCATCTAGCCTCACTTCTCCCTCAGACTTGTTCAGGTTTATGACTCATTGGCCAGAGAACTCTGTTAGAGTGTTTGCCCACTTACTCATCTTTGTCAACCTGGAGCAATTAGTTACTTGTTCTAAATATCCTCATTCTCCTCTGGAACCCTGAGGTATAAGTCAGAAGCCAAAAGCTTTCAGTTGCTGAGGTTTTGTATATTAACAAACAATAGCACTAGAATAAGATGAGCATTTTGATGGTAATGGGTCCATTTTCCCTGCAGATTTTTTTTTTTTTTTTTGCTACAGTCTGAAGTGGCTACAGATTAAGAAGACTCTTGTTGAATGGATTCATTAAAGTAGGTCAATCTAGACTGCTGTGCTGTGGACCTAAAATCCAGTTAGTATTCTGGATACTGGAGGAGACCAGGTTTTCACCCTGCCAAATGCTTACTAAGTTTTTTCAACAACTCATGGAATCATATGAAAGGTAACAAGTTGAAGAGAGCTTTAGAGGACTTCCTAGAGAACGGACTCAGACGCAGTTTTATCACGTATTATAAATATCAGAGGTATGCTCCTTGAGTGTGCGTGAGCGCTACCTTTGCTCTTTATTTTACCACTGATGTAGCTGGTGTGATGTGACATGCTGTGCAGATGTTGGAAGATGACAGAATCCCTATCCAGATGGCTGAGGGAGGGAATACGAAATGCTCTGGCGCCTCTACCTTTTACTTCATGAGTGACCCAGAAAGGGAAAGTCAGTTAAGCAACTCTTTGGGGTGATTTATTTTTATTTCCATGGGCATATTGCCTCGTCTTATTGTCATTTGTTTTCAGCTATTTTTGCTAAGGTGACGAAAGACCATCTTTCATGTCAGGAGGCACTAAAATTCAAAATTACGAACATTATCTATTCACTCTCCCATTCATTTCCTTACTTTCACCGCTCCAAATTCAAGAGCGTGAGAAAGAAAGAAATCTCTGTAATTCAATCATGACACAGTATTTTATATTTTAGTGTGTGTGTGTGACCCCCAAAAGAATTACTTTAGTGAAGTATTTCAGTTTTATTGAGTCATGAGTTTGGAGTAAAAGTTCTTCTAGATTTCATCCTTCTTCCTAGATCTCTAGGGTTTGGAAGCTTTGGATTCACGTAGAAGTGAGTATGATTCCTTTCTCCGTTACTTTCTAGACTCTAGTCCTTGGTTAAGTTACAAATGCTGCTGAAACCTCAAGTGCCTCATCTGCAGAATGGGTATCATGATACTTAGCTGATATGGTGTCTGTGTGGGTCAAGACAGGTCCCTGGCATGTCGTAGACACTTGATTAGCTGTGAGTTTTTATTGTCTTTCCATTTCTCCAATGTCTGTAAGTTTCTACTTTTCACACTCAAGCTTTTGATTGACATGGGGGTGGAGTGACATATAGGATAAGTGTGAGAATACCCTTAGGTAGTACCTGCGCTCGAAAACGAAGCCCCATACATTTTTTACATAGTTTGGGTTGCTGGTAGAGGGGGACTTTGTGTGTGATTTCCCTGTCTGCAGAAACAGCCTGTTACTTTTCACCAGAGAGGTTTAGGTGAAACCTTTAAGCAATTGTAGTGGAAGGAAGGTCCTACCCCCCCACTCCCCCCACCCCCGCCGCTCACCTGGGAGGAATGGAGGAGCCTCGGAAGAAGGGAGCCTGACTCGACTGAAATAGGATGCTCTCCTGGTCACTCCACACTCAATATAAAGCAAATGGGGGAAATGCAGGCTTGCTAGCCAAACTGGGTTGAGAGTCGGTGTTGAATTCCCTGGGTCTCTCTTCCCTTTTCGCACTGGTAGGGCCCATCCCAGTGACCCACCAGGTCTGGCTATGACTCAGGCCGGGAGCAGGTGCTCGGAGGCCCGGAGAAGCGACCCGCCATCCAGCGCTGGCGCACAGGCTGGGGCCCGGCCTTCAACTCTTGGCCAACCCCGGCTTGTCGCATGTCAGGCCCCGCGCCAAAGGGCCTGGGTCCCCGGGGGGCGCCGCGGCTCCCCAGGGAGACCGGGGCAGGGAGGCCGGGTCGCGCCGGCGGGCGCCGAGGCAGCGTCCAGTGGGCCAGGCCCGCCGGGTCGGGGGAGCAGACACAGCGGCTCCGCCAGGCCCATTAATAACCCGCAGGGCGCTGCGGTCGGACAAGCGCGGTCGCCGCAGGCGCTGCCTCCCCAACCGCCCAGCCTCCCACCGCCCTGCTGGGCTCGGAGGGACGCTGGGCCTTCACTCCTGCCCGGCCCAGAGGGGTGGGCGCCCGCCGCTCTGAAACGGCTTCAGCAAGAGCTCGCATTCGATTTACAGCACAGGATAATCGGCCTTGAGCCTCGCGATCAGCCATGCCGGGGCCCTCTCCGTTGAGCCGGTGCTGTGATCATTACGGACCCATTACCCTGATGGCTAAATTCGCCATTCGTTTCTTTTCGGCTCCTGGGAAGAGCTTGCACGCACGCGCAGGCCCTCCAGACCGTCCAGAAAAGCAAGTTTCTCCTCTCAACAAAGCGCTTCCCCTCCCCCCCCCCCCAGGCCTCCAGCCCCCCACCCGCACCCCGGCTCGCGGTCCCTGTCTTGGCGAGGCGGCCTCGGGCGGGCGCTGACCCAGCATCAGAGGGTCCCCAGCGCGGGCGCACCCTGCACCCAGTCCCAGGCCGGCCCCGCCGCCGCGTCCCGGGCGCCTGGGAGGCTGCGGGGGAAGCCGTCGGGTCCCGCGGCCGAGGAGAGCGCGAAGGGCAACCCCGCGCCAGACCTGGTCGCTCACCCGCCCTGATGATTTTAAAACGTCCCCACTATAACTGTTAAAAAAAAAAAAAAGTCGAAACATCAAATTCGCAGACAACCGCTGTGAAATCGCTGCGAGGTACCAGATGAGGAGAGCGACAGGTTTTGCTTTTGTGGTACAAGGAGACAAGCGGGATGGAGAGAAAGCTCGCGGGCAGGGGGCTAGAGGGTCAAGGGAGAATGGGAGAGAGAAGGAAAGAGATTCTGAGATATGGAGGGCTGCAGGGAGACAGACCCCGAGCGAGAGGCCGCTCGTGTCCGTCCCGTCGCAAGGGCAATCCCGCCAGTCCCACTCAGCTCGCAAGGCTTTGGGGGCACCACGTCCTCGCCCGGCGCTGTCAGCAGGCGGCTTATCCGCGCCGGGCTGCTGTATCTCGGGGCTGAGGATGGGCGGCCGTTTCCCGAGGGTGGGCCGTCCCCAAGCGCCCTCGGTTTAACCGTCCTCACCCCCTCCCTTCCGCTTGTCTCCGGCAGGCTGCGACATGTGTGCGGACAACCGCAACGGCGAGTGCCCGATGCACGGGCCGCTGCACTCGCTGCGCAGGCTGGTGGGCACGAGCAGCGCCGCGGCCGCCGCGCCCCCGCCGGAGCTGCCGGAGTGGCTGCGGGACCTGCCGCGGGAGGTGTGCTTGTGCACCAGCACCGTGCCGGGCCTGGCCTACGGCATCTGCGCAGCCCAGAGGATCCAGCAGGGCACCTGGATCGGACCCTTCCAGGGCGTGCTCCTGCCCCCGGAGAAGGTGCAGGCGGGCGCCGTGAGGAACACGCAGCACCTCTGGGAGGTAAGTCCGCCGCCGCCGCCGCCCAGCACCTCACCACCGGGCTGGAACCTTGGGCAGCACGCATCCTGGCCCTCCGAGGGTCGTAACTTCCGGGAGAGCCTCCTTTGGCCCTCAGAGGGTAGTGGAGAATAGAGTTCTCTGGTTCTGCAAATACCTCGTGTCTGTATTACCTGCAGTAAGGTGGCTGAGGAGCCGGGAGCTGGCACAGTTGCAGCCAGGAAGACTGAGCTTACGGTTAACTGAGCATGGAGTCATGTAACCTGGCGGGCATGGGTTTGGCCCTCCAGCCTCCATAGGTCTCCTGAAAAAGAAATCAGTCCATGAGATGGAGCAAGAAAGTTAGACACTGGCATGTGAGCTGGGTGACGTTTGTGTCTCATTCTCAACTCATCTCATGTGATTCTGTGTGCAGGATAGGTAGCTGGGAGGAGGAACAGTCCATCTTATTTCCTCAGATAAAATAATTTTGTAAATGCTGAGATGTGAGACCACAGCATGTGTCACAATTTCCAAAGCACCCGAAGTAAGTAAATTCTATTGTGAATCAGAAATCACAAATTTCATTTCTTCTCCGATGAATTTAAGCAGCCCTTAACAAGATAGCAAATCAAAACACAGAAAAACCCTGTCATTTGATATACCCCCCCCCCATTGATGGTAACACTTAAGTGGCAAAATCTTAAACCTGATGCTATTCTTTAAAAAGAAATATTTTGTTTGGAAAAATGTTAACCTGAGATTTCTCATAAAGCTTCATGGTTGATTACCGAGGCCCACTCCTAAAGAGACTGATCCTTATTATTGAGTAATCTTCCCACGAATTTTCACCACCCTCTACCCATGGAGACATGAAATACGAGATGCTAAGAAGTCATGCCCTTAATTAATATATAAATCTGACCTGGGAATATAGTGGAGTGGAAATAGCCAGAAAAGAAAGGTTCTCAAATGTGGGGGGTCAAGTTGGCATGGACCTGAGGACCCATTATTGGGTCATTTCTGTAGCAGCCTGCCCCTTACCCTTGACTGAGTAGCTTGCCAAGTGATCATTTTTTCACTGTGAGCTATAAAACACATTGAGTGGGACCCAGTATTCACTCAAAGTTTTGTACACCCACTAAGGTCAGCACATGTTAGGCCCTAGATATTCAGTGTTGGGAAAAACAGACGTGGTCCTCAGAGCTTTCGTCATATGACTGTTGAGAATGTGGTCCTGGGGCCGTGTCTGCAAAGCCTGCTGTGATGTGAGAGGAGCTGAATGTGACCCCCACACCCCAGCAGCCCAAGATGACAACATGGGGCTATCTGCTTGGCCCACAGTATCTGCTGGATACTGCGCCCAGTCTCCCAAGCTCCACTCCACTCCTAAAGCATTGTTGGAAAGCAGCTATAGGTTTTCAGTCTTCCAGGATAGGCTTCCTGATAGAGGGAAAAAAAAGTTGGGCATATTTCTGTTACCAAATGATTCTGATTTCATTAAACAGAATTTTTTTTTTGCAGGAAAATAGGACAGGAGGAAATGGATTTGTGCAGAGATGGGTTAAAAGTTAGAGTTTGGGGATAGGAAAAACTGACAAGTGAGAAATTACCAAAGCTTCTGGGTTTGAAACACTTCTTAGTTTTTGTTCCTGACTAATTATTTGTACCTCTAATGAGGTTTAACGTTTATAAAACACTTCCAGGCACTTTCCATGTTCCGGTGGTGTTATTAGAACTCTGAAATCTTGCAGTTAAAGGTTTGCCAGTACTTTTCTGAGGAAATCGTAAAACAATTGTTCAGCGGTACACAATATGTTCTTATCTGAAAATGTTAAAACTGAGCACTACTCCAGTGCCCTCTGAAGAGCTGGGTTTAGTGCCCATCTATTTTTAGAGTGCTAGGGGACAAAGCCATAATCATGAAAAAAATCCCACAGTTCACTGATTTTTTTTTTTCTACAAGACTGAATGGTTGGGATGTTGGCAAGAGGCCACTGTGTATAGAATGCAATATATATATTAACATCGAAATCAGTGGAGCCTTTCTTTTGTACTTTGACTTGTACTAGATGAAGTTAAAATTCTGTCGTGATAAAGAAACTGTAGAACTTAATCAGTCCCCCCCCCACACTTTTTGTTGATACTTTCTTCAGTAGATATAAAGTGAATTTTGCTTGTTGTTTGGAGCATGCGGGTTGAGTGTGCTGGGGATGCACAGAATTGGTTCTGTGTTATGAAGAAGACTTGCTGAGTGTGTGTTTGAATGATCTATGGACTCTTACTTCTAAATCCAGAACACACTTGGTCTACTTTTCTCATCTGTAACAGCTAGAATAAGCTCCACGTGTTGGGTTGAGGGAATACTAAAGCTTCAGTCATGCAAACTTTATCAATCTCAGAAAGATCATATAAAATAGGACCAACTTTGGCCAGGGAATTCAATGCCCATGCACGATACCCCTTTGTAAGATAAAACACATACTTTAATAGATTTCAGATGTTGATTAGTATAGTTATTCCTGAAATGAAGTGTGAGTTTATTTTAAAATTTTCAAGCATCACGACTATTATTTTTATAAAATGTGACTAAAGGATAAAGTTGCATTTGTAACAGAAGAGTCTAAATGTTAGATTTGTTCCTTAAATTTTAGTCTTTCCTTTCAGACCTAAATTTTATTGTGAGAATTTTTTTTATCATCATATTGTTTGTATTAGAAGGAATCAGTAATTGGAATGTCTTATAGGTCTATAGGAAACTTCTGACAATAATCATTTAAGGGCTCATGTAATAGTTACCCATTTGAAACATTCTTTTAGATTTCTTCCAGAATATCAAGTCAACATAAAGCAGATTTTTTTTAATTAAAAGCAATTGAATCATGACTAGTTCAACTTTAAAGTCCTAACTGTAATTGCTTTTCGTCCTCACATTTCTTTAAAGTCACTTGCTGATGAAGAAATGTCTTTCTATTTAGAGTTCAATACTTAGGTCTCAATGGATCTTGCTGGGGTTACTTATCTTTATTTCAGTACAATAAATGGATTGCTAATCTTTTTCTGTCACTGTTTCCAAGTAGATGATGGATTTTTGTTTCAGTTTACAGTTCATTGTTTTTAGTATAACTGTACTTTATTATACACATGAAAGGTTGTTACAGAAAGAATCAGAAAGCAGATTCACCTAGTTACTCCTTTTGTTTAATCATTAAAAGCTTTATCTTCTTTGTAGAAAATGACTTTTTAATACTTGACACACATCAGCCATGGAGAGCTCGTTTGGTTGGTATATAAGCATGCTGTCATTGTTTAGTTAAAATTTTCTTTGTGTATAATCCTAGTTCATCAAAATGCAGCAATTTCATTCCATTACTTTTAATATGTTTCGACACTTCTGATTATTTTTTGGAAATTCTAAGAGCTTTTCATTTTTTATTTTTTTCTTAGCAATAAGCCAAGGTGATTTTTAAAATGTACTTCAAAGGGATTAGCAATCTAAAAGTCAATTTTAGTCATTTTTTTTGCCAATTTCTTTTAAAATCAGAATTTTCATGTATTTTACAAAAAATGGAAAACTTAGATCATTTAAAACAAAAACATTACATGGTGCATTAAACAATCACAGTCTTTGGTTATATGCCTTCTTCCAACAGAACTTGAATGGATGATATATTTCTAGCTATTTAGATGTAATGGGGAAAATCTTTCTTAATGTTTTGCAAAGAAAACAGAGACTTTCTCAGCAATTAGGCCTTTATTGATGGGAATGAGATAATTTTACCCTAATGTGTTTTCTAATAAAGAAGTGAAAAGGCACAGTTGATTCCAACATATATGAAAACATTATCTCAATTATTAATGTGCCCCTTTTCCCTTGAGATAAATTAATCTAACTGCACATGGTTTTCCCTTTCTGCTTAACATCAGAATTTAATATGACTGGACCTGAGGAATGTACACAGTGTATACTTAAAATTCTACTGGAATAAAATACGGAAGTTTAAAATAAAGTTACAATCTGAGATAGTTTAGAATTACTTAAGCCTTTCAACTCAGAGTCTGATTTGCCAAGAAAGTTTTAGCAACGATGACAAAATAAATTGCACTGATTTTCACCAGAAAAATTATTCTGCTAATTGACAATTTGGTGACTTGTCAGGATTACAGACAGGTTACTAGAAAGGGATTTGATTTTACAGAAGCTGTCTTTTCTTAGCCTAAGGAAATATGGGTCTCATTTTCATTTACACTGTGTGGGAATTTTTATTACTTCTCTTCACAAAGTCGAGGGGTAACATAAAGTGGCCCTTTTTGAGATTTGATTTTGTACCATAATGTTTTAGGTATAATAAGAGTTTCACTTTTAAGCAAATGGTCCTATCTTTCATCATTACCATTTTGCGTAGGTCAGAAGATATGAATGAAAATCAAAATTAAAGATATATTCCACAGTGCTAAATGTTTCTATTTTCAGATCTGTCATAGCTAATTGGTACTGGAAGGGAAAAAATTTGATTTCATCATTTGGATGCATCATGGCTATTTCTGTAAAAGGGCCGATTCCATATGTATAGTACTGGACCCATTTGTATGCAGTGAGATGTAGGAAAAACATTTTTCGATTAAGGACTTAACCAGTGAGATACTCTAACAATATGCTCCACATCTTACTTTACAGACTCTAGTTCATTTTGCCGTGGTTTATCAGAGCACCAGGGGACAGAATTATGTGGCTATTATGACTATATTGAAGTAAAAACTGTGCTTCTTAACCATTTATCATTTAATACACTGGGTTGCCCTTCAGCTTGGTTTTGAAATATGTCAATTTCATGAAATTCAAATAATTTCGTCTTAACAATAAACCATAGTAATATAATGATTATGCTCTAAATTATGCAGAGTAACAGCTGGTGTATCTCTTTGGCTTTGCCTCATTTGATTTGAAAATGCCTTTTATTGTGGTGCCCATTTGATAGAGTGTGAGCATTTTGTAGTTTTACATAAACTGTAAAACCATCTGCTGCCTCTTGGAATCGTTTCCACCATTGTGTCAAAAAGAAAAACTTAATATTCTAAGTTGGTTTTGAAAAGGTCCATTTGAAGACCTGATACTTTTGGTTTCTGTATCCTTTGCCCAGTGCCACCCTTGGTTTTCCAAGTCCAAAAATGAATCCGCTTTTTTTTTTTTTAATTAGAGAAGCTATTTGGAAATTCTCACGTTAGTGAAATTTAATCCAAATATGCATATGACTCTGCAGTGCTTTAGTTGCAAATAGTTTGTAAAGACTGATGTATTCTGTATCAGCAGGACTATTTTTCTCATTAGTCAGTTCAGTTTATCTATTGTTTACAGATGCTTGATTTATGGATAGTGCTTTGTCCATATGAAGGAAACAATTCAGCATTATTTCTTAGTCCATAACTACATATTTTCTTACGTCGTGTAATTTTTTTCCACGCTGGCTTAAAAATAGGATACACAAATTAAAATCAGCATGTCAGAGGTTGCTGGACAGATGAAACCTGCCCTCCTCAGTTATCTGCAAGGCAGCAGATAATCTGATGGAAATGGGGTGGTGGTGACAGTGGGTCTGAGAAAGCTGCAGGGAAGCCTTCCTCTAACACTCTGCAAATTAAAGCAATTTTAATTATTTGCGAAAAATCTATTGTGAAACCCAGGAATCACTTATAGTTGTGGTACAATATTGTAGATCTAAAAATTTTTGCCTTTATATGACTATGAGAAACTGCATAGTACTTAGCTGGGGAATCATGCCCACATTATCAAACTCCTCTCTTCTCAGAGAATGGGTGTAATGAATGGTGTGGAGGGTATTACACTGGTAGCATAAGAAACGTATTTCGCCATTCTAAGCAATGCCATCCATAGACCATTATTAGCCTACTTTTCTCTCTCTCTCTGCCTCTTTCTTCCTTTCTTTCTTTCTTTCCTTCTCTCTCTCTTTTCCTCCCTCTCTCCTTCTTTTCCTTCCTTCCTTCCTTTTAGAATCCCACATTCACTAAGATTTCATGAGTTCAGACATTCCTTGTATATTTACACAAGAAATACAGACTCTGGTATAACTACTTAGCATAAAAGCCAGTGAAGCCAGAGCAGAATATACTTTTCCTCGTAAGCATTTGCCACCTTGCTCAGATAAGTTACAGAATTCCATTATCCAAATTGTTACACATGTGTGACAGAGGTTGACCTTTCGTCATGTCAATCCTTTTTGTGTAGGCTCCAGGCTCCAGCCTAATGGCTCAAACCCTGATTTACTCAGTGTAATAAGGGCAGGAGGTCGAACAATTGTCAGGCTGCCTGTTCGTACTCTACTTGGAGCCTGGTTGAAGGCTGTTAACACAAAGCTTTTCAAAGTGAATTTACAACCAGCACCACTGACAGAGGCCAATCAGTGCACCATAAATGTCAGGTTAGTGAGATTGAGCAGTAAGTAAAGTACTGACAGCACACTATTGGCTGGGATCAATTGGCAAAGCTTTAGCTGAGAAGAGCAATCTATGGGTGGCGGGCTTAGGAAAAGAGCTAAGTGTACAGCCTGGGTTTCCGTGTGGAGTTCATAGATTTACCTGTTAGTTGGAGTTTTCTGGTTGGGACATCACACATTTACTTCAGCGCACCCAGTAGCATCCATATTGATGTGACTCGAAACCCAGGAGTTCAGAATGGCCAAGTCTGTTAACTTTGAGGCTTGGTGGGAGAAAACAGTGCGGAGTTAGACTGAAAGAAGAGAAGGAAAAGCTATTAAAATGGAGTTATCAGGGTGGGCCATAGTGGCTCAGCAGGCAAGAACGCTTGCCTGCCATGCCAGAGGACCCGGGTTCCAGCCCATGTTTTAAAAAATGAAAGAAAAAGAAAAAAAAAAAAACAACAAAACAGAGCTATCAGAATTGGGGAGTGCATTATCACGTTGTAGTTTAGTGAAAGGTGCTTTTGTTCAAATTCCAACGCTGTGACAGGGATTTCCACCAAGACACAGGCACGGATAAGCCCGCTCTTTTGCAGTGCCTGAAGCTCAGCGGTGTGAAACTTTCACGGAAGTCACTAATGAGTGATTATGGGTTGAGCCTCTGAATATCCATGAGATGTGGCTTCCCCACCAGACGGAATGTTTTTATCATTTTGGGTAATGACAGTCTGGACAACAATTCATTTAGCTCTGAAAGCATCAGCATTAAAATGGGGAAATCCATTAAAATGCTGTATGCAAGGATTTATAAATTAGGCAATTGCCTTGATTATTGCAATCATTTACAGAATTGATTGTTCCAGTGTGGTATCGACAGATTTCAGCAATGGTCATTGACAGCAAGCACATTCTCTGATATCTGTAGCTACTGGTCACTAAACCAGGCTACTGTCCCCCCGCCCTGCTGGTCCTGGTCTCAAGGTCAGGCAGGCTTTCAAAGAAGCTTACAAGTATAAAGTTTCATCTGTCTTCAGAGGAGGCCAACGTAGTAGCATTGGTTTCTTTTTTTGGGCATGGGCAGGCACCGGGAATCGAACCCCGGTCTCCGGCATGGCCGGGGAGAACTCTGCCTGCTGAGCGACCGTGGCCCGCCCAGTAGCATTGTTTTTTATATTTTAATCGTAGTTTTTGGGGGGGCACTGATGATTCAGATATGCCATGGACCAGTAGCACAGATGTTGATATCAGGCCAACTTAAAAGGAAATAACTTTTGCAAATTGCAGCTGTAAATATTTATTTGATCGAAGATCTAAAAGTCAATAATGTGTTTTATTTGTTAGTCCTTAGAGTTCTAATTAGCCGATAGATATATTGTAGAGTCACTGGATTTTTGGTCAATTAATTCTGGAAGGCATAATAAAGACATTGTTACAAGAGTGAAAAGCTCAAAATGCGGCAGATTTTCCTATACGGAAACACACACAACAAGTCCACTTGGTGCTTAATCACTAACCACAAACCACAGAGTTGCTTTTATTCCTGAAATTTTAGGGATGGGCGAGTCAAATGTATCTGCAGGTCTCTGCCTATTGAAAACTAGCAATGAGGTTTATGCTTAGTTCGAAATAATGGATGTTAGGACCTTTTTTTTTTGGTGCAGAAATCCTTGATCCATCCAGGTGGAAAACAAAGACATTTGTTTTTAATCATCTTTTCCCCCTTTTGAGATTTTTAATGCAAACTGAGGCTTGTAAAATAATAACACTTTAAAAACTTGTCTAGGGAAGACTAAAGCGTTTTTAGAGTGCCCTGATTGTGAACACACGGTAATTTGAACTCAAGGTGGGTCTTCGTTTAAAAGGGAAAATGTTGTGTTCCAAGAATAGGTGTGATTTGGTGACATCTTACATTAATTTAGCTATTTGTTACTTATTAAATCAGAAGTTTCATTTTCATTTTTAATTAGTTGTAAAATTCACTGCATAAAAATTCAGTAAAAACAAAGACAATATTTTCACTTCCGTATCTTGATATTATCTCTCCTCTTTTATTTAAATAATTCCCTCCCCCCCAGTCTTTCTGGTTTCTGTTAAGGCTAAAAGCCGTGTCTAGTTCTTCCTTGGGGGAACTGTGAATGAGACACTGGTATTATGAATTTTTTCCAGGGCTTCTGAGCATTTGTTTAATAAACGAAAATCTACAACATACAATTGTGATATAATGATAAAGGAATAAGCCCATTTTATTAAAATGAACAGTGTTTTTCACTCTGTAATTATTTTAAATTAAAGCTGCCTCAGATAATGAAGTGTCTTCTGTAGAAACATTCAGGGTAATCTAATTCGGTAGAAACTTTTTAAGTGCTTTTTAATTGGAATCAAATTAAACATAATCAAGTCATGTTTTCAGAGTCTTGTAAAGCACCAAGAGCTAAGTGTTTTTAGCGCACTTGGGAATATTAATTTTTATCACTGGACAATCAGTACTAAATTCTCAGATGTCTGGGTACACTCCAAAATGGTAGAGAGCCCTCAAATAAATGTTAGTTTAGAATACAGGGCTTTCGAATCCACTGCCTTAGCCCCAGACTAATATTAAACTTCATTTGTGACATATAAAAAGGTATACATGTTGTTTATGGGTTAGAATCCTGGAAAATATTGGGCTCTGAATTGAGGAAAAATTTTAAATTGACCCAGATAATCCACGAAGTGGAGAATCTTATTATGCTTTAATAGTAGAAATGAATTTTCATATTAAAAATAATCAGTGCTCATGATAAGAAATTCAAACTATATAGAATTGTAAAACAGTGGTAACCATTTTTTATGGTTTTTATAATGGCCTTTTGAGAGATGGCTATGTACTATAATACACATTTATATCACTGAATCAAGTTTTAGTTAAAAAAATATTTGTACGGTCTCCTTGATACTGCAAAATGCACTTTTTTAAGACAGCAGTCAGTGACTCTATTTTCATAGGGTCTCCTGCAGGTGCTTACATTTAGCACACCCATATGTAGGTTTTGATTTTAAATCAAGTCCCATCATTCCCTCTAAGTGTCTTTTCTGGCGGGAAATTTCATAACAATCTGCAGACTCCACTGATATTGTGGAAACACTTCCATGGGTATTTTCATGTTTTGTAGCACGTGTTTAATAAGACCAGAGCTTTCTGGCGTGTGTATGGAGTTTTAATGATCCTCAGAGAAGAAAGGAGAAAATTTCTCTTTTCCTTTTTATACATGAAAATGTTAGCAAAAAAAAAAAACCCAAGCAAATCTCTTTGAAATGTTTGTCTAAGTAGGAAGCTTCATTATTTTTTCTAGTTGAGTGTAAGTCTTCAGGGAAACTAATTTCTTTGTACTTCCATTTCTCTGTGTGTAAAGGAAAGTCATACTGAATGATTGTGAAGATTAGAAAGAAACTTTTTATGACTTAGGTGTAACAACTGAGATTTTCCACTTTTTCAATTGGGATTTTAATAACAGTTTTTGAGTTTCTAGTGGGCTGTGCACATAAACATAAAGAATCTCATCTCAAAAAAATTAATCTGTTAAAACAAAAGATTGTATGTAGTAAACCATGATGCACAATTAGGATTTAATTTCTTAGTACAAAATCAAGCTGAGATAATATTTAAATGGAAATTTATTTAGCAACGCTTATAAGTAAGAAAAGGATGACTGTAAAAGTAAAATCACTGGATGGCTTTCATTTTTACAACTACATTGCTAATGGAAAGACAGCAAACATAACTGCCAACGGTGGGTAGATAAAGAAAATTTCCTAAATGTACATGATTTCAGGAAGTGAAATGTGCACTCATAGTCCTCATCACAGAGAATTGACTTGCAATAGGAAAATATAAGGGAAATGATTTAGTAACATCTGGAAAATCACAAGGGAGCCCTAAAATCTGAAGGTTTTTGACCATGGGCCTCAAATCAGAAGCAATTCATTAGGTGGGTTTGACACTAGATATCGAATTCTGAATAGAAAAACATCTCAATGCATAGCATATTGTGAATTGTCAATAAATATTAAATGACAATAAATCAACACAGTGGCACGTTTGCCACTGTCCATAATAATGTGTGTACAGCTGTATGTGTGCCAGGGAAAACAGACGTAATGGTACATCATGCAAATTCTTAATAGATGCCAGTATTAACTCTGTGAAAAGTAGGAATTCTTAGTGATGGTCTGCAGTTAGAAATGTTAGATTAAAAAGAACATAATTGCCAAAACATCGTAAAGAACAAACATTTAGACTAAAATTAACATTTACGCTAATATCTGTTTATTTCATATTAATCATTTCTATTATGGTACCGGTGTTTTTAGTTTGATGGCAGTCTGAGCAGGGGTGTGGTTTGAGATTGAATCATTTCACCCACAAAAGGCATGTTCAGGTCTGAACCCCTGATCTCATGAATGCGAACCCATTTGCAAAGAGCACCTTTGAAGGTGTTATTAGTTAAGGTGTGCCCAAACTGAGAGAAGGTGGCCTGGATTCGATATGGATGAAGTCCTTACAAGCAAAGGAAATTGCAATACAAAAGGGAAAGCCATGGGAAGCAAGCAGAAGGTGAAAGTCCACTGCACCCTGCAGAGAAAGTGGAAGACTGGCCAGCACGTGCATTGCCACATGACAGAAAAGCCGAGGGTCTGAGGGTTGCAGGGAGTCACCCCAGAATGCCACAGTCTTCAAGGAGAAAGCATTGCCCGGCTGCTGCCTTGATTCTAGACTTCTCCTAGTCTCAAAACTGTAAGCCAATAAATTCCTGTTGTTTGAGTGTATGATATTTGTTTTAGCAGATGGGAAACTAAGGCAGGTGATTTTTAAATATTTGACAACCAGGCCAGCTCAAACTGACCCATAAGCCTGTCTCTGTGATCACAATCTAGGATAGCTGACAGAGCTTTTAAATAAATAAATAGTAAGGTGAATTATCTGTATTTTCAATGATTTCCCTTTAAGGCAATAGTTCGCTGACTCGAGCATGCATAAAAATCTCCAGGAGGAGGAACCCTGACAAAATGCAGTCAGGCACCCTGCCTGTAAAAGTTTCTGATTCATGAGTCCTAAATTGGGGACCAGGAATCTATTTCTTAACAAATTCCCCAGGTGGTCATGGAACTGCACTTTAAGAAACAAAACGCTAGACACGACCTTCTCAACCTTAGCTCTTGCGGTTGTCAGCTTCCCTTCCAGTCTCTCCCTTGACCTTGCAATTGAACCCACCTGACCTCTCTTTGCTTCCCATGCACACCTGGTCTAGTCCTGTCCCTGTGTTAATTCTAGTCTCAACTTTACTTTCATCCCTCGTGGGTACTCCTTGGCTTACCTCCTTTGGAGCATTTCAGTCTCTTCTCTTGTCACTTCCTCCCTCGGATAGATGGATGGATGGATGGATGGATGGATGGATGGATAAAGATGTAATGATGTACATATATATATTAAAGAACTACTGATAGAGAACAAAAGGGACTCCCACAACTTTTTTCTTTTCTGTACCTCAGAACTCTTCTTGGCCAAGTGTAAGGAAGCAGCTAAAAAGGCTGAGAGCCTCATACTTCATGTAAACCGTGGTGTATAATTAGCCCCTTAGTAATCAAGGTGTGCTTCAGGTGAGGCAGTGCACTGGAAGCCATTTGATGAACGAAATGCTGGCCTGGTGTGCACAGGGCGTGAGTCCCAGCTCTTGCTGGGTTTGATCTATGGGACTGTGACCAGGACAACTTAACTCCCTAAGATCTTACCAGTGCTACGGCCGGCTGCGCTGTCCTCTCCACTTCCCTTGGCAGCTCCTTCGGTGCAGTCCTATAGCATCTAGAGCGGCCATATGCTCATTGCATGACATTTGCGATTTGCAGCCTGTAAGTATTACATATGCCAACTTCATCTGCCAGTTTGCTCACCTTTTTCTATTTCCTTCACGCCTTCCCATCTCTGCCCTTCCATGTGATATCTGTGAGCATGCAGCTTGTTTTCTGAGCTTACCTTTTCCACTCAGAGAACTTGCCTGTGCTTATCTTTTCAACTGCTGCCTAGTGAGGGATGCATCTCAGACACCATTCCCTCCCCGCCCCCATCTCTCTTAAAATCTGTCTCCTCAGTTCTCTGTGGGACGTCTCTGTTTGGGTATCCTAACACTGTTTGAAAGTAACTATCTTGTATTACCCTCAATTTTTTTTCGGCCTACGAGCCCAACATTTTGGTGTTTGGGGCCGTTTTTAAAATGTCTGTATCCCCAGCAGGGAACAGAGTAACACAAACAGGCATTTAATAAATACTAGTTTAATTATTTAACAAAGAATAATGACAGCATTATTAGGCCAAAACTGCTGTATTGGGCACTCTGTTAAGAACTTCACAGGGGTCGTCTTATTTATCCTCGGAATAACCCAATGAGGTAAGGTTTTTTTCAGTTGAAGGAGCTGAGCATGGAGAGGTTAAGTTACTTTCCCAGGGTCGTATGTAGTAGGCAGGACTTCTCTATTTTGCCTTTAACTGGTCTGTTACTATGCTTCCTGCTTCCTCCCACTCTCTGACCTGAACCCCCGCTGGATTATGGGGCCCCATCGCTGCCGCAGACGCCCCCTTGCAGGCCGACGCTGGCCTCTGGGCCCAGAAGTGTGCTTTCGCTTCTCGGGGACACTGCGTTGGTTCCTCAGATGCGGCTTCACAGACACCCTCATGACCCAGGCCCCTGGCATGATTATCCACCTCGTGTTCCAGGACCAAGGGCCCCATACTTACCTTCTCAGAAAGTCTAAATTCCCCTGACATTCCGAGAAGCCCATTTTACACGTAATTAATGAGAACCTACTGTTCCTGAAGTATCGTGTAGGTCACAAGGATGGGTGAGACCACCTCTCTGCCTTTGAGGGCTTGGAAGGTAGTAGGGCTGTGAATAATTCCTGTTGGGAGCAGAGCGTGGAAAGTGCTTTTTGGGATGCACAGAGGAGGGAGAGGTGCTTCCTAAAGGAAGATGAGGGTTGGAGAGAGAATTTGACCTGGAGGACATAGCTAAGTGATACGCAGAGAGCCAGGGTTTGGGAGATGTTCCTGAGGGGACTGTCAGCCCCTCGTCCATGGGGCATCGCTGTCTTTTCAGGCCCAGCTCTACTTCCTCTGCCTGCTCCTTCACTGAAGCCAAGTGCGCTGTTTCCTGCTCTTTCCAATGTCTTGCTAATTTCCACGGTTGGGATTTTTTTTTTTTTTTTAAAGTGAGGTCTGTTAGTTTTTTTTTTTTTAATTTTTTTATTAATCAAAAAAAAGAAAAGAAATTAACACAACATTTAGAAATCATTCCATTCTACAAATGCACTCAGTAATTCTTAGTATCATCACATAGATGTATGATCATCATTTCTTAGTACATTTGCATCGATTTAGGAAAAGAACTAGCAAAACAGCAGAAAAAGATATAGAATGTTAATATAGAGAAGAGAATTAAAATAATAATACTAATAATATATATATATATATAAAGGAAAAAGAAAAAAACAAAAACAAAAGATACAAACACACAAACAAACAAACAAAAAACCATATTTCAGGTGCAGCTTCATTCAGTGTTCCAACCTAGTTACATTACACTTAGGTATTATTGTGCTGTCCATTTTTGAGTTTTTGTATCTAGTCCTGTTGCACAGTCTGTATCCCTTCAGCTCCAATTACCCATTATCTTACCCTATTTCTAACTCCTGCTGGTCTCTGTTACCAATGATATATTCCAAGCTGATTCTCGAATGTCGGTTCACATCAGTGGGACCTTACAGTATTTGTCCTTTAGTTTTGGGCTATACTCACTCAGCATAATGTTCTCTAGGTCCATCCATGTTATTACATGCTTCATAAGTTTAGTCTGTCTTAAAGCTGCATAATATTCCATCGTAGGTATACGCCACAGTTTGTTTAGCCACTCGTCTGTTGATGAATATTTTGGCTGTTTCCATCTCTTTGCAATTGTAGATAATGCTGCTATAAACACTGGTGTGCAAATGTCCGTCTGTGTCTTTGCCCTTAAGTCCTTTGAGTAGATACCTAGCAGTGGTATTGCCGGGTCGTAATCCATTCTGCCATTCTATGTCTTTTGATTGGGAAATTCAGTCCATTAACTTTTAGTATTGTTACTGTTTGGATAATATTTTCCTCTACCATTTTGGCTTTTGTATTATATATATCATATCTGATTTTCCTTCTTTCTACACTTTACTCCATACCTCTCTCTTCTGTCTTTTCGTATCTGACTCTAGTGCTCCCTTTAGTATTTCTTGCAGAGCTGGTCTCTTGGTCACAAATTCTCTCAGTGACTTTTTGTCTGAGAATGTTTTAATTTCTCCCTCATTTTTGAAGGATAATTTTGCTGGATATAGGAGTCTTGGTTGGCAGTTTTTCTCTTTTAGTAATTTAAATATATCATCCCACTGTCTTCTAGCTTCCATGGTTTCTGCTGAGAAATCTACACATAGTCTTATTGGGTTTCCCTTGTATGTGACAGATTGTTTTTCTCTTGCTGCTTTCAAGATCCTCTCTTTCTCTTTGACCTCTGACATTCTAACTAGTAAGTGTCTTGGAGAATGCCTATTTCGGTTTATTCTCTTTGGGGTGTGCTGCACTTCTTGGATCTGCAAATTTAGGTCTTTCATAAGAGTTGGGAAATTTTCAGTGATAATTTCTTCCATTAGTTTTTCTCCTCCTTTTCCCTTCTCTTCTCCTTCTGGGACACCCACAACACGTATATTTGTGCGCTTCATATTGTCATTCAGTTCCCTGATCCCCTGCTCAAGTTTTTCCATTCTTTTCCCTATAGTTTCTGTTTCTTTTTGGAATTCAGATGTTCCATCCTCCAGTTCACTAATTGTAGCTTCTGTCTCTTTAGATCTACCATTGTAGGCATCCATTGTTTTTTCCATTTTTTCTTCTTTGTCCTTCACTCCCATAAGTTCTGTGATTTGTTTTTTCAGATTTTCTATTTCTTCTTTTTGTTCAGCCCATGTCTTCTTCATGTCCTCCCTCAATTTATTGATTTGGTTTTTGAAGAGTTTTTCCATTTCTGTTCGTATATTCAGCATTAGTTGTCTCAGCTCCTGTATCTCATTTGAACTATTGGTTTGTTCCTTTGACTGGGCCATATCTTCAATTTTCCGAGCGTCATCCATTATTTTCTGCTGGTGTCTGGGCATTGATCAGATTTCCCTGGGTGTGGGACCCAGCTGGTTGAAAGGTTTTTCTGTGGAATCTCTGGGCTCTGTTTTTCTTTTCCTGCCCAGTAGGTGGCGCTCGTGGCGCTCGTCTGTCTGCACGGCAGTCGGCCCGGGAAACCGCGCGTGAAGGCGGGGGTCGCTGGCGGCCGTGGCTTGGGAGAGTGCCAGTCCTAATTGCCCAGCTGGCCCGAAACGCCAAGCGTGACGGGAGGGCCCCGCTATCCAACGTTCCCAGTCAGACCGGGGAGCCACGTGCGTGTAGGGGACCCCAGTCGCCAGCCGCCCCGGCCGGGAAAACGCGCACCCCTCTGGTATCTCACCGCAGCAGATTCTCCCTGCCCGTTCAGCTGTTCCAGAATGGGGTACGCTGTCTTTTTGGTCTCTGTCGTGACTCCGGGAGCTGTTTCGTATTGTTTCTGTTTCTTTAGTTGCTTTTCTGGAGGAGGAACTAAGACCCGCGCGTCTTACTAAGCCGCCATCTTCTCCGGAAGTCCACGGTTGGGCTTTTGCCTAAGTTGTTTCTTTGCCCAGAATGCTCTGTCTTCTGGTCAATCCATTATCTTTTTAGTTTTTCAGAGTCCCATCTTGCAAGAATTCCTTCTGGGCTCATCCCAGGTTTCCATTAGCCTTTACACATTCTCTTTCCTACACCTATCCCCTTGATAGCCATTAAGGTTTTGCTTTCTCACTGTATAATTCTTGTAGCCTCAGTTAGTCTGGTCCTGTTTCTTTTGTATTCCAGAGCAGGTGCTTGCCACTAGGCACGCTGACTGAAAGAACAGGATAACTGTACAACAAATTTGAGAACTACCAACTTGGCTTGGAGGTGGGAAATATTAACAAGACATAGTAGGTTAAATTATTGCAGTTTTCCTCTGGAGCCTCATCTGAAAGCTGAACAGGAATGATTACTGTGTGACTGGGGGCTTATCTTTTCTTTCAGTAGCAGGGAGAGGAGGAGGATTTTAACCAGCTATGAGAGACATCGCAAATCCTTCTTTGGAAAATAACTAATAACCAATAGTTATCTCACTCATTGAAAATCTCTAAGCAGAGGTTTCCCTGGTTAAAATCCACTTATTCACAGATATTAGTAGGCTGAATGCTGCTACCTGTTAACAAACCCGAGTCCTTGCTCTCTTAAACCTCACATTCAAGTTGAGGGAGAAAGACGATAAATGTACGAACTAATAACGTACTCCAGGTGATAGGGCAATTAAGAGAGCAAGCCAGAGTTAAGGGGCGGAGAGTGACTGTGTGTGTGTGTGTGTGTGTTTTGAGGTGGTCAGGGAAGGCACGCGGTAAGGTAGGGTTGCCAGATAAAGCACAGATGCCCAGTAAAGTTTGAATTTCAGATAAACAACAAATAATTTTGTTAAAGGATATGTCCCAGGTATTGCATGGGATATTCTTACACTAAAATCATCGTTATTATTTTTTTTAGTTAGAAATTCAACTTTAACTGGGTGTCCTGTGTTTTATTTGCTAAACCCAACAATCGTATTTCATCAATGTTTGGGGAGAGAACTGGTGGATAAAGGAATGAACCTCATGACCATGTAGGGGGCACATTGCTCCAGGCAGGGGACAGGGGGGTGGCTGGTTTTCACACGCTCACGGTACAGCCAGAAGCCCAGTGTGCCAGGAGCCAAGAGCGTTTGGAGGAGCGTCATAGGAGATCATGCAGAGGTGCCAGAGAAGTTAGACCACGGGCAAAACTTCACGTTTTATTCTGAATGAAGTAGAGCTTGAGCAAGGGATGGCATGAACTGACTTCTGTTTCCAAAGGCCCACTCAGGGTGCTGTGTGCAGAATAGTCTGCAGTGGGGCAGGGGTGGATGTGATTGGTTAGAGCTCAGAGGACAGGGTGTGGCTAGAGAAAGAAATTAGAAGTTGTGAGTGCATAGATGTTATTTAAATCCCCAGGACCTCGTGAGTCAGCTGGGGAGCAGAGCAGGCAGAACTTTGAGTGGATGAGGGTTAAATGATTCTAGTTCTTTAAACCTAAACCTTTGTGAATTGAATCTGCGGGCCACGTGGGTGCTAATCACCAGTTCCGGTGTGAGTGTGGATGCCTCATCCCACTGCCCTCGTTGGCTGGTAATGGGTGCAAGTCCTTCCTTTTGGCTCTGCGGGTGACCTGGCAGCGAGGAAGCATGTGACTTTGGAATGTTGCCTGCATTCCTGAATGTGTTGGAGTCTGTGGACCATGAGGCCATTATATGTTCCAACTGAGGTGCATTCTGGAATCCTTCCTCAAAGGGAGGGATGCTTCATCTGACTTGAATGTTCTACAAAAAATGTCACTCTCCTCTTAATCAGGCATGCTGTCCACATACATGCATACTCACTTTTCTATCTCATTTTTTCTCACAGTACTTCTTGTGAATGTCTTTATTTTAATTAGACTTTTCTGATTACAAAGCCCGAGCATACTTACGTATGAAAAATTGGAAAATGCAGAAAAAATACTTTCTAAAAGAAAAACGAACTAAATTCATTTGGTGTATATTCTTTCTCCTTTTTATTTAGCATTTTTTAATATATGAATGAAAACACACTGCTTGCCTCTGATCATAAAAGCATAAACACGTTTGCATCTTGAAAATTCTTTGTAACATAGTTTTTATTGGCTATCTCTTTTTAATATGGCTGGATCAAATTGCTGAACATTTAGGTTATTGCTCCCACCTCCCCCTCCCATCTTTCCTTACTTCCCTGCTCTCTCCCCCCTCACTTTGAAAATATTACAATGCATTTGATATCCTAAGTATGTGCCATCACACTTGCCAAAATACCTGCAGGGAAAAAAAACACTCAGAGACACTCTCTTTACACCAACTACAATATTACTGGAGACACCACTGAACATCCGTGTATCACGTTATAATTTACAAGAGCTGTCACAGCCAGAAGCTGTGTTTTGCTGCCCCCTCTCAGATGCAGGGACTGTCCCGTCCTGCCTGGTGAGAGTGAGGAGGGGAAGCTGTGGTTCTGCAGAAGGCCGGGCAGAGCTGGCTCTCTTGACCTGGATGCTCCAGGGGAGTTTTCCATCTGTCCAAATGTTAGCCTGGAACTAAACGCCTCCACACAGTGATGAAATTCCTAACAAATGTAATGACAACGCTGAACATAAGGCCTTCATTTTTTTTTTTCCAATTGCTTGCATTTACAGTTAATTCAATTTGAGTTCTAAGTCACCTCCGCGCGAAATGACTCATGCGCTCATTACTGTGATTGTTTTTCAAAATGCTCAAAACTGCAAGAAGGCGGTTTGCAAGTGGTGCACAGCCAAGATGGTACTGAGTTGGTTTCAGACTGGAAAAGCTGTTCTGTGTCGTTGGGCGTCTGGGGTTTTCGGTTTGGAGTTATTGGAGGAAACCGAGGTATCTTTTAAAAAGCACATTTGGACTGCTGTCGACAGTGGCTATGGGAAGGGATAAAAATGCAAATCAAACTCAATTATGCAGCACCAGTGAAACATTTTATTTTTGTATTCCAGGACATTTTGCTTTAAACCAGCTGAAAATCTTTTCAAAATCCTTTTGGAACACAGAAGGGCAGTTCAATTAGGCCTCGCAGGTTGTATCACAAGTGAGGAAATGGCTTCAAAAGCAAATATTTTCACACTACATGAAAGCCTGGAGGGAAGCAGTAAAGAAGTGTCCAGAAAACAGTCATGTAAATAGATAATTACTGAAATATTTGGATAATTTTGGGAATAAATGCAAGTTAACATTTTTGGACAGTGAAATCAGCTTCCCATAATAGCTCTCTTTCCCAGCCTGTAATTTCCTTGTTCTCCCCAATT
The DNA here is from genome assembly GCF_023851605.1 of Tamandua tetradactyla. Lineage (NCBI taxonomy): Eukaryota > Metazoa > Chordata > Mammalia > Pilosa > Myrmecophagidae > Tamandua > Tamandua tetradactyla. The sequence continues at coordinate 4,963,857 of NC_135347.1, read as the reverse complement.
TACTTCACTTCTCTGTAGCTGATGAATTCCTGTGTTATCCCTCGAATAAGCTAGCTCTCCAGCTACCACGTTATATTGTGCAACTCTTGTCTTGCCTCTTGCTTTGATGTACATAACTGGTCCTTGCCACCTTGCCAGGGAGCTCTGGAGCCCTGAAAGGGCATTGGACTTTCTGGGGACTTTCCTTACGGGACCTCAAGGATGCACAACAGCTCAGTAGTTCAGTTCACGCAAGTTTGGCCCAAAGTCCAGAGTAACCCTCGAGTTATGCGACTTCTAAACTGTCTTAAATTCCTAGAAAGCATGGGTGGAGAGGCGAGGGGGTGGGGGGAGGGCATTAACGATACCCACACCGAGGCTATCTGTGCCAGGGGGCTTTATAGCTAAAGTGGTCACAGCCAAGGTTGGACTGCCTTAGAGGGCACTGAGTTGTATGAAGTACTATTAGCATTTTTTTTCCCAAGGGAGAGGGGTATCAGTGACTTCTGCTTCTGAAAACTCTGTTTCGTGACCTGGCATAATGGAAATCTTCCTGCTTTTGACTTTGGACCACAGCTAGTCTGTATCTGGAAAGTCTAAATGGATGTTTTAAGGACACATTAGAAAGGACTAGATCATCACCAGGAAGTAAATTGGGTTTCATCTTAGTATCCTCTCATCCTTTCCTGCTTGGTTAGAGTCACTGATGAGGTTTTTTTTTCAGATTCAGCCTCCTAAGATCATTATCTAATGATGGGAATACCATTTAAATCTTGCCAAAGAGTCCAGAGCCCGGAGTTGCATTCAAAAAGATAAAGGTGGAGTATGTCACACAGGAATGAGTGTGATGTCCAAGACAGCATTTGCTTAACTTGTGCGGTAACTGCTATACCAAAGGACCAGGAATTGTGGAGGTGTGTAAAGTATTAACAGAGGCACTCCCAATTCTCGAGGAGCTAGACAGGGGAGCGTCATTCATTCAGTTATTCAACTGAATAACCGATGAGCATCTCCCATGTGCCAGGCACTCTGCAGGGTTGTCTGGAGGTTGTTTTGTACTGGAGAGACACAGTCCATGCCTGGGGAAACGTATGGTCTATGAGGAAGACATCAGTGCTTGAGGAAGATTTTTAAGAGAAATAAACTCATCAAAGTGAGGATAAGAGAGCACTGTTTGATGATGAAAATCCAGAAGGATAATGAGGAGGTGAGCTGAAAGCCAGCTGGGGATGTGAGTCATCTAAGCTCCTGGGGATGAGCTTGCAGTCGAGCTTTGCAGGGAACGGCACACATGAAACAGTATCCAGGAGGAGAGAAGGAATTCAAGATGGAAAGAATAGCAAGTGCAAAAGCCCAGAGGAGGAGGAAGCAAGTTGCCTCTGTTTCCAAGGCGCACCTGGTCAGTGAGTCTCTCTCCGTGAGATGATACCGAGAATGGAGTTGAGGAACTGGGAAGGCACATCAAAGAATTTCGTGACAGCTGGCTGGAGAGTTGAGATTTGAAGTGCAAGGAGGAAGCCACAACGTAATCGCTAGGAGGGTGACTTGAGGAGGGCGGATTGCAGAAAAGAAGATGGGATCTGACGCAATAGGTAACTTTTCAATTTGTAAAACTATAAGTAATGGCAATTTCGGTGCCACCTGAGCGCTTCCCTTTGGTCAGCCTGATGAAGATTATGACAAAGCAATAGCTATTCCCCAAACACTCGCGAGTTGCAAAGACCAAAACACAGTTTATCTTACACAGGAGCTGTCAGTCAGGGTGGAAAGCACTTTAAGGTACTTGGGTGTTGTCGTGTCTTAGGTTTGGTATGTCACTCAAGGTAACAATATAGTTACTTTGATGCATAAAGGGGTAGATTGGAAATAAATACAGGTAAGAGAGCCGCTGTAAAGGTAGGTACCAGTTCCATGTGTTAGAAGCATTTTTTTGTCCTTTTATTCCTGATTGGTGCTGGTCACACATAGGCATATCATATGCTGGAACAGAGGGAAGTATTTAGCGCTTGGTGACAAAGGATTGCATCTTGCTCCATTCAGGATCTGATCGTCTCTGGCCTTATGCAGTCTTTCAACCCACAATACTGAGCTGTGCACAAAGATGCAAGAAACAGACAACCAAAAAGCAAACAAGACCCCAGCCGTCTAGGAACTCAGACTAGACGATGGAGGCTGCTCATATTGCATTCCCAGCAAGAGTTGGATAATGTAGTGGAGAGGCTAATTTGTACATTATCTTTTATTTCCCACACACCAAGGGGCAGGGAAAAAAAAAAAAAGAAAAGAAAAATGAACCTAAGCCAACCTCCAAACTAACAAGGACGCTAAGGAATGCAAATTTTTAAGCGAGGAAAGATTAGACTAGGGAAAAGCCAGAGAGATTAGCAACAAAAAACAAAATCGAAGGAACAAGAACAAAATGCGTAATAAAGGTAAAAGACTGGAGAAGACGAGGACCTGAGCAAAAGGATGGTGGCCTAACAGAAGGTAGAGAAAGCATCGCGAGGGGAAGAGGCCCCGACAGCTCTCCTTTGCAGGAGGTTACAGCCCTGTCACCCTAGGGCCGCATTGCACCTGGGAAGGCAGGTCTGCACCGCCTGGGCTCCCACCGCAGTGGCCAGCAGCTTTGCTCTGTGGCCATGCCTGCCCCTGCCCCCTCTTGGAATTAGAGGAATGCATCTGTTTGTGGGCTGGAGATTAGACCTGGGGCTGGGGGGCTACCAGATGTCTTTTTGGGTGGCCTCCCAAGACGTGCTTCAGCCCCTAAGCTGATACTTCTAAACTTCCTTCTCTGACAATCTATAATTTTCTGTTTTTAGAACTACACTGTCAACAGTGTCAGAGAGACTCTTCTCAGATGATTTAAGACCAGCGGTAATATCTCTTGTTTGGAAATTAAGCAACAGAACGGAATTTAAGAGGGCAAGCTAAGTGGAGACATTTTAAGTTAAAGTACATCCATGGTTATAGTACCAGGTTCAGCCAGGTTAGTTTTATTCCAGAGCTTTTAAAAATGGTCTATATATATGTATGATTATGTGTTTATATATATATATATATTTTTTTAATTTGTATTTCAGCATCTTTTAAATTTGAAAATTTTAAGTTGAGTTAAATTTTTAAAAAAAGGTTTTTTCCCTCACCATGTCCCACAATGCCCAATATTCGTTAAGTGTTTTAGAAATTCTTTTGGTCAATTCAGAATATATATTTTTTAATTTTATTAAAAGTTTTTATTTATCCTTCACCTTTTCCCAAAAAGTTAAAAAACGGCTCTTAGAAAGTCCAATTTTAGATTCGGGTGAATGTTTTATGAAGATGAAAATGGAAAATTTTAAATAGAAACAAATGTGTATAACTTTAAAATACTCTGGTTACTGTTGTGATACTGGAATGCGATATGTGGACTGGCCCAGGGAAGAGAATGGATAATTCTAGCTTTATCCAGATAGTGTCTTGACACGCTTACTTGATGTGTTCGTCCTTCAGGTCTTTGTTTGCTTGTTTGTTGAATGCTGCCGTGAGGTGGCTATGCTGTGATTCTTGTCCCATCATCTGGAGGCATTGCCACATCTCCAGAGATGCACAGAATTAGCAGACTGGAATCTCAGTTTGTGCAGTAGCTGAGAGCAGCAGTGAGATGCTGCACTTCTTTCTTAAATTATTTTCTTATTAGAAAAATAATTGTGTTCATTACCCAAAATTTTTACATTACAGATAAAAAATTTTGATTACCATAGGCCCACCATGTAGACACAAACTCTTAAAACATTTTTACATATTTTTCTAAAAAATTATATATAAGCATGTTTGTATTACACTGAAAACAATTTACCTCTTTCTTAATATTATTTAAATTATCCTTCTCACTTAAAAGTTGCCTAAACATGTCCTAATGCAATCAGTATTCTTTGTAATCCCTGTATTTAATATATTGCCCACCAAATGGGCGAGTCTAAAATTGGCTTGTTTCCTTATTGTTAGACGTTTTGCATGTGGGTTGTTTGTAGCTTTTCATCATTTCAGTGAGCATATTTGGACAGATTACTTAATATTTTAGAGCCTTAGTTTTGACTTCTACATATTGGGAATTATTTTTATTCCTGCAGGATTATTGGGAGTAATGAATGAGGTAATATATAGTAAGTGGTAGGTGCCTATTAAACATGGACCCCATTTTCTTTACCTTAGGGCTTAACAGGGCTGTTTTAAGGATTTGTGAGTTGATGTTAATAAGCACTTAATCAGCTAATGTGTTTAAAGGATAATTACAAAAATGTAAAAATTCTTACTTTTTATAAGATACGGAATCCTGAAAAGTTGCTCTAGACCCAAATTTGTGAACTGAATTGTCTTTACACTACTACAGCAGTGGTTCCAAAACCTGGTACCTGGGGTGCTTTTATTTTTAACACTTTTGATGTAAATTTTCAAGCATACTTAAAAGAAGGCAACACTAGTATAATACATCTTCTAACCAGCATCGATTTTGAATAAGTATTATATTTCCTTTTTTGTTTCTTCTGTTCCCGCTCACTGTTTTGGCTTTGTGTTTCATTTTTCTTTTTTGACCCATTTAAAGTAAATCTCAGACACCATAACATTTTTTTTCAGACACCATAACAGTTTACTCACAAATAATTTACTAACTATCTCTAAAATGTGAGGATTAAAAAAAACCACACATAACCACAATACCATCATCATATTCAACAATATTAGCAGCGATTTCTTAATAGCATCCAATTTCCATTTCCCCTGATATCACCCCAAATATTTTTTTATAGTTGGATAGCTTTAATAGCAATCGAAACAAAGTCTTCCCATAGCATTTTGTTTAAATATCTCTGAAGTCTCTTCCAATCTATTACAACTCAGTTGGGAAGCATTTTAAAAATATAAATTCTTGGCTCTCACCTTTAACCTCCTGAGTCAAATCCATCAGATGGATCTGATTTTTATAAAAATTCTAGTGGTCGTTCTGATGGACCAACTCTCAGACCTGTCGTACAAAAGAGCCTACTTACCGTAAGACAACTCTGGAATGATTTTTAGCGTAAAATCTTTTTGAAATATAAATAATCACCTACTGGTTTATTTACTTTGTGACTGTGAACCCTTTATTTACTGGATTTTCTCAAAGTGGGACTCACTTATACGGATGATGATGATGATTTAAGGCTTCTTTCTACTATCACTTCTTTTTCTACTGGTGACCATTCTTTGTGGGTGTTTTTACTGCTTTTTCCTTGGAGTTCTCCCTATTTAAATTCCTCAACCTGTTCGCATCATTTCCGTAGTTAGCTACCTTTTTTTTTTTTTTTTGTGGAAATGATTTTTTCCCTATTTCCAGAGTATAATTGTTTAGGAAGACGTAAGGAAGTGAGAAGAAGAAAACCTAAGTCATCTTTAGTCCCCCTACTTAGAGGCAATCACTGTTGGGATTTTCACTGTATTTCATTTTAGTCATTTCTTATGATGATAGACTTTTTAAGAAACAAAAGCTAAAACCCTATTCCAGACATTTTTGTAACATTCTAAATGTAATATTTCATAACATTGTTTAGTGACTACATATTCTTTATTTGTGCTGCCTAATACTCGAACATTGTTGAATTTTGGATATTTGACTTGTTTGCTTTTTCCCCCGGTATGGATAATACCTTACTAGAATCCTTACAGTTAGAATGTTTATGCATTTTAAAAGCTTTTAATTTTGCCTAATTTCCCTCCAGAAAGGTTGCATGAGCACACTCCCCTGACTGGGTGGAGCAGTGTCTGCTTCCCTGACCCTTTGCCTACACTGTGCACTTGATTTATTATAAAGCCATTTCTGGACCCTTCCCTCTTTCATATTAGTGGTTTCTAGTATAGGACCTTCATTATGCTTTCTGATGCACGTTACACCTGCTGATTCAGGTTTTGGTCCTCTTGGCTCTATGAGTGTTAAGAAAACACCCTTTAGAGGTCTAGGAAGCCATCTGTGGTCACCCCAAACCCCTCAGCTCTCATTACAGATTCCTGTAGCCAGTGGCTGGCCACTTAATTTTTTCATTCTGTTTTATCAGTTTTAGGCACTGCACTGTGGCAGAGATACTGAAATGTCCTGCTTATAGAGGGGTCTCAATCTCATGGGTTGGCAGAATGGTTCCAGAATAAATATACATTGTAAATTAGCTTTAGTACTTGAGGGTCCAAGTTTGCAGAAAAAAAAAATGTTTTGCAATTGGCTCTATTGTTTTCATTTGCATTGTCCTTTGCTTCCCACATCTGTACCGGTGCTGTCAATAGGCCTGTGGCCTCTTCTCCTTGTACATTCTCACACCACTCCAATTGTACTTGAACCTTTAGGCTCGTTGAATACAGACCTTGAGATAATGTCCCTGATTTCTTATCTGGCTTTTCTGGTTGCTTTTAGTCCATTCTCCTGTCTCAGATGGAGGCCTTATAGGTTATAATTACAGTGTAACGTTTGAAAAAGGAAGAGTGTGGAAAAGAAAGAGAGAAACAGCTGAGGGCAATTCAGAGGTTTGGGTGGGAAAAGAGTAAAGCTGGCATATTTGAATATTTTGAAAAACTGGAGAAGTGCATGGTTTGGAGTAGATTGCAGCATGTAAACAAAGCTCACAAGAGTTTCACAAGCAAGGGGAAATCTCAGCCTGGTCCAGGTCCAAAATCTAAGGTTTTGGAGGCTGACCTGCCAGGCTAGGAGGCTGCTGCTGCTGTTTTGAAGGCGACTTGGGTTGTACATCCCTGTTTTGCGCTCCACTTGTCCTGCAACAGAGCAGCCGCACCAGTATTCTTTGCATTTGTGCCTGTTCATGTCTAATGACAGGAAGAACCAACCTGGTACTTTTCTCAATAATTATTTCAGTGTAGATGGCCAGAAGGATAATTCAGACTCCAGGAGAAAGCATTTATCTTAAATTGTCCACGTTAGCCACTCATATTGGTGGAATTCATGTTGCCCAGTTTTGGTTTACTTTTGTGCTGTTTAGACACATTTCATATGGTACTTTGTTTTAAAAGACCTCAACTCATTTTGACGGCACAGACATAGGAAGTTTGGTTCTCAAAGACTAAGGCAAAAATATTACTCTGTCAGTAAAGGTATCTCTCCAAATCTGCTCTGTAAAACAATAGCTCAATTTAGGGCTGGGTTTAAGTAGAGTAGTTCTGGTCTTCCACAGATACAATGTCTAATTCAGGAACTCTGCTGTTTTTGGCAGTCAAACTGCTGTGATTTAGGTGGGACAAGGATCAGGGATTAAAACAGCTCTGTTCAGGAGGAAAGGAGACAAATTTGACAGCAGTGAAAACCAAGATACTGCTGCATCCTGAAAATTTACGGTTAAGACCAGTGACGTCTGGAAAAATTGTGGTTGAGACCAGTTCTGTCATTCGTTAATTTATTGGTCTATGCAGCATATTTTATTTTAGAAGACTAATCTATGAGCCCCTGAAAGGGTATGTCTTCAAGCTCTGTAGCTTTCTTTTTCTCCATATAAAATAAAGATATTCCACTTACAGTTTTCTAAAAGAAAAAAATAAGATAAGGAGGGAAAAGTCCCATATTATTGCACCCAAATCTGGGAAAATATGTCTCTTTACCCTCATTGATATTTTGTGCACCCCAATAGTTTCATGGCCGAATTTCATCATTATAAATATTTCCATGGAGACTGAGTATAGGCAATTTATAGAACACTTTTGTTTTGAAACTTAGTATTGCATTTCCCTGAAAACTTTCTCAGTCCCTGCACAATCCACACACACACACACACACACATACACACACACACACACCAAGTGGCAAAATAACAGCCCAGAGGCCAGCTTCTCTTCATTTTTGCATTGCTAACCCAGCTGGGTTTGTAGTACATTTTAAGTCTTGGTGACTCATAGACTTATTTGTTTTGTTGCCTCATTTAAATTTTGGTGTCATAAATCACTCCATTTTTTTAATCATTTGAGTAGCAAACACCCCAAAGCATTAAAGCTAAACAATGTTAATGGGGATTTACTTTGGATGCCATTGTTTTAATATGACAAATGGCCATGCAGCAAGCTGCATAGCACAGTTTATTTATGCAGACATAATTAGGCCTTTGAAATGAAATATACAGTGAGCCATTTGCCAGAAATTCAAAGTCTTCTTGACATGGCCCCTCCTCCAGTTTTACTCCTGCACTGTGCTTGCTAGGAACAAGGCAAAATGTAAGCTGGACGAATACTTTTCGTTAGGGAAGATTGTCATTAGGCTTAAGGAAGAAGTTACCTGGTATCAGAACGGAGTATTCCCTCATCCATTTCTTTGGCCCTTATTTTGTGTGGGTGACTTCAGCAGGAGACACTTGAGAGTTAAAAATACATATACTTTTGGTTTCAAGACAGCAGAAGAAGAGTCAGTTTCCCAAAGTGGTCTCAGTGGAGAGAGAGGGAATTTCATGTTCTGAGGCTGCCCTGAGCCCCGATGAGCAAGTTCTGGAGAAACTGTGGAATGTCCTTTCTTGGCTGTCCCGTGAGAACAGCGTATGGTACTCATTTTCAGGACTTTGGCAGGACTGCATCATACTTGTCCCTGTCACTGTATGTTTACTCTGTTGTGCTTATGTGTGCAGGGAGGAAGGGGAGACACAAAAGTTCATCTATGGCTGGACGATATTGCTTTCAGATCTTAATGACTTATATTTTAAAAGCTGGGAAATAGAGACTGAGTCGGCACAGCAGACCAGTACTGGGAACCAGGAACCACCCTGCAAGGAATTTGCACAAATACGTTTCGGCTTCTCACTCTTGGTTATGCATAACCAGGTCCCATCTTCCTCATTTATTTGGGGAGGTATATGGTGGTGTCAGTGAAGGCAGGCAGTGGGATCAGATGCTGTCCCAGGATTTCATGAGTTAAGTCAAACTTGTGGCAATCACTGCGTCTCTTTTGCTGGGCGTGCAATGTCAAAGAAGCCAGGTGGTTGCCTCAGAATCGGAAAGTTCTGAACATAGCATCTCCAAAGTAATGGAGGAAGAGACACCTGGCAGGGACGGGTGAACTGGTACTCTTTGGGATGAGCCATTTTTCCTGGACCCAGCTAATTAGTTATGGAAATGGTCTCAAGCCAGCCATCACCATACTTGGGTTCTGACAGTGCTCTAAGAACCAGTCCTGTTCTTTTAAAAATGCCACCAGTTTTTTTGTTTTTGGATTGCATTGTGATCAAATTTTGTCTGTTTAAGCAAGATATATCTCCAGGACAACAGATGGCACATATTCCTACATTGGGAAAATCTTCAAGTTGAGGTGGAAGAAAAAAAGTCAGGAGGTTTTGTTTTGTCTTATTTTTTCTTTTTTTAGTCAGGAGGTGTTGGAAAAGGTTTTCATTTTTAATCGTTTGAACAGTAAGTTCCAGAGTAAAAGATCAGATTTCTACATCCAATATCATCTAGAGGAGTGAATGGAGAAATGATGACTTATTTGGGATTGAAAAACATTAAAGTAGTCTTTGTTTTGAGATTTCATCCTTTTCAAGGCTGTTGTTAACTTTTGTCAACTTTTAAATCTTTGCTTGGCGAGATCTGTGGATGAAAATAAAGCAAAGGATTTGGAACCTAAAACAGAACATTTAGAGAAATGCTGTTCTAGGGCCTCTCTCGTTGCAAAGGGCAAGAAGGAAGAGAAGGGGTAATATGTTAATATGAAGCCGTTTCAAACCATGCCAAATCCAGGACTTGCGGTAGAGATTATCATTAACAAATAGCGTGTTCAGATTCTCAGTGTAGTTAGAGTGTCTTGCAGTGTTCAGGTCTGCCCTAAACTCACTGAATCACAGTGTCTGGGAATGAAGCCTGTATCGGCATTTAAAACAAGCACAACAAAAGTGGAGGACATTAAACAAAGGTTGTTGCAGGATATTTGCAAGCGTCCTTCTTCCTTCCCGTGCTGCACAAGAATGAATGTTTATGTGAAAGGAGCTGCGTGGCATAATGTAATCAACAGGGCCTTGGCAGTCGCGCAGCCTGGATCAAATCCTGACTCCACTTGGTGTGACTTTGGACAAGTCACTTTTAACTTTTCTTCGCTTCAGATTTTTTTTCCATTTGTGAAATGGGGAATACTAATATCACTTAATTTTGCCTTAAGAATTAAGTAAAAATAATTAAGTGTAAATTTCATAGCACACTGCTTGTCACATTAGGTTCTTTGTGTTTCCTTCCATTTATTGTATTTTTAAAAATCTAGATTATGAAGTTCTACTCCACTTAAGGCCTGAGCCAGAGAGAATCAGAAAATCTAGTGTATCAAACCTAAGCAGCTCTTGATTATAAAAATAACATTGGAACTTCCCTTCCCTTCTTCCCTCTCTTCCTCCTTCCCTTCCTTCTTCCTGTCTGCTCTCTTTCTGAATAGTAATTAGCCTTGAATCACTTCTTGAAGAATGAGGAAATCCTCAAGCCTGGGGAATAACTAATTTCTTAATGCATACTGCGGGGCTGAATGCTTTTGGATTAAAATGAGGCACAGAGGATCTCTTTTTGTGGTGACTTTATTTGAATTGTCATTTATTTAGGGGATTTTTTAAAAAATCATAAAGTCTATATGTTCCATTAAAGTGCTTATGGCATTAAGAGATTAAAGGTTGCCTTTGAGGCAAATGATAGTCAATATGCAGTTACTAATTCTCTCAAGAGATGGTCTGAGAATTTGGTACAGCTGCAGTTGTGCTTGCATTTTTTTCCCCCTTAATAGCATACAATATCCCCAACTACTATACTGTTTTCATCATATTAAAAATAACGTAACTAATACTGACAACAATTACCATGTGCCAGGCATTGTCTGTGCATGTTGCCCGCTTTAAGCCATGAAGAAGGGAGGTTTAATTTTCCCAATTTATACGTTAAAAAAAAAAACTGAGGCTCTGAAAGGATTACTAGCCAGGCAGAAGATACTGATTCTTGGAGAAAGCAAGCTTTCTAGCCTCTGAAACCATGAGTCAATAAATTCCTGTTGTTAATCCTCCTTCCCTCCCACCCCCTCCCCCCCCAAAAACAACAAACTGAGGCTCTGAGAAACTATCATAACACCACGATACTTTTAATTATCTGTCTTTCTCAGTAGACTTTATGAAAGCAGCAGGGGGTCTAAGGTCATGATGACTGGCTTGAAAATATATCCTCCAGTTCTGTAAAGGTTTGCTGAATGAACCGTGGTGATAAGAGTTATTTATTGAGACGGAGTGCTCATGGTATTCCTGAATAGTGCCACTGTTTTGCATCCAGCACTGCCTGGGATTGAATCTTAGCTCTGGCCCTTACTAGAAACATGTTCCTGGAGATTCCTCAGCCTTCCTGGATCTCAGCTGCCTCCATGCAAAACAGGGAAGATAAAAGTATCACAGTATCTTTTCCATATGGAAGTTTGAGGATTAAAACTTAGGGAGTGCCTTAGTGCTGTTAAATAGTTAAATAGAAACTATTATTATTTCTGTTTGAGGTATGTCTGACCCCAAAGTATGTGCCCTTTTTACGACACTTTCCTCCTTGATGTCATGCTTAAAAAGATTCATGTATAGAGAGCCAAACTTCTTTATTACTCGAGCTCAAACCCTACATTGTGGTCTTTCTAACCTAGGAATCCCAGTCATTTGCACATGGGGTGTATAAATGTAGAGAAACACCTCAGGCCTTCCAAGATTAGAATTATTGCTGACTCAAACTTCACATAAGCAGGAGAAACAAATTCCTCTGACCAAGTAACAGTGAGTTGTGTGTGTGTGTGTGTGTTTTTCCTCTTCTAAACTTATCGTAGTCAGGGTATCAAATCCTGGATGCTCTGTCGTTACCTTCTAATGGGTTTCCTTGTTTAGTTTTTCACAAGAGCAGGTACATCATCCCCTATCTCTGGTGGAACATTCTCCAAGTGTGTTGACATTTCGGGAAACTTTGAATGTTTCAAAATGTATCTGTCCTTTGGGCTGAGTGGTTGGCCCAGACTCAAAGAAATGTGCCTAAAGCAAGATAGTTTCCAAGCATGATTTCTGATGTGAGAGAATGGAAGTTGTGCATATGTATAAGTTTGTGCGGTCTGTATCTCTTAGCGGACCTTGCCATTTTCTTCACAATCTTGTTTTAGAGACTTTAATGATTTTTAAAGCATTTTTCTCTCCTAGATATATTAACTTTTGATTAATTTTTTTCCATTTCCCCAGCAGGTGGATATTTTATATTTACAGCTGTTGAAGTTCAATAAACTCTTACATGCTATTATTTAACAAATATTATCTAGAAGTCTATTCTTTGACAAACAGGCGAAATATTTCTATAAAATTGTCTCCCTGATAAAGGCTTCATAAGGAGAGGACACATTAATAACGATAACATGTTTTATGTTTTCGAAAGAAGATACAAAGTCAGTGACACCCAGTGTGAAGCAGCTGTAAATGCGGACCTGAAAAGAAAAGAATGGCTTGTTTGCAGAAACTATAGGGAAAGTCATCTTTGTCATTACCTTGTTTTCCATTTAAAACAAAGTATTCTTATTATCATAGGTTATGCATTTGCCAAGCTCAGACACAGTAATAGGAATCTCATAAATTCTTTCTGTGCAAACATGCGTGTTTCCCTCACAATTGAGAGAAATAACCACTTTTGACAGTACTTTCAATCTTCATCTTTTGAGACTAAATCAGAGTCAGGCATCCATCACAAAAAGAAAAAAAAAAATAGTTCTAGTAGCTTATTACATTTTCTTGAAGGGGGAAAAAAAAAAGAATAAAATGAAACCGAAAAATCCTTTTTCATTAAAAGTCAGAATTAGCATTGCAAATACAATCCAGAACTTCAGAGCTGTCACGTTGGGTGAACCTTTTGATAAATTGGATCTTGATATTTACAGAATCTATTAAAATACAGCCAATACTGTGTTTGTTTATATGTTGACAAGATGATATACACCCTGAAGGTCAGGGGTGAGGTGAGCTGTTAGGGTATTCTTGTCAAAGTCCCTAAAAAAGGGGGGGGGGCTATTTAAATAGTTTTGATGGAGTAAGGGCTTTACCACAAGTGTGACAGCAAATCAGCAAATACAAAGGATCATCTTTAGGGAAAGAAAAAGTTCAATTGATTTGAAACAAAAATCCGTGATGTTTATCAATCAAAAAAAAAAAAAAAAGGGAGTTTCCTCTTCCTTCTCCCTTCTGTGGCATGTTAGAAAATTGGCAGCTCAAATGGAAAAACAAATTGTGAAATTAAACAGAAAAGCAATGATTTAACTTCTTGGGTGGTTTATCAAATGCCACAAAGAACTTTTCATTCTGTCTTGTCATTTATTAATTAAGTGCTTTTAATCAAACCAGTTAAGGGTCCGTTTACAAACTTTCGGCTTATTTTTGTATAAAGTTCCAGTGATTCAAAGTCACTTTGTCCTTTTACCAGATATCTTTCTCTAATTGTCAGCCAAGTGCGTTTTTGCTCTTGTAAAAACCTGAAATTTGTCTAAGAAATAAATGTGGGTTTCTTGCAAAATTTTTCCTAGCAGGATTTTACTGCTGCATTTAGGATCCTCCTCCTTTTTTTTTTTTTTTAAAGCAGTTGCAATGGCCTTAAAAATTTTTGGTGACTTTAGTTCAAAAATATCATGTCGAAAAAGAATGTGGATGCATTTAAAATCAGTTAAGTTTTCCCATAGAGGTCTTTAATTTATTACTTCAAACGAGCATCCAGAAGAAATGAAGTAAAAAATGTACATGTTGATTTCAAGGTAATAAGGTAGGTTGAGTTTAAGGCAGAAGATTGGTGCAGTCTGCTAACAAAATAGGAATTAATATCAGGAGACAGACTTAACTGATAGATTCCCTCCGTTTGTTTAGAAAGCATTTTAATTTTTATGGACTTTAAATTGTGGTGGTGCACACGGAAAACTAATTTATAGGCGTGTTTGAATTTCTTTTTAAAAGGAACTGAACTTTTTCATTTGTTTGTCATAAAATGGATTGATTAAATGAATGAAGCCAGAATAACAGTGAAAAGACATTATTAACCTTATGTCTCCACCAGTCATCTTCAGTATAGGATTTCTGCTAAACTGTAGGTGGTTTAACGCCCCAGAAATTAGTTCTTTGAGTACCTTTTGATAAACCAGATCCTGGCAGCATGCGGAGATGAGCATTATATAAGACATCACGAAGCTAATCACATCACCATGCAGGGACATTTAACCTGCAGCGGTGGACAGCATTCACCTTCCACAGGCAATGAAAGTAAAACAGATCTTACAAACATAAAGAATAAAAAGAGCAGAAGTATTCTTTAAAAAAAAAAAACACACAACTCACGCGGAAACCTGTCCTTCCTGCATGATTAAAAATTTTTGCTAAAAACGTATGGTCTCTATGGGTTGTCCTGATTTTTAACCTCACGATCATCCCCGAATTAGCAATCATTAAATGGTTTGCACAGTCGGAAAACCATAGAGAGGTGAAATATATGAAATATTTGGAATATTTGAAAATGATGAAGTCCTGCACGAGAGCAGGAAGTTATACGAACATGAACGCAACTACCTCTGTTTGTGTTCGTGAAAGTATTTTACTTTCGCGTCAAGTGAAGATGTTAAAAATCAGCCATTTGGTTGTTGAAGTGTCCGTGGAGAATCTTTGAGGAAACGTAAGGCTTGGAAAACACACCACGTTAAAAAAGCTAAGGATGTTCCCAGAAACAAAAACAAAACAAAACAGAAGGTCACCTCTGGCTGCCGGAGCTTCTTGCCACTCAGCCCGCAGGGCCAAGCTAAGCTTCATATGAAAAACCCGTGGATTTAATAAAGCCTGAGGGTTACTGGTCACTAAAGATAGGATGTTGGAAATGCCCCATTCCACCAAACTGCCTCCCAGCTCCTTACCCCAGGGCCCCTGCAACTGTATCTAAGCCAGAAACTATTAGAAAACTTGATTAATCTTTGACTGCTTTGAAATAAAACAAATGATTTAAGAATTCAAGTTTCTGTATCCCATTATCAAACTCATTAAGTCATCTCAAACTGCTAAATTTTGGATGAATTTCCGAATTCCTAAGAATTTATTCATGCACACTCACTCTCCTCCTATATTTACCCATGATACACAGATATTAAAATAACCAGACCAACCCATGCGGACAGCGGAGCGCTACGTAATTATTTTCAAGTTTCATTAGTTTGTTTTGTTACCTGTCAAACTGCCTTGGGATATTAAAAGAAAAAAGTTTTTATGACTTTCTCACTCCCACTAAGTAAAGGAAATTAAAGGATTAAAATTGCATTTGCAGATGGTCTGAGATCTTACAGTAGAAATGAAGCTTTCTTGTTAGGCCAGCTCTGTCCATCCTGTTGGACATGCGTGTTCTGCAAAGGCCGCTGAGAAATCCGAGTGACCAGGTTGCTTGTGAGATTTGTCGGGGAAGATTTCAATTAGAAAGTTATTTTTTCCAGCCCCGTCCCATTCTGAAGGCAGACCTTTATCTCCTCTTGGAAATCGCTCCATTATGAGTTTTATGACTCCAATCCTATGACTACAGCGTTAAATGTGTTCTTTGGCGAGTTTCCTAGCGTAAGGTGAACTACATTATCCAAAAGCGAGCTGCGCCACTTTTATTTTATTTCTGCCCAGACAGTTTTAATGTGTTTATAAGGTTCGTGTTGGCTGAGAACAGCAGTGAGATATACAACGTTACTCACCCAACACAGTAGACCCTTTTCAGAAGTAGGCACCCAGCAGGCCGCTGAAAGCATTTCTGATTGTGATGATTGTTTTCTTTTCTTTTGTAGAAAGAATCAAAATGTAAAAAAAGAAAGAAATTAACCTAATTAGAGACTATGTAAGTTGCCAGTAAATTTAAGAGATCAAATGTTTTAGTACAGTTGACTCTATTTTGGAGTATTTCTTTCTTTCTTTTTTTTTTTTTTTTTGCCGCAATGTTTCTTTTTCTTTAAGCTTCTTGTTGCCTGACAGGGTTGAGGATGTGATGTTATTTGTGTTGTTTTCTTTCATTTGCTCTTATTGCCAAAAAAGATTTAATGTTGCTGATCTTGTTGATGCTAAATTCAGGCAAAAGAGTACATGCCGCGGTGCATTTCTTCTGTCTCCTTGTTTTCTAGCTGCCATTCACCTTGCATGTTATTCTTCGGTGTAGTCTCTCATCTTTCTACTGTTGTCCTCAAACCCTCTGAGTTCTGCCAGGGATGTGTGCAGGGAACCTTAGCAACTGAGGGACACCCTAAATTTACTGTGGGGTTTGATGGAAAAGAGCCCACATTCTGTGGCCAGGCTGCCGGGGCCGCAATTTTCTGCCGCAGCCTTCCTAACTCTAATCTCATACGTGTACCTTCGCCTCTCCATGCCTCAGTTTCCTCAGCTGTAAAAGAGGTGAAGGGATTGCTGTGAAGATGAAGTGGTGTATCTTTGACACAAGGTGAGCACCAAATACATGTTTGCCATCATTTGCCAACGTGCCCACTTTCAGACCATTTGCACACCGGCGTGCATGGTAGGTTATGGAGGAAGGAGAACTGATTTAGAAGCCAAGAACCTGAGATCTGGGTCTTGTTTTGTGCTGATTCACTGTGCACAGCACTCTAAGATTTCTGGAATCATAGAATTTCAGAATTTAGAAAGGACTTCTGAGATTTCGTTGTCATTTTACTTACAGGTGAGCAAGCCAGGCAATCCACAGAGCTTAACGTTTTCTGTCCCAGGTCATACCTAGCAAGCTAGGGCAGAGCTGGCCTTGGAAGTCAACGCGATGGTCCAAAGTGTGGCGTGTTATTGCGTTCAATAACTTTAGGTAGTATGCAAAATTTAAAAAAAAAATGGTACATCAAGCCTTCAGTATTGTACATGTTATTGTTTAACGTGAGGCTAAATAGCATGACAAATTGACTTAAAGTCATTTTAATTTACAGTAGTGGTGCAGGTAGTTTAAAGTTACAGGAAACACTGTGAATGCTGGTGCTGAAGAATGAGAAATCCTGCCCACTCCAGGCCCAGCCCTGGAGACGGATGGAGGCCCGTGTTGGTTCTATGGTTCCTGCTGTATGCTTTTTTTTTTAGGAACTGTGTAATTGGTAGTCACAGTTTATATCAAACTATTCCAAAAACATTCTAAGCCCTACTGCAAGCTGTTAGTCTTCTTAACTTCATAGTTTCAGGTCATAATTTTATCAATAATTACTTTGGTTTATGAAAAACTGGGTTAAATTCTCAACTCTAATAACATCTTTAATTTGAAATTATCTGTGCTTGGCCAAGTAGGCTAGCTTGCATTTTCTTTCACAAAACATTTGGTCTCAATTGTAGTTTTCTTTCTTAAAAAAAAAAAAAAAAAAAGAGAAGGTCAGAAAAAGTTCAAAATGACATGATGGAATATATATTTGTTTGGAAAAATGATCTGGCTATTGCCATGGCAGCTATATTAAATTTTTAGGGTTATGTGATATAGTTTTTATTATTAAGACCATCTTTGAAATTTATTTACATGATGTAACAGCTCTGATGGTTACATTATATCCTTTTGAAAGCAAAAATGTACAAACTAGCCAAGATTTATGCAGCCTCTCAGCAGGACAAAATTATTCAATTTAAAGAAAAACAGATATTTGTTGGGTTTTAATTATGCCATTTAGAGTTTGACATGTATTTAATTTGTTGCAAAAAAATACACAGATGGTTTACAGAAAAAAATATTCACCCTAATAAAAATGGCGCATATCTTGATAAAACTAAATATTTTTGCTTTTTGATGACAAGGTCACAGAGAAAAGGTCTGAGAGATGGGTTACATGAATGAGACCGAATCTTTGTAAGTCTGGTATGTGGAATTGTTATATATATTTACTGTTGCTAGGACTTTGGTTTGTAAATGCCTTATTGACAAGAGAAAGCAAATTATTAATTCTTAAATCAATTATAAGAATAATTGTTTCTAAAGTTAAGTCTTTTTTTCATCACTTTCCCCCTCCCCTTTAAATTGAACCTCAGATTCTAAGTAAAAAAATAAATAAATAAAGATGAAGTCACGTATTTTTTAGAATTAATTCTGGTAGTTGTTACAAGGGTGATTATAGAAACTAAATGGATAGAAAAAATGCTTCTATCTTTTCATGTTTACACTTCCTTGATTTTATAAATCCAGTTTTGAGTAATTATATCCCAAGCTTAAATTCGTTCTATGAAAGAAGTAGAGTAAATTCTTCTTTGGAAGATATGGAGATAGTTTCTTTTTCCCTTTTTAAAACATTACTTTAACTTGAAAATAAATACTGTGTGCTCTAGGAAGGCAAATTTTTTAGTTGATTTGAAAATCTATTGTCAAGTTTAAATGGCCTCAATATTTCGAACAGTATTGAATGCTGCGGCATTTATAGTTTTAATTCAAAACAATTATACAGAGGTTTTTTCAGAAATTGTTATGACTTGTGAAAGGCACTTGCATTATGAAGGTAATGGGGTCACTGAACTACAGAAATAATTTTTATTTTTCTAGGAACCTCCTTTTGTAGTGTATCAGGCACTGTTCTCAGCCCTTTATATGCCTTATTTCTCTTACCTCTTGCACCCCTGTGGGGTTGTTATTCTTCTCTTTTTACACATGAGAAAATGAGTTTGTGAAGATGAAATAATTTGTCTAAAGTCACAAAACAAGCAGAGCCTGGACTCCTGTCTTGCCCACTTCTACCAAATACATAACACTCGAGGAGAAGTTTCTAAAATTTTGTCATTTTCTCCTGTGCCTAGTTTTACTTCGTTTTTCAGAAATGTTGACGTTCAAGGAAATTTGTTTTGGAAAGGAAAATCAAAAGGCACCGGTAAAGGATAATGAAATGGTGCTTTTTATTGAGCCCTTATATAATGTGCCAGGCACTTCTATGGATTATCTCATTTCATCTGCACAGAGGCCATTCGATGTCGTTGTTAACATCTTCATTTTACAAATGAGCTGAAGTGTTTTGCTGGAGATGACACAGCTCGTAGTTGCTGAATCCAGGATTCAGACCCAGGCTGGCTGATTCTACTTCTCTACCACGTCCCTTTGCACTTACATCTAAGTGTATAAGATTACACATCTGTGCAATTGAATTCACTTTCAATCGCAAGGAATTTTTAAAAATACAACTTTTTAAGAGTTTGCTCTCCAACATATTATAGCTTACAACTTGGAAATTAAATTAAAATTAAACGTGCACGGGGTAATAAAATATTATTTCACTTAGGGTTATGCTTTACTCCCAGGGCCCCCACGTTCTTGGACATTGTGATATTTTTATGCAAACTCAAAATGGTTGTGTTATGCCTTTTAACCTTCTGGATTCCAACAGCCAAGTATTTATATTTAACATACATTTATAAGAACATCACTTCATGGAGTCATAACATTTAATTGACTGTCCATGTTTTATATCTGAGAACGCAGAGCGTCAGACTGAATGACTTGCCTGGGTGACAAATTTAATACTGTAGGACTCCAAATTTCAAGCCGGGATTCCTACTTTATTGCTCAACTGTCAATTAATTAGCTAGAAAACATCAGGAAGACAAATAGTACCTTATATTTATAAAAACTACAGCTTTCAAAGCAAGCGGTTCTACTGGGTGAACGGATTTCATGTGATTATATATTTTCTTTTTAATAGGAAAAAGTGGTGGCACCAGAGAGTTTGATCAAAAATGAAAGGGAATGCTTTGGGTGTATTAATAACCATTGACTCACTAAGTGTAGCAGCAGGGAGTACTAAATAGTCACAGAGCTGAAACACTGACTCAGCCTAATGTAACCTGGCTTCCTCATGTGACTTCTAACCTCAAAATATCTGTCTTTTAGGATGATTCAGCTAAAGAATTCTATTCCTGTTGCTTTTCTAATGTTCCAAAAAATGTGGTTAGAGATTAAGGCAAAACCGACACAGCAAAATACAATTGCAATGATATACAAAGTGAAAGTCCAGATAAGGGAAGTTAGGAGGTCCCAGGAGAGAAAGAAATGAGAGTGGGACTGGAGACTGCCAAGAGCAAAGAAATCTCTCAGCCTTTCAAATGAACCTCTCTTTTAAAGAACACAGAATCGCCTAAGAATTCTAGCTTATCCACAGTTGTTCTCTCCTCCATTTCCCCATTCAGTACTGACCTGCTCTCTTAAAGTATGGGTCTTGGCATTCGTTTTTTTGTTTTTTCTATTTTTTAAATGCAATTTTATTGAGATATATTCATGTATCATATAATTATCCAAACTATACAATCATTGACTCACAGTATCATCTTATAGTTAGGCGTTCATCACCACGGTCAATTTTAGAACATTTTCATTACTCCAAAGGGGGAAGAAAATAAAAAAGAACACCCAAAACATCCCAAACCCCCTATTCTCTCCTAGTATTTATTTATTTATTTGTTTGTTTGTTTCTCTTTATTTTCTTACTCATCTGCCCCTACACTGGATAAAGGATTGTTAGTCACAAGGTTTTCACAATCATGTAATTACACTGTAAAAACCATATAGTTATACAGTCATCTTCAAAAATCAAGGCTACTGTTAAGCAGTTTCAGGTATTTCCTTCTAACTATTCTAATATACTAGAAACTTAAAAAGGGTATCTATATAATGCATAAGAATAACCTCTAGAATGACCTCTCAGCTCTATTTGCAATCTTAGCCACTAAAATTTTCTTTGGTTTCTTTTCCACCTTTTGTTCAAGAAGACTTTCTTAGTTCATATGATGCCAGGGCTAGGCTTATCCCTGGGAGTCATGTCCCACATTGCCAGGGAGATCTACACTCCTGGGAGTCCTGTCCCACGTTACCAGGGAGATCTACACTCCTGGGAGTCATGTCCCACGTTGCCAGGGAGATCTACCCTCCTGGGAGTCATGTCCCACGTTGCCAGGGAGATCTACACCTCCTGGGAGTCATGTCCCACGTTGCCAGGGAGATTTACACTCCTGGGAGTCATGTCCCACATAGGGGGAAGGACAGTGAGTTTATTTTTTCAGTTGGCTTAGAGAGAGAGTTAGCATCAGTTTTTAACATGTGGGTGTATGTAAGCACATCCCCTTTTAGAATTCTAATAAAAGCCACGAACCTTCTTCCAGGAAGATTACTCATATGCCATTTTGTATACAACGTCAGGGTGTTTGAAACCTTGCCTACAGCAGTTCTCTGTGGACCGTCTATGGATTAAGAGACCACTTTCCTTTCTTTCCTTTCAGTCCACAGATGTCTTCTGTGGAGAGAAGAGAATCCTGTCTTGTCTAAAAAAATTAGGAAGCATGCAGGCTATATAACCAAGTGGTGGTGCTTTTGTTGGGGGTTGGCATCGATCGTAATCTTTGCTAACCAAAGGATTTGCAAACTTTGTGCCACAGACATCCAGGCTTATTAACTCTCTAGGTCAAATGTCAGGGAAATCACATTCTGTGCACTAGAATGCCCATGCGGAAACAGGGCTGCCACTCCTTGGGAAGGGGCCGTGTATCAGCACCAGCTGCACGCTTTCCCAACTGGATGAGAGGAGCTTCATTAACAAACCCACAGTGGGACTGTCTAGAAGCCTGGGTCACTTCCATTGTTTGAGCTTCTTGATATATTAAAAAAATGAAAAAAAAAATGACAAAACAGGGTTATGGAAACTGTAATGTACGTTAAATGTTTATCTGTAATAACGCTTTTAATACCAGAAACATATAATTTTGCGGTTCATAAGTTAATTACAGGATTTATAAGAACATCAGTTTATGACTCACTTTAGGCAAGGTGGTCTGATTATAGGACCTCCTTCTTTCAGCCCTGTGATTCTATCTCTGTGATTGCATGTCTAACCTCATTTGGAAATTACTTTAAAGGTTTGATTTGAGGCCCTTTATCAAAGTGGGGCCAAATGGCCCTATTGGGACTCCCTGGAGGAGGCCCTGCAGCAGGTGCCTCTGCAGAAGGAGCCGGAGCAACCTCTATAACAGACTCCCTCACCTTCTCCCCTGAGCTCCCTCCCTTCTTATGGAGTGAAACGCTCCCACGCAACTGTAGCAGGACAGTCAGTGTCCTGGATCTTGATCAGGACCAAGATGGGATGTCTTTGCAATAGGAAGTGTCCAGGGGATGGTCTTCAGTCCTCCCCAGGAGCGTAATAGCCTTTTCTCTGTCATTTCAGATTCCTTTAAAAGGGTACACATTTTTTCAAACCTCACTTGAAGATAAAGCACCGAGTGCAAACAGCACTTTGATCTAAAGAATAATACTTTGGGCTAAATTCAAGCTAAAGCATAAATGGCAGCTACCAGGAACCTGAAAAGAGGTAGCACTAGGCCCAAAAGGAAGGGATTGAAGCATGAAAGAAGATAGAGAAAGAGCCACCAAAAGGGAAAACTAGGGACGGTAAAGCTCATCCTCAGCACGGGACAGATTGGGGAGGTGGGAACGGCACAGGGGCCAGCACTTGGAGAAAGGCAGGTAGGTGTGTGCAGACTCTGCGTAGCCTCTGGTCTTACCATTAAGTAAGGTCTCCATCCAGCTGCTTCGTGGTGACCTCAATTACAGAGACTATTTAGCATTTTTAGAGGAAGTCTTAATTTTAGTCAGAGTGTGGCAAGGCACTCTTTTTCCAGCAATATTATATCCCTTAAAATTCTCCCAGTAGGATATCTGACTCTGCCTTAGCTGTGTTGACCTACCCAGAGAGCAGAAAAACACAATACAACCCTTAGTTCTTGGCACATAGAAAAGATGCCATCCTTTCATCTATATCCTTCTGACTATCCATCCATCCATCAATTCACTCAGTGGTTCACCCATCCATCCATCACATCTACCACCCATCTATCCACACACTCATCCATCTATCCATCCATCCATCACATCTACCACCCATCCATCCACATACTCATCCATCTATCCATCCATCCATCACATCTACCACCCATCCATCCACATACTCATCCACCCATCCATCCACCCATCCATCCGTCCATCAATTCACTCACTGGTTCAACCATCCATCATATCTACCACCCTCCATCCACACACTCATCCATCTATCCATCCATCCATCACATCTACCACCCATCCATCCACACACTCATCCATCTATCCATCCATCCACCACATCTACCACCCATCCATCCACATACTCATCCACCCATCCATCCACCCATCCATCCGTCCATCAATTCACTCACTGGTTCACCCATCCATCACATCTACCACCCATCCATCCACACACTCATCCATCCACCCACCATCCATCCATCCATGCATCCATGCATCCATACATCCATCCATCCGTCCATCCATCAATTCACTCACTGGTTCAACCATCCATCATATCTACCACCCATCCATCCATCCATCCACCCACCATCCATCCATCCATGCATCCATGCATCCATCCATCCATCCATCCATCCATCAATTCACTCACTGGTTCACCCATCCATCACATCTACCACCTATCCATCCACACACTCATCCACCCATCCATCCACCCATCCATCCGTCCCATCAATTCACTCACTGGTTCAACCATCCATCACATCTACCACCCATCCATCCACACACTCATCCATCTATCCATCCATCCATCACATCTACCACCCATCCATCCACATACTCATCCACCCATCCATCCACCCATCCATCCGTCCATCAATTCACTCACTGGTTCAACCATCCATCATATCTACCACCCATCCATCCATCCATCCACCCACCATCCATGCATCCATCCATCCGTCCATCCATCCATCCATCCATCAATTCACTCACTGGTTCACCCATCCATCACATCTACCACCCATCCGTCCACACACTCATCCATCCTACAAGTATTTATTGAATACCAAGCAGTATCATGTGCTAAGCACTATGTTAATCACTAAGGAAACTATGGCAAAACCCTCATTGAGGTTATAATCTGGCATATTTTGATTGAAGTTTTGTTTAATGTTGTCCTCACTGTACAGAATTTGTTTAAGTACCTAGCCTTTAATCTCTCTTTAAATCTGTGTATACTTTTTTTTGCAAAATGTTAATGGAGTACCCCATCCTAGACACCAAATGTCCAAAGATTAGATGGAAACATTTACAGATTGTGATGTCAGAATAAGCACCTTCTTCAGATACCTTCTGATACACATACGTATTGGTCCTGTTGAACTGCAAGCTACTTGAGAGCGGGAGCAGGGTCTTAAGTGTTTAATACCCTGCACCAAGCTCTGAGACTGGCATGTAGCAGCTGCTTACTAAGTGTCTGTCGAATGAGAGCTTTCTGGGAGGTTTAGGGTCTAAATTGGAGGCTCCCCATACTGCTGTCACCTTCTACTTGATGTTTTATCACCTGGGTTTTGATGGGGAGACTTATGGCTAACTAATGGATCTGTTCATTCCTCTCTACAAGTATTCCTTCAAGAAAAGTGGTGCACAAAAGCCCAAATCCTCCCCTCTCCCACGTCTCTTTTTAGCCTGCTCCAAGATGAACTCAGAATTTCTTTGCGTTCCTTGAAGCCATTATCTTGGGATGACAGCACCCTCAGGGGCCTCTCCTTTGGGACCATGTTTAATGCAGGCTACTTGTGGCCCTGGCTGTCTCACTTCACTGAGCTCCCTGAATCTGAGTTGGGTTCATCTTCTGCCCTTGTCCCATGATCCAGGACGGTATAAATCGGGAATTTTGTGCCTGCTTAGAATTGTCCCAGTTTGACTTAGGAATGTCTTCTAAATTACTTAAGATGCGAAAATAAGTTTTCCACTCTCAACAGATGGTCGTTTTCCCCTTAATAAAGTGTGTCTGACAATCACACTTTATTGGTGTGGTTAGGAAAAGAATGTCGTAGACTTAGGAAAACATCATAATTTAAAGAGTGGCACATTTCAGCAAAGAAATAAAGCTGTAGACTTCTCTGAAAAGAAGTAAAACCATAGGAAACCATTACTTCATTGGGGCAAACATTCTGTTCTTCAGAAAGTTCTCACTGAAAAAGGCGGGTGAGCTCTAGGGCATGGTGTGTGTGTCTGCACATGCATGGAAGCAGTCTCTCTCAGATTTTTGAGGAAAATTCCTTTTACAAACATTGCCTACTTAACATTTTGGAAGTATTTAATCTGGTTTCGGTTGAACATGGTTCTTTATACCTAGGCTTTCAACCAAGCCGTATTCTTCAGTGGCTACTATGCTGAGGTGTAAAATTAGTGATGGTTTTCCACCAAGGTCTGTAAGGCATCTAGAATTTATAAACCAAAAATTTTCCATTACGGTGAAGAGTTGAATAGTATTCCATGACATGTATTGTTTGAGCCGTATGGAGAATTCGGTTATGTTTCACAGTTTGTAATATTAAGTTGTGCATTCATTTGAATGCACGCTTTTGTAATTCTCAAACGCAGAACTGTTTGTTATGCCATTGCAAATAACATGCAAATCCCATCAGTTCACACTGTTGCTGTTTATAGGATTATTTTAATAAAATAGTGATCCTTGTTCCTGTTTGATGGAAAACTAAAACTTTGTTTATGCAAGTGGAGGAGCATGTTAATTAAATTAATCTCTGGTTTATTTTCTAAAATTGATGTTTTTCCACATATAACATGTTTTTGCTGTCATTGTTTATTTACTTTTTTTTTTTAAAAAAGAAAACATCCTTCACTGGTGAGAGAAAAGATGAGTGGTTTTTCACATTTGCCAGTCACAGTCTGAGATCCATAATGGGACAGGATTCTCTGATGCTACGAGCTGAGCTCTAGTTCAGAGGGTCCTGTTCTGTGCAGCAAAAGTGAAAATGAGAGAGAAAAGAAGAAAAGCTGGAATGGAAGGGAAGCCGGAAACTGCCACATTTCCTTCATTCATCTCAATATGTGGAAAAAGAAGCAGTAACAGAGTGAGCCACCCTTTGTTTATAATACACAGAATTCTTTACAGCAATCTTTACAACCCCTCCCGAATTGCACTTAATAAATATGAGAAGATACAGGTTTTCTTGATTACTTCGACCTAAATGTTTATTCAAGCTTTCGTGAGAGTTTGTCTTCATTTAAACAGAGCTCTCTCCACCGACCGAATGCCTGGTTTTTGATGTGGGCTCTGTACATCTGAAACAAGTTTTCACAGGATCCACAGGATTCGTAAATATATTTAGTGGGGGTCAGGACTCCTTGTTGGTTGCTTTAACTAACACTGGGTTTAAGTCATTTTTAAATGGGTGGATTGTGTCCAAGAATTTCACAGTCTGTGAGAGACATTAGTCCTGATATTTAACAAACAGGGTGGGGGGAAAAGGGAGTGGAGAAGAAGAGAAAGAGAAAGACGTTGCTGCATACAAAAATTTCTAAGGTTGTTCTTAGCAATGTAGGATTACCGGTATTTTCCTCTGAAACGTTGAGGCTGTGTGGACGCTGGAGACAGTAACACTGGGGATTTTATTGCTGCAATGGAGGTGAGGGAAAAAGATAGGTTTGCAGCAGAGCCTGCAGATGGCACCAGGCCAGTGCCCTGAAAAATGGCAAACATGTCACCGCTAACAGCTGGACGCAGAAATATTTCTCTTTAATTTGGACGGATAAAAATTTTTTTCACAGCAGGACACTCTCTCCAGAGTACATCAAAGAGGGTGGGTCTCGCCAGTCAGACATCATCTGGCTCCAGGATGGAGGAAAATGAATGAACTGTCAGGACTTTTCCAGCATATATGCTTTTGCCAAGGGAAAAGTTAAAGGTTCAGTGGCTTGTTCAGATCCCAGACAAACTCCTGATAATGGAAAGCTGATTCCCCGAAGTCTTCCTCTGATCAACAGACCCAAGACATCTCAAGAAGACTCCAGATTGATGGATGGCAGGCTTCGTTTGGACGGCTAGCCGCGTCCTCAGAGATAACGGGGATTCACCCAATGCTGAACCGGTTCTCAGGAACTCCCCGGGTCTCTGTGTTCTAATCCGCAGAACCACTCAGAATCCTCTGCTAACCTGACACTGAGCAGAGCTGGTCCACGGTGTGACCGAAATACCCATTTCCATTTCTTCACATGGCCAGCTCGCTGATGAAGGCTCCACAGATACCACCCCCGGTGTTTTACGGTTTATCGACACATTTCAACTGTTTTTCTGATTACCATATTTCAGCCTTGACTTATATGTTCATATTATCTGCAAGCTCAACATAAACCTCTAATGATTTTCTAATATTTCTGGAACTTGATGAATGTGAATTGACGAAGTACAGTATATAGCTTTATATCAGCATTACTGAAAATACAGCAGTGGTGTATATAACCATTACTCATTTATTTTATGGGGCATTTATTACTTGACCTTTGAAACATCGTCTTAGCATCTTGGCACTTCAAACATTCCAAAACATATCCAGCCAAAGGAAGAGGAAAAAATGTTCTTATTAGGAACAACAACAAAGTAAGCTAATTGTGATGGAGGGAAGAGGAAGAAATCATTGAAGTGAAAAGCCGATAATCTGCATTGGGGGAGAAAGGGGAAAACTAAGCACAAGTAATAAGGTATGAAAGAAGGCTTTATTTTAAAATATGCATCTTTATCCACAGTCTTATGCCCTTCCCCTGCCCCCTTCTTTTTTTTTTTTTTTTTTTTGATGTTCCTGGTCATTATGGCGCTTTGCCAGTGAAGAAGAATGGTTTTGCAGAGTTGAGGATTTTTGTCTTTATCCATTGCATGGTAGCTTTTGTAAATTTTACTAGCAGATTAAGTAATTCTCACTAAACTGACATTTGCTCTGAAAATAGGAATTTGCTTCATAAGTGACATTATTAATCATGATGAACATTTTTATGACCCTCACTTGGAGAATTTCAGATGCTTTTAAAGAAAAAGCTCTCCTACTTCCCCCTGATAGGACAAATGAGGTGTGATGAAAAAAGCAATGACAAGGTGTCTTCCTGTGATGCAGGAGTTTTTCATCTTGCCCCAAGCACCTCCCAATTGTAAGGATTCAGAGAAGTCATTTAACCTTTCTCAGCCCAAGGATTCTTATCTGTAAAATAGGAATAATATTCTCGGCTTACCTCCCTGGTCAGTACGAATTAAATAACTTGTGAAAGCATTTTATAAATTAATATGCCATGCACAGGTATATGACTTGGTCATTAATTTGCTATTTGACTTTGTGTTAAGGTGGTGGCAGACGCTTTCACTCATTTTGGAAGTATTTCGTTTTGCTCTCTTTCCTCATGCTTTGATTCAGCCTAACTTAAAAGTTTGAAAACAAAGAGGGTAAGAGATCATGTGGTGTGGTTCCTGCTTTCTTCCCCTCTGGATTGGGAAGCAGTGCCCTGAATCCCTGTCAGTGTCCTTGTGAATCTGAGGTGCCAGGCTGCTGGCCACAAATGGTCCCTGCCCCTCACCTGGGCATGTTCAACTGCACAGGCATCTCACTTTACTTCAACAGGTAGAAGTGGTGCCTTGTAAGTGGGTGCTTCCTTGGTCTAAAACTGTCACTGACTTCAGGGGACGAGCAAACCTAAATGATAGGTGATGGCCAGCGAGAGGGCTGTTGCAATTCTGAAGCCACAATTAATGAAAACATTAATACTGAAGCCACAGCTAAGGAAAACACTTGCAATGAATACCTGTTAGTGAGAACTCCAATCCAGGGAAATTAGGCAAGAATTGATGGGTGCCCTTGTCTTCTGGATGATGAGGGACCCTGTCATCTACATTAAGCTGAAGACATTAAATTTAGGAAATGGAAAATTCAGGATTGAAAAAAATGCTTCCTTGATGTTTTCTAGAGCGTATTCTCATGCATCCAGAATTTTTTGTTTTGCTACATTTTGTTTTGTTATTTAAACACACTCATCTGGGAGATAAGAACACGAAACCAGAATGCCTGTTTTACTCTTACATCCCCCTTGATGCCATTCCATATCTTTTTTCCTTTCTCTCTTTTTCAACGAAAGTTGATTTCCTGAAATGTACAAAGCCCGGCATTTGTAAATATGGGTAAATTTAAAAAACAAGTTTAAAGGGCATTCTTGTCCTCAAAGACAAGATCTGGTAAGTTTTGCAATACAAAACTACACAGATTACGGTGGCATTGCCCATGAGCAGGTCACTAGATTATGCCTGGCCTGACATTTCTCATCAAGTAATAATGATGACTGAAGGAGAGCTAACTTCCTTTGAGCTCAGCACCATTTTCTTTTTTCTTTCTTTTTTTTTTTAACATGGGCAGGCACCAGGAATTGAATCTGGGTCCTCAGGCTTGGCAGGCAAGCATTCTTACCTGCTGAGCCACCATGGCCCACCCTCAGCACCGTTTTTAGTCCTTTAACTATCAAACAGAGCAAACTGGAAGTGAAAACCTGTTTACCCATGTTGGTTACAGGATGTTTGCAACTAAGTATCTTAAAGTGCTAATAAGGTTGATCGCTGAAACGCTAATGTTCTGGATTTTATAGAAATTTGGAGCCATTTAGTAAAGGCACCGTGTGGAGAGCAGGAAGAAGAGATTTGGAGAGAACCTTTCCTTTTCTCTGTTCTTCTCTGGATTCCTCACGTGTTGTGAAAGGACTTAAAACTGCTGTGTGCACAGGTCTGAGTGGCAAAACTCCCAGTGACACTCGTTTGTAGTAATCGCATATTTCATTTTTAAGCATCCTGTGAAATTCACCTTTGTATTTCATAAAATTGAAAGAAGTTAGGTTCAGGGGTGAAATTTTTTTTCTTTCCTTTTTTAAACCCTAATTGTTAGTGCTAAGAAGCGAGTTTTAACTGCATTTAGTGGTGATTTCATCTCAGCTTTGAATAAAATCTCAGATATTTAAGAAGCTAGGGAATTGTGCGAATTCGGTTGAATTCACTTCAGCCTGTTTTGGGCTCCCCTTTGGTGCTGGGCCCTGTGTAGATGTTTGGATATGAAATATGCCCCTAACCTCAGCTGTTCGGTGAAAACTGCAGGAGGCTGGCATTGCAGCACACAGCCCAAACGCCAGCAATCGGCGTGGTCAGAGGGGGCAATACTGAAGTGTGGGAACATAAGTGAGGGAGCCTGAAATGTCTCTCCACTCCCTGAAAGTTGCCTAACCCTTTCCTTTCTTTCTTTTTTTTTCATGCCAGTATTCAGGGGTTCAGATTCTGGAAGGAGCAGAGTAATCTTTAAATCGTGATTCAAGATCCTTTTACTGAGACCCTCAGCTCCCTTCAGGGTTAAGTGAGGTGAGGGAGGGCCTGAGCACAGCCAGCCCTCCCCCAGCCCCCCCACCCCCACAGGAAGGTGGAGAGATGGAGAGGGCACAGGGAGGCTGGGGACAGACCCGATGCTGCCACTAAGTAGCCCTCTCACTTTGCTGACCTTTTGGAGACCCCAGTTTCCTTCTGCACTAAAGGATCACGTTGGAGCCATTGCTGAGGTCCCTTCGAAATCGGATTTTTCCGGGGCTTAAAATTTAGCAAGGTACTAGGGGTTCTAGCGGAACTGGTGATTTAAATTTTCAAGGAGATCTTCTCTGTGGAGAAGGAAATGGTCTCTGCGGTTCTTCAAACCAGGTTCCACAGTTCACTAAGGGCCCTTAGAAATGCCCCAGGAACTGCTCCAGTGAGTAACAGTGCGGTTGGCTGAGCTATTGGGGCGCTTCTACCAACCCTTTATTCTTTTATCAAACCATCTTTCTTTGTGTGTGTGTGTGTGCAGGGGGAGCACACTGCTGATAATATATTTTTTCAGGTTTCTGAAACCTGCAAAACACTGCAAAATTTCATCACCCCTGAAAATTGTGTACAATTCAATTGTGGTAAAATAGATATAATATTTGCCATGTAACCATTTTTAAGTGTACAATTCAGTGACGCTTTTACATGTACAGTGCTTGTGCAACCGTCACTACTATTTCTTAATTTTTTTTTTTTTTACCCCAAACAGAACCTCTGTACCTATTAAGCAGTAACTCTCCGGTGTCCCTTTCCCCCAGCCCCTGGCAACCTCGAATCTATTTTCTTGTCCCTGTTAATTTGCCTGTTTTAGATGTTTCGTGTGAGTAGAATTATACGATAGTTGTCTTTTTTGTGCCTGACTTATTTCATTTACTTAACATATTCAAGATTCACATATGTTGTAGCATGCATTAGCACTTCATTCCTTCTTATGGCTGAATAAAATTCCACAGCATTGGGTGGGCCACGGTGGCTCAGCAGGCAGAGTGCTCGCCTGCCAGCCAGAGGACCCAGGTTTGATTCCTGGTGCCTGCCCATGTAAAAAAAAAAAAAAAAAAAAAAATTCCACGGCATGGATATATCATGTCTTGTTTATCTATTCTTCTGTTGATGGATCTCCATGTTCCTTCCATCTTTTGGCTATTGTGAATAATGCTGCTATTAACAGCGTAAACATTGGTGTACCAACATATGTTTCCGTCCTTGTTTTCAGTCCTTCTGGGTATATGCTTAGGAGTGGAACTGCTGGGCCATGTGATAGTACAATGTTTAATGTTTCTGAGGAACCACCAAACTGTTTTCTGCAGCAGCAACACTATTTTATTTTCCTGCCAGCAATGTACAAGGGTTACAATTTCTCACATCTTTGTTAAACTTGCTATTATCTCTTTAGCACCTTTCTTTTTTACCTGTTTCTTAATAATTGAATTATATTTGAGATTTCTTTGTTTCAAAGAGATCTTTGAAAGCCTCCACAAGTGCAAAGGAAATAAATGAACTCTCTTCTCTGCTTTCCATGGGAAGCTACAGCAGAAAGAGCTTGGATCTCAGGTCAGATGATTGTTTTTTGGTAGCACAGGGGTGATGAAATTTTGCAGTGTTTCCAGGCTGTCATTTTAAACAGTTGTTATTGAAGGTACCCCCAGATGTGCAAGACTGATTTTCGGCAGTAGCAATAATTACTTGAGTGGTGGGGTTACAAACTGAAATGCCTAATAAGGCCAAGCAGGTAAGTAAATGAGCGAAGTAAGTAGTAGGTGAAGCAATAGAGAATGGCAGAGTCTGTAGAGAACTGGACAAACGCATGCCCGATCTTCTCAGCTGGGATAATTTTTGCCAGGAATTGGGGACTCAGTATTACCAAGTCTTTTGATTTTAGTGAAGAAGCAGAAATCTAATTAGATAATTTTTTTCAAATTTTAAAAACACTGTACAGGAAAAACAAACCAGGTTATTTGTCTGAATTCAGCCTGTGGACCACTAGTTTACAAATCATCTCTTTAGAGAAATGATTTGCTCAGAGCCACCGATACACACAAATTTCTATCAGTCAGGAAAGTTTTCTCGCTATTCTGTTAAAATGGGCTCAAAGTTAGTCTACTAGGTCACATTATTTCTCTTACTATTATTATCGTTAATATAAGTTGGCAGCGTTTATAAATAGCAAAGCTGTAGACAAGCCAGTCACAGTCAGGGTTTATAACACAGAAGGCTGGTGCATATTTTATTTGCGCTGTTCTCATTTAAGAAGATTCCTTGTTCTAGGAAAACAAAGTCCTGGGAGAGCGTAGCTCTTCCTGATAACCAGTATGGCAATAAGAGGCCTTTTGCAGATTGGTTTTCACTTAACGTCATGCATGGTTTGTAATGAGCAGGAATTTGTGTGATCGTTATCTCAACCACATGTGTGGTATCCCAGTAAATATTATTGGATTGAAAACTGTAAAAACCCCCTTAAAAAGGTCAGAAGTAACTCTCCCATTACTTATCTTTCTCCTATCATTGATACAAGATAAAAGAGAAAGTACAGACCAAAAACAGTGCTTTTAAAATAGCAACAACAGCCACAAAAGAAATCAGAGCCTGATAATGTGGTGATATACATTACAAATATTTTCCCAGGAGGATAACACAGATGTAGTTTTTAACCTTGGTTAAGACAGTCAGCGTCTGTCTTTTAAAAACGCATGCAAAGCTAAACTACAAAGAAATAAAAGGCTAGATTTTTTTTTTTTTCATGATGGTGGAAGAAAAAGCACCAAGTAAAATATGCAACTGTCCATATATAGGCCATCAAAAAAATGAATGTATTGACACTTTGCCATATTTGCTTCAGTTTTTTTTTAAATAAAATGTTTCAGATAAAATTTAAGTTCTCATCGTTTTCCTCCCATTTCCTTCTCTCCCAAGGCCCCTACTCTGATAAAGTTGGCAGGAATCCTGCTTGCGTGTCTTTTCCAAATCTCTCTCTCTCTCTTTATATATATGTGCGTGTGTGCTTATCTATATATGTATTATATACACTATTTTAAAATGCTGTAGTGTTATTCTGCATACTTTGAATTATTTTTTTGAGAGTTGGGGGGACATGGCCCAGGAATTGAACCTGGGTCTCCTGCATGAACAAGCAAATGACTATTTTTCTGCTGATGGTTATTTCAGTTATTTCTAATTACTTGCCATTATAAACAATGCTGCTATGAATGCCCTTGATCTTGTCTCCTTAGACTCATGCATCAAGGTTTCTTTGGTATAATTTTTAGAAGTAAAATTGCTAAGTTATAGGGTATATGCAGTATCAACTTCATTTAGAGATTGCCAGTGTGTTCTCCAATATGTCTGGGCTATTTTATACTCTCTTCAGCAATGCTGGGCCTGATTTTCTAAAACAAATATGCCCAGTATATTTTCTAGGATTTCAAGAGTTTTCCACAGCAAACCTTAACCCTTTTCCCCCAAGTGTTCTGTATTTCTTTACACTTTATTTCCCCTTCCTGCAAAGGTTCATTGTTTGGCTTCCTTTGAAAGAACAGAGCAAATATTAAAACTTTATTGTTCATGTGCATTCAGAATAAATGGCAGTTTTCAGCAATACTTCGCTTGTATTCAAGTGTTCTTTCAGAACGAATCTTTTTCTTATTCTACTTTGACTCTCTTGCCTTCATTCTCACTATTTAAATGAATAAGATTTCTGACCTTTTTGGCATTTTCATAAGTCCTGAGGGGGATTGTGTATATACTTCGTGCATAACTTTGGACATTTTTCTGCTTAAGTCTTTTGAAAGATAATAAAAACAAAATAACCCTAGGTCTTGGCATTTGTAAAATTCCTTAAATATTTCTACAAATTTATCTCTTTAAATTCCTTAAGTATTTTAGAGCTTTCAGGTATCTGACTTAGAATTTCATTTTCGTGTCACACAAATGCAGATGCTGATGAAACCTCCGAGAGCAAACTCCCATATTGAAATTGTTGCTGCAACTTTAGGCTGAAACCCATTGAGTAATAGACGAACTGTTGTCTTTGAATAGTTCGGTCACATGCACAAGTTTAATACTGCCCCCTCCCCACCAGCATTTTAAAATTAAGTTCTAAAATGGAAAGAAGGGTAAGCAATGCTGGAGAGGAATCATATACCTCCAGCATCAGTACCTAGAGCTGTTCTGAGAAGTCATTTATACTTTCTATTCAAATTCACACTCAGGTATTCTATTTTTCCAATTTTTACTCTCCTTATTCGAGAGGAATGAACAGCAATAGGCAGCAGAACTTTCTGGTCCATCATTTCTCTTTGAAGAAACACTGAGTTAAATGTTAACTCCTAACAGCACAGGTCAGAGAGAGCTGCAGATTATCTTGAGGCAAATGCAAAGGCACAACGTGTCCATCTCCCTAAATGACTCTGGTAGGAGGTGCTGCCCATTTTAATATGACGATCCCTTCAGGAAATCCCACCCACTGTGAATATATGTTGTTATGACTAGACATTTATGAGGCTTTTATTTTTTATTTTTGAGGAAAGCTGAGTGAAACAGATATAATCAGATTTGTATCTTGAAAGATCACTCTGGCTATGGTTTAAAGAATAGGTTGGAGGGGGCAGGGGGCCTCCAGGGAAATGAAAGAAGAGGTGATTGCCGAACTTCTGGTGAGAAAGCAAGCCGACTACATGTAGGATGGTAAAGGGAGCGAGATGGACGATTGCACTGAAGTGTTTAGGAGGCAAATTGAACCGGGCTTGCTGAAGGCTGAGTTCGGTGAACTGAGGGAGAGGGCAGTCTCAAGGTTGAGTGAGTTCCCTCAACTCCGATTGGGTACCCAGTTATTCATCCTAAGTAGATGGGATTCACTTCACAGTTTCATGCGAAATATCATAATATCGGTGTTAGCCGAAGCCCGGTCTCACACCATGTACAACCTTGTGTGATACTTGGCAGAAGCCTTACAAATAGCCATCTACTTCTTCAAGGCAAATAGCGGTTTATATCAGGCAGACAAAAATTCAGCATGGAGATGATTACTGAAGCAAGAGTGTAGCTGGAAATGCTTTCTATACTCTGTCTGAAGCCTAGCTGGCTAGTGGCCATTGTTCAAATGAGCCAACACTGAAAGTAGCACCCACTGCCTATAAATACTGGAGAGTTTTTCTTTGCTGTTGAGGACATTGATTAAAAGCACGAAGAAGGATTGCTGTGTGTGCTTCTCAGAATGGTTCATAATTATTTTCACCAGCAGTCCTCATGGAAAGTTTGTCCACGGGGGGTGGGGGGTGGGGACAGGGAGACAGGGGTCTGGATCATCAGCATTTTTGGCTCCTTTATAGATAAACACTGATGCTAAAGGGAACCTAACAGCTTTGCTTAATGTCTCATGAGCTGTCAACAGTAGACTCAGGGTTGAGGCTTTGAATCTTGACCAGTTTCCTAAAAACAATGCAAAACTATAGCGTAGTCTAGTTAGCGGTGACATCTACCATTAGATTGCTTGTGTAGCAGAGGTATCTATCACATTGAATGCTTATATTCTTTGCCATCATCCAAAAATTAGGAATTTAAAGACGTCATTAGCCTTCAATATAAGAGAATTCAGGAATTATCTGGTAGATAATCCAGAAATCTATTTTTTTCCTCAGGCTAAATTGATTATCAACTGTGATGGCTTTGGCGTGTTTATCCAGTCATAAACTCTCAAACGGTTGTCTTCATTAGATTTTTTATCTTTTATTTGTGGGGATCATGGAAAGGCTGGAGAAGAATGAGTTCATGAAAAGTAAAGAAAACAAAAACAAAACCAACCAACCAACCAAACAAAAAGTCCCACAAAACTTTCAGCTATTTTAAAATAACCGGTGATAGTAAAAAGAAACTGTCATCACTAACTCTTTAGGCCCCCAGAATAGAAATGCCGAGCTAAATTAATATAAATGACCATATTACTTTCAGGGCCTGAATGTAACCAGTGAGGCTCTCTGTAAAACTTACTCTGTGCCTGTTTGGAAAGGAAAAGTGGAAAGGCTGACTAGCAAGAGTGAGAGACATATTATTTCTTAGGATGCACTGGGGAATGCCTCAGCAGCTCCAGAAGAAATATCCCACTGCTGATTTTATTTGAAAAGCTCCAGTTGTACCATGGTCTTCCTGAGAATCATGCTCCTAAGAAACTCTTTGAAGTGCCCCTTGCTTCCAGTCCTGAGGATGACCTTCTAGAATTGCTATGCTTTTATACCCCCCTCATCTTCTGCTCCTGGATCTGAACTGGTTTCTAGAAAGGGCAGCAGTTTTCTCTGTGCCAACAAGGCATTTGGTCGGCTCGCTAGTTGTTTTGCTTAAGACTCTGCCCTGAGTTTATTGCCAGGCTTGAAGCTGATTCGTTTGCTTGAATGCGATCTTGAAAGAAAATCTACTTTTCCTTTCAGAAATTTGAAATCAGTTGAGAAATTTGAAGTCTACAGGAAGCAGCTGTTTTCTTTCCTCTTTTTGAGGGTCTCTCTTGTTGGATGACTCCTCTCCCAAAACTTTCAGGTCCTGGCAGCTCCAGTCCTACGTCTTTTGTGAAGTGAGAGTCCATTTGTGTCACCTACATCAGAGTTTGTTTCTCCAACTCTTTGCAGCTTCGTACTGTCCAACCGCCTTCTGCTAGGTGTTAACCCAGCTTGCCGAGCTGATGTTTACTGTCTTTGTGGCGTCTTCACATGGCTATATGTTTGGGACTGGGAGATGCTTGTGTGGATGTTCCAACCATGTCAGAGGGGCCTCTCCTTTCAGCTCGCTTTGTTTATCTGGCAGCTCATTACTTAAGACCGGCCTGTCAAAATAGGTTAAATATTCTTTGGGAAACATAGTCACATACTTGAGATACCACAAATATGTTTAATGCAGGGAAGATTGGCTTGATAAGAAAAACGTGATCGACTTGCATCACCAAAAAATATTTCCCTGTTATTCCAGTTGAGTTTCCACAAGCATCCATAAGAACTGGCAAACCTAAGTGCTATAAATTTCTGCAGCCGACACATCAAGACACCAAGGGAAGCAGGGAAAATGATTGCTGATGATTCGTTCTAACTACTTGACCTTCTGACCTCTTCTCTAGATATATGACCAAGATGGGACACTACAGCACTTTATTGATGGAGGGGAACCTAGTAAGTCAAGCTGGATGAGGTATATCCGATGTGCAAGGCACTGCGGAGAGCAGAATCTAACAGTAGTTCAGTACAGGTAAAGTACATCTTTTTTTTTTTTTTAACTTTTATATTGTATAATATAACATATATACAAAGCAAAGACATAAAAAAAAAAAGCAATGGTTTTCAAAGCAGTCTTCAAAAAGTGGTTGCAGGACAGATTTATCATGGGCTACCATACTATCCCCTCATATTTTTCCTTCTAGCTGCTCCAGAATATAGGAGGCTAGAAAGCTTACTTTTTTATCATCACAATCAACTTTTTTCCTTCTTTTTTTGTGAACAGTAACATATATACAAAAAAGCTATAAATTTCTAAGCACAGCACCACAATTAGTTGTAGAATGTATTTCAGAGGGTTACAATTTCACAATTTTAGGTTTTTCCTTCTAGCTGCTCCAAAATACTGGAGACCAAAAGGGATATCAATTTAATGATTCAGCATTCATATTCATTTGTTAAGTCCTATCTTCTGTGTATAATTCCACCATCACCTTTGATCTTTCCATACTTCTCTTTGGGGTTGTTTGGGCTATGGCAATTCTAAATTTTTTATATTGGAAGGGTCTGTCACTGATATGGGGTAGGGAGATGGAACTATCTGATGTTCTGGAGAGGCTGGACTAGGTTTCGGGGCTTATCTGAACCAGGGACCCATCTGGAGGTTGTAGGTTTCTGGCACATTACTCTAGCGCCTGGAACCCTTGTGGAATCTTATATATTGCCCTAGGTGTTCTTTAGGATTGGCTGGAATGGTGCAGGTTGGGGGTTGGCAGGTTATGATAGGTAGCAAGGTCTACCTGAAGCTTGCATAAGAGTAACCTCCAGAGTAGCCTCTTGACTCTATTTGAACTCTCTCTGCCACTGATACTTTATTAATTACACTTCTTTTCCCCCATTTGGTCAGGATGGAATTGTTGATCCCACGGTGCTAGATAAAGTGTATCTTGATTTACCACTTACAGAGCTGAAGCCCTTTGGCTTGCATATACAAATTCAGGCTTGTGATTAGTTTTGAAAAAAAAAACCCTGCAGAACTCTGCAAGGACTGGCAGGAAAGTTTTTTTTTTTACTAGGTTTCTGATACCCCTTTAGTCTTTGCAACAGTGATTTCATGAGAATCCAGGAATAAAACTGCTAGCAAAGGCATCTCTTCCACTATGTACACATGGTAAAGTTACTTATGCATCATGGGGTCTCAAAGGCCTGAGTGAACCCAGCAAGCCCACCAATTTGGGGCAATTACCCCAGCAAATCAGGTGGTTTTGAGATTCAGCCCCAGTCCCGGTGCTGTCAGGCTGCCTCCTAGGGGCGACGTTTTCATTTACACAGAGGCATGAGAAACCAAGACTGCTCAAGCCTTTCCAAGGCTGCTCTCCCAAAACTGTTACGTTCGCAGCAATGGCTGCCTTGGAAGGTGCTAGAGCATTTGAGTTCCGCCCGTTGACTGTCCCGGGTATATCTGAGGAGAGGAAGTGGTTTCAGAGCATGGAGGAGTCCCCCATGTCCTGAGACTTTTGGGCAAAGCACAAAGGGTGACAAAGGCAAGGTGGAGCCACCCCATTTCCTAGAGTCACCTACAGAAGCCTTTTGGGAGCCGAGAAACAGGATGGGTTCTCCGGGGCTAAGCTGCATCTGCTCAATGCACCTGTTGGTCAAGCATTTCCTCTGAGTGCCTAAGAAGGGTGGAGTGGAGACTGGAGGGCAAAAACAAATCAAATAGGAAAAAAGCCCTACCACTAAGCTTTCTCTTTTTTTCAAAATCCCTCGAAACATGTGCCATATAAATATATGACCTCAGTTATAAACAGTCGCGTTCCCTTTAGAATCAGAAGCAACTGTTTAGCTTTATTAGGCTCCATAGACACATCAAAGCAGAAGGCCCTGTGCTTGGCAATTTGGAACCCTGCCCATGGCTATTTTTTTTTTTTTTTGGATTTTGAAAAGGCAGCCTTTCTTTTAAAAAACAAAAAGCAAATTTTCTTCCCCTTGTAGGCTAAAAGCTGCACAAATCTGGCTTGCTGTCCAAAGGGCTCTCATTCAAAAGGAACATATTCGGGCAGCGTGTGACTCATCGCCTTAGCTTCCTATGCAGTTTCATTTCATTAAAATAATGGCTAAAATGAAATAGTGCAAGGCAATATTTGATTACACTGCTAGGTATGGGTTCTCCTCACCTTTACTCCAGCTGCACTTCTGTCATAAAGTTTTTAGGAAACTCTGAGCTAGAAAAAGTAGTCAAGACTGTGCTTAGTCCATTCAGCAAGAGATAGTTTGGCTGGCTCTGTAATGAGCGCCCGGGGAACTCTCTCCCAGTAGATTCTGAATTTGGGAAAATGAGAAAACCCAAAGAGGGAGGTGGGATGAGGAAGTCATTACCTATCTGTTAATACTAAGTGGGTTTTCTAGCTCCCTTCCACGACGCTTCGTAAACCTCCAGTTCTCTCTGCCAATCTGCTTTCGATTACTTCAGCTCTTTATAAAATGCACTACAAAAACACAATTAAAATAAAACAAAAAACTGGCATCCCTCACCAGTCACCGCGTCCAAGAGTAAGAAAATAGAGAAGTTGGACCCTGAAGAACCAGCCTCGTTTTTATCGTACATGAATGTCCTCCTCGCAAAACGTCAGCTGGTTTAAATTCATTCTGTT
This sequence comes from Tamandua tetradactyla, assembly GCF_023851605.1. Lineage (NCBI taxonomy): Eukaryota > Metazoa > Chordata > Mammalia > Pilosa > Myrmecophagidae > Tamandua > Tamandua tetradactyla. The sequence goes on along the minus strand of NC_135347.1, from coordinate 4,923,856 downwards.
ATGATTTGTAATATCTAAATGGAATTTTCTTCAAAGCGCCCTTGATTGATTGACCCTTCGCTGAACGTTTTGTTTTTATTTTGAGGCTGACAATAATGTTTGTTGGCATGTGTTCTGCTTCAACTGCGTTGGGACGCCATGAAGCTATCTTTATGAGTCATCCAACCACAATACTAAATACATGTCAGCAAAGGAAATATTATCTGAAAAGGGAAAAATCCCTTTGATGTGCTTCAACATGCAGAGATTTCTGCGAGTTTTGGAAGCTCTGCCCGCTTGTAAGGCATGGTGTATGCTTACACATTTTCCCCCCTCTCGGTCTACTCTGTGCCTCCCAGGACCACCCATTGCTTGAAAACAGTTCTGCTCTTTCAACGGCAAAGTGTGTCATTTGGTTTTAGCACATTCATTTGCCGGGCGCAGTGTTTATATTAAGGGAAGCCAAACCGAGAGATGAAATGTTACAAGGGTGAAGTACAAAGTAGACTCAATTTTTCTCAAGTTAGGGGATGCCAGTGATTTATAGGTCGGCTGCAATTTTGATTTTTTTTTTTAATGTAGCACTGGAAAGAATTAATAAAATGCACAGCTCTTGGAGGGAGGTAGGGGAGTGAGGGCTGGACAACCGGCTAGAGTTTTTGTCAGATATTCATAGAATGTTGGGAAAAAACATTCTGCTTAGCTAGCAGTGCCCTCGTGAGACAGAATGGCAGCAAGTAAGGAAAATAACGAGATAAATGAAATTTTTGCAGCTGCAAGTAAAATATTGAGAATCTGCACTTTTTTATTGATCTTTATGAGCCTATTGCCAAGAGCCACTTTGTGGTGACAAAATATGTTGACAAGTGCATATCTCACTGCCATGAAAAATGTGGTGAAGGATTCGCCTTATGTCTGCAGTGTTATACAAGGAACAAATTGCCCTGCTAGAGCCAATTCCTTACAGAAAGGCTAAATTTAAAGCCCACCGACCCTAAACACTTTTATCTTGAACTTGAGGCTGATAGTTGTAGTAATCCTTCATTGAGAAAACTCGTCGCAGTTTCCTCATTTTTTTTTTTTAAGTCTGTAGATTTTTCTTTACAGTACCAAAGCTGTTATAAAGAATGTTTATTTCTTGGTACTTTCACTGTATCATTTCAGAGTGTAATCTTTCAACCGGAGTAAAGTGCTCTTCTTGTATTTATTGAATTTACATCCGTTTCACATAAAACGGTTTTTCTCTTCTCCTGAATCAAACTGTAGAAGAAAGGCAACAGAAAGGATTTTTATTTCTCTCCATCTTTATATCACAAAGCTGCTTAATTTTATGACGGATTTGGGAACTCCCAGCGCTAAGCTGCAAGAATACATTTAATGATTTCCTTTGAGTAAGAAATCAATGGTATTAATTTATTAATGGGGCTGAGATGCCAGAGTCTTTGCCATTTGCCAAGAGAGAATTTTCTCATTAGTGGGAGATGGAATTTTTTTTTTTTAATGAACTCTTGGTTTTTGCTCTCTACTGGGCCAAACATCCATCTCTCCGCTAGGATGCTGTATGGAGGGACACTGTAAATAAATTGTGAGTTGTTTGTCATACTGGGTTACAGGCTCTAATTGGTTGCAGGGGACAATAAGGTGGATGCAGATTTATTACAAACAGAAACTGTTGAGGTGGAGCTGAGCAGAACTTTTGGGGGCAATAAAAATGTGAAATGGGGGTACATGAGTCCTACCTATTACTAAGCTGGGTTTTCTTTTGTTTTGAATAGGTCGAATATATTCTACCGAGCCTGTATAGATATCCCCAGGGGTACCGAACTTCTGGTGTGGTACAATGACAGCTATACGTCTTTCTTTGGGATCCCTTTACAATGCATTGCCCAGGATGAAAACTGTAAGAATTTATTTTAGCTCTGAATTCACATCTCAAAATACCTATTTCAAACCTAACTTTTTAAGAATATGTTTTGAAGCTCCTGAAACACGGTTCACTGCGATACATCATTCAAAGGTGCATAAGTCTGTCCCATCATTTTCTTTTCCCTGTACGTCTTTTGCTTCTTTCGTAGGGCAGCTTAACCTGCACAGGTCAATCCTTCTTTGCCTGTTCACAATTTCATGCCTCACCTCCGACAGCATTAGGGTTTCTCCTTTGCCATCACTTTAAAGTACTGGTTAACAGCAAAGTTAGGTCAGCTGGTATTTACTGAACACCTACTATGTCTGTTTCTATGCTTGGCACCTGTTCTAGTTTACTAGCTGCCAGAAGGCGAGACACCAGGAATGGAATGGCCTTTTTAAAAGAGGAAATTTAATATGTCGCAAGTTTACAGTTCTAAGGCCTAGTGAAAAGTCCCAATTAAAGCAAGCTTATAAACAATGTCCAAATTAAGGCACCAAACAAGAGGTTACCTTCACTCAAGAAAGGCTGATGAAGTTCAGGGGTCTCTCTCAACTGAAAAGGCATATGGTGAACATGGTGATGTCTGCTAGTTTTCTCTCCAGGCTTCTTGTTTCATGAAGCTCTCCTGGGGACGTTTTCCTTCTTCATCTCCAAAGGCGTCTGGCTGCATGGGCTCATCGTTCTCGTGGCTCTTTTGCTCTCAAGTTTTTTTCAAAGTGTTTCCTCTTTCAAAGGATTCCAGTAAACTAATCAAGACCCACCTGGAATGGGTGGAGTCACATCTCCTCTAATCAAAGGTTAATGCCCACAGTTGGGCGTGTCGCATCTCCTTGGAGATAATCTAATCAAGTTTCCAACCCTCTGTCCTGAAACAGCTGCTTCGGCAAGATGGATGAGGATTACAACATGGCTTTTCTAGGGCATATAATCCTTTCAAGCCAGCACAGCACCCTAGCAAGTGACAAGAGCAGCGTGAGATATGCCTTCTGCTGTACGGGGATACACAGTCTTGTTGAATCCACCCTGTATGCAAAAATGAAACAATGAGAAAGCAGTAGCTTCTATGTGGGCTGACCCCCGTATAGTTGGGCGTGCTACCTCCCAAGCAGTCACTGGAGTGAGAAATGATCATGTAAATCATAGCCATGTGACCGAAGAATTTGTGACTTTCTAAATTTCCTAGTCTAGAGCAGACCATGTGATTTTCTTCCATCTCTGTTACTATGACAGCTATTATCTTTTAAAAAACAACCTGATGTCTAGGCAAATGCAAACTTGCAGCAACTTTCAATTTATATGTTTGTTTTTCTGGTTCTTTGGAAAATATTATGATTTCCAGTATTTGGAAAGAATTAGATAATTCTGGTGTGTTTCCGTGTGAAACATCAGTTTCAATGATGCTGTTCATTTTTGTCATAAAACTAATCTGTGAACTCACAATTTGGTGTTATGTTACAAAGGAGGAAACAGAACAGCTCTATTTTGTTAGTTAATTCATTTTAAATGTTAATTCATTTTGAATTTTTTTTTCCTTCACTTGCTTTTCCTCTCTCTCTCTCACACGTGGACACACACACACTCTAATTTAAAAATGCTCGTATTACTACTGATCAAAATGCTGATGATCAGATAGTTCTTTTCCATCTTCTCTTTATTTTCTTTGCAAAAAACAAAAGACTTTTTAAAGCCTGTTGCTATCAACTTTTCTTTTCTACCTTACCCTGATCCAAAACCAGACTCAGATTTTTAAAAAATGAATTTTTTTTTTTTTTTTTTTTTTTTTAAGGAAAGACAGAGAGAGAGAAGGAAGGAAGGATAGAAGGAAGGAAGGAAGGAAGAAAGGGAAACATCTTTAAACATTTTCTTGTTTTATTGTATTCTGTTTCTCCGTTTTTGTTACATGGGCTGGGGCCGGGAATCGAACCGAGGTCCTCCGGCATAGCAGGCAAGCACTTTGCCCGCTGAGCCACCGCGGCCCGCCCTAAAAAATGAATTTTTGAATGTATAATACTTTCCTCTCACTTCCCGAGTTTCCATTGCAAAGCTTCTTTTCTGTACTGATGCTCCTGTTTGAGGAAGTATCTGTTTTCATAGGGGAAAGTCTCAGTGTTGGACACGAGTGTGCACTTGGTGTGATAGGCAGATACGGAGCTGGAGGACAGGGTGATCACTCTTGCCCAGAATGTCTCGAAGCTCCCACCCCCCCTGAAAATAGGTCAGGGTCTGTGCACAGAAGAACACCCATGTCAGCCCCTGCCCTGCCAACGTGGGGGTCAGCCTGCACGTTGGGACCTTGCCAGAACCTTGCTTCCGAAGTGTGAGACTTGATCAAAAAGGATTCCTGAAATCCTACAAAGTTCTCTGCTTCCTCCTTTAATACAACCTGCTACAGACTCTGAAGAAGTTGTTCTGGAGTGTGTGCTCTGAGGAATTATCAGCAAGTTGACCTATCAAAGTCTAGAGAACTAAAGGAAGTGGGACAAGGCGGGCCACGGTGGCTCATGCCGGAACCCTGGGTTCGATTCCCGGTGCCTGCCCGTGCAAAAATAAATAAAACGGACAGGACCTAGTCCAAATATTCATTGATTCATCCATTCGTTGCTCAAATATTGCTCCGTGCCAGTGCCTTTGCTGTGTGCCACAAATACAGCAGAGACCCAAACAAGCGAAATTCCTACCCTCACGGAGCTTATACTTTAGTGGAGGGAGAGGGATAGTAAAATGATCTGCCTGAAGTCTTAAACAAGATCACTTTGGCGGCTGTAAAAAGTGGATAGTAAGGGGTGAAGGTGGAGGAGGGAGCCCGGTGAGAGGCTCTTGCAGGAATCCAGGACAGAAGTGCTGGTGGTTTGGACCAGTGTGGAAATGGTGGAGGTGGTGAGAAGTGGTTGGATGCTGGATGCAGTGTGCAAGTCAAGCCAGCAGCATTTGCTGACCCATCGGATGCGGAGTGAGAGCGAAATAGAAGAGTCAAGAATAACTCCAAGGTTTTTGGTCTGAGAAACTGGCAGCGTAGGAGGACCTCTCAGTGAGTATGTCAGGAATGGAAACTGCGGAATAATTACTTAGAGAATGCGTTTCTTACCCTGAATGGGGCTCTTTGGAGCCGAAATCCTAGATCTGCAAACTGTGCGATGCCAGTACATGTACAGGGGGGTTGACGGGTTGGAGTAGAGGGTTTGGGGGTCCACATGCCATGCTCATTAAGCACTTTCATTTATAAAAATATAATTCTCTCCCCATGGTTCTCGCAACATTGAAAGTACACATTTCCTATTGAGTGTGTGCAGCAGATTCAGGCTCCAGCGACTGCCCCCCTTCATCGGCAGCTGTGAGGGGTCCAGCACACTCACCCCTGGGCCAGCCATTCAGAGCTGCCTTGCCTCAAAGAGAGTTCAGGGTTTCACACAGGCATTTGGGTTCTGGAAGCAATTCCTGTGTTATTTTCTTTTTAAAAGTCACAGTTATAAATGTAATAGAGCTCCAAAGAGAGAGCCCCTCCATCCACCGTGGACCTTTCAAAGAGCCTGAAGGAACGCCTGTGTCGACAGATTGTATCCGCAAGGAGAAATGAGGTTCCCCCGAGCTTCCAGGGGAGGGATTAGCTCCTGCAGAGTGTAAAGACCATAGTGTATTCATATTCATTTTGGAGGAAATTAAAAAAAAAAAACCTGGGAATAAATGTTAAACAAGCCTTCCTGCTGCTTTTTCTGTCTCTGTGAAGCTGAGGGAGCAGAGTGTGAAACCTGATGGCCACGCGGGGGTTGCTGTCCCGGAGAAAACACTTGCCTCAGTGAGTCCTGCCGTTTGCTTTTGATTTGAAGACATGACATATAAAGGGGCACCTCTGCACGGTGCCCCTCACCCCCTTCCATCCCACCTACGGGTAAGGAAGACCCTACTCAAGCCTTCAACCTGTGACCTCTGAGAAGGTTATGGCATCGTTCAGTTCCACAAGTATACTGAAGTTCTCCCTGGAAACCATTGTGATGGACTCTGAAAACTCAGCCCCTGTCCTTTATGGATTTGATCTTCAGGAAGGCACACAAACACACAACTATGCTACAGAATACGGTGTAGGTACCTCAGGAGGGGCTGTGCAAAGAGAGTATCTCTGGATTAGGGTGAGGGAGAGACTGCTGCTGCTCAGAGTGTAGCCCAGTTTGACTGTGTCTTATTAATTTGACTTCTGCAGCATTCTATAATTCAGTGATCCTTTGACTCTATTTGGAAGTTAGCTGTGGGGATGACTGTCATGGTGGAGAGCCTTTTTGTCAACTGCAAGTTCATGAGAATTCTGCGTAAACAAAACAGATAAATACAAAGCTGGATCCTCAAGCCAGAAAGGAAAATCTCAGGTGCCAGGAGTGACGAGTAACCTCAAAGCCATAAGGACTGAGCTGGGCTGTGGAGCTGTGGGGCCGAGCATTAGCTCAGTAGGGAGGAACCAAGTTTTAGACCCCTTGTCTACATGGGGAGCTGGACGAAGGGGCTAGCCTGACCTTGAATGGAAATGAGAACAAGGAGCTGTCCATCTTGGGCCATTGGTGGAAAAAGAGTCACTTCCTAAAAACCTGCCCCAGCTGTGCATGGTCTGGGGCTTGATTTTGCACTGCTTGCCAGATGTGGAAAATCCTGGGCCCAGAAACTAATAAAAATTAGCCCAGAATTGGAGAAACCTGTAGGATTCTTGAAGCAGCAAAGGAGAAGTCATCCTACAGGGACATCTCTGCATCTGTGTAGGACTCCAACAGAAGGCAGCACTCACTGGAGATGAGTTCATGGACGAAAGTGACAAAAGAGACAGGGAAGCCCACCGTCAGGAGAGTTTTGACCTCTTGGGTACTGAAGGATGCCGTGATGTGCTGCCTAAATCACCCCCAGCCCCCATGCCCACTTCAGGATGGAGGCACTCGTTCATTCCCTCAGTTCGCGGGAGTATAGGGTGCTGACAGTTCTCAGATGAGCCCCTCCAGGAATTATCTTCAGCCTAAAAGTGCCACTCACCCTAGATTGTGCCCCCTCCCCATGGCAGCCCATGTCCAGTGACTGGTCACTGAGGGGGTTGGGTCAGTATAAAAGGCTGGTTCACTTGCCTAAAGCGGGACAGCTCTGAAGGACCTTCTCAGCTCCAGAGACGTTAAACTTCTCTCTCCATCCGCGCCTCCTGCCCACGACGTGTGTCCCTGAGGTGCTGATCCTGAGAGCACCCCCCCGCAGTAAACTTCTTGTGCACAGATTTCCAAGTCTCTGATTCTATATCCACCTGTCAATTCCCTGTCTTCATTTCCATGTCTCACAGGCCCCTCAAACTGAGCGTATGCCAAACTGTGTTCTGTCCACTCTCACATTTCAGTAACTGTCCCTCCTACGCAGCCACTCGCTCATTCTGGAAACCTTGGCGCATGCATCTTCTGCGCCCTTCTACCTGATCCGTCATTAAGACCTGTTGGTTGTAGATTCTTAAATGCACTTCTTTTCTTCACCTCTGCTGCCACCACCCTAACTGGTGTCTCCGTCGACCTTTGGCTGGATCACTGCCGTAGCTTCCTACAGGAACCCATGCTCGCCTCTCTTACCATATCACAGCAGCCCAGCAGCCAGAGTGAAGGATTCGTTGGTTGGTTTTGTTGTTTCAGTTTATTCATTTGTCTTGTTAATAGTAGCCCAGTTACATAGCTCCAAATCCAGAAAGTGCCATTGACTGTGCCAATCTCTTTGCAAGAGGCAATCAGTAGTGCTGCAGTTTCTTAGATCTTCTTCCAGAGATATGTTTTTCCCATTCGGCATGTGTCATGTTCCTCCTCTCTTTCTCTTCCTCTCCACCCCGTTTTACACAAATATAGTGTACTGTATACATTGCTCTGCATTTTGTTTCTTTTTAAAATAGACTTTATTTTTTTAGAGCTATTTTAGGCTTAAAGAATTGTGCAGGGAGTGATGAGAGTTCCCATACATCCCCCCTCATCCACTGTTGCCCCTGTTTTCACGTGTGCACCTTCCTTTTTCATTTAACAGTTTAGAGTGGTGCATTTAAAGCATACATCCGATCATTTCACACTTAGTTTAGAATACTTTTCAGCTTTCCGTTACTTTTAGGATTAATTCCTAATTCTTTAATCTGGTGGCTTATGGGCCATGTAGTGTCCAACAGTACTTAATGTGGCCAACATACTGTTTTTAAAATAATATGATAAGAGGGTGCAGGGGTAGTTCAGTGGTAGAATGCTCACCTCTCATGCGGGAGACCCGGGTTCGATTCCTGGACTCTGCACCCCCCAAAAAAAACTGATAGGAAATATTATGATCCAAGTGTCTTTAGATTGGCCATACCCTTCTCGGTTTGCTGCATGTCATACCATCCTTTATTGTGGGATAAATACAATATTTATTTGCTGCCTCCTACCATCCTCACTCCATTACCTGCCCGTCTCCCATAGGCATTGGGAATTGTGCTGCTTTCCTCTCCAGCCCGCAGTGGCAGCCCTTCTCAGCCTTTCTCTCTTTTGCTCAGGCCTCGCTGACTGCTTTTCAGTTCCTGGAGTGCCCATACCTGAGCATGCCACACAGACCCTATGGCGAAAGCTGCCAATATTCTGTCTCCTCATGATGACCGTGTCTCCCTTTGCACCTACCTGAGACCTATGCACCACTCAGGACTGGGATTTAAGGTCGCTGCCTCTGGAAAGCCATTCCCCATACCCCAAGTATAAGTATCCCTTATGTATGCTTTCCTGGCGCTCTTTCCCCCCTCTCCTAGTATTTATGACAGCTCTAACACCTGCATTTGATCAATTCTAAATTTCATATATTTTTCACATTTTAATCTAACCTGGTAGGTTTCGTTAAGTGAATGGTGATTTATAATTATAATGGTACAACTTGCAATTAATGGGATTTTTGACTCCATGAAACTGAGTAAATATGTATTTGAAAAAAATTTTGCTTAGTATCAGTCTTTTCCACTAGAGTTTAAGTGCCCTGAGGGCAGGGATTGAGGTTTTTCTCGTTCATCCGTATCTACAGCACATATTGTAGTAGACGCTCACTGTGTATTTGTGAACTGAAGAAATGAATAAGAGGGATTAGAATAAGACTGTGTTTTACGGATTCTGAATTTGCTTCAGTCAATGTTTTAATTGACCAGGATTTGTTGAATTCATGTTCTTCATTCAAGGGTTTGAGAGTTTGCCTGTCCCTCTTAAACTTTGTCCTTACAGACTAAAGAGATTTTACAAGCTCATTATGTCTTGGTGCAGAAACCACTTGATCTTTCTGGGCATTTTAGTTGGCCATCTCTGGCCTTTTGGAGTTGTCTGTGTTGTGTTTTTTGAGCTAGGACAATATAGTATTTTCTGGTCCATTTTCTTTACCCTTGCTGATAGTTTCCTGTATTTGTTGCTAGCTTTGAATGCCATGAAAATGAGGCTGGTATTTGGCAATAATAATCTTCTGTGCCTTTTAAGGCCTGCTTTTAAAAACTGTACTTTTTAGACTTCTGAAGTTCTGTGGAAGTGTGCAGGATCGTTTAGAGATCAAATATGGTTGCTTTTGCAAAAATCATTCATTCTTATTACTTCTCTCTTCTCTCGAATTATGTACTCATTTTCATTTGGCAGGATTGGATTTATTCACAAGTCTAATAAGAGAATATGCCAAAAGTAAAAGATAAAGTGCGAGTATCACTTTCTATAGCAGAAAATACGTATTTGTTTGGGGTGTTCTGGAAGAATAAAATAATAAAGCAGTGAATAATTTCATTCTAACCGTTCCCATTCTTAATAGCCTGAGAGCTGTCATTGTGATGATTAACTCACATCCCTTATATCCTGGATTGGTTTGCAAACCGGTATGTATTTTTCTTCATTACTGTTTTGACATGGATTGTCAAACTTACAGAAATCACTGGCCCACAAACTCTTTTGTTTAATTTAAAGATTATATGACCTTAGCAATTTTTGAGAACTCACTTATTAGATTACCCCCCAGGAGCATAAATGGAAAGTCAGATTCCAAAACGCATAAGCACTATTTGCGTTATTTTCCCCCCAAGGGTGTCGTATTCCTCTTTCCAACAGTGAAGCCTCTGGCAGGTTTTTCTTTCTGTTGTTCATGTTGATGACATCATCACTCTGCATTCTTCCCGCCGTGGTTTCTTCCCTTACCCACCCCACCAGAGCTAAGCGTTGTCTGAAATCAAATATATTTCCCTTGCTTTGCCTCTTCCACATTAGTTATGGAAGGGTGCTCCTCATGTCTGACAATGTGGCTCTTTTTATGATTTATTTTAAAAGTGGCCAAGCATGATGAAACATTCCTTTTCTTCTAGTACCTGTGTAAACAGTCACACAATTGGTGTGCAATTAAAGATTTTTTTTTTTTTTTGGTACATGATTCGGGAATCGAACCTGGGTCTCCCACATGAAAGGCAGGCATTCTAACCACTGAACTACCCGTGCACCCTGTGCAATAAAAGTTTTTTGAAAGTCTAAAAACTGTCCATAAATTCCATCACGATTAAACAGTTCTGCTCCAGCCATTAATATTACGTATAAAGACATATATAAAATATAAACATATTTATAAGCATCTGTTTGTATGGGTACTGTGTATATACATAAAAATAACTCATATGTGTATAAGTTTTATCTGTCAATCTATCTATCCATGCTAGCTAGCTATCCATGCTATCTATAAAATGTCCTTTTTCTTTTTGAAACACATAAAGCAAGTAGAGAAACAGTAGGAAAACACTGCCCTGGATATCAGAAAGCTATAGTTTCTAGCCTAGCTCTCTTCTTAAGTGAATGTGTGCTCTGGGACAAGTTACTGGACCTTTGCAGGTCTCAGCTCTTTTCCTTTGTAAAGAGGGGTTGAATTAGATCAGTGCTTTTCAATGCTGATTGCCCATCAAAAGCACTTAGGGAGCTTTTAAAAATGCAGGTGCCTAGGTCCCACTGAGTGATTCTGATTTAATTTTTTCTATCTCCCCAATTCAGATGAAGAAGTATGGACTGGGGGAATCCCTTGGTTCTTTTCACATCTGTGATTCTCATGGTTTGGTTTTCCTTTCTAAGACAGGATAGGCCAGGCTGTCAGTGTCCTGTGGCCGGGCAGGATGACCCCTCAGCTCACGTGTTTCCTTCAAATGTGGTCTTGGACCCCTGGTCAGTGACCTTAGTTTGCATGGCTTTGCTACTTGCCATTACCAATCTTTTTTCCAATCATCCTTTTAAAATACTTTGCTCTCTAGTTTCCTTCTCTAGACTGCCTTATAATCAGTAATCCCTTTGGCCCCTGAAATGACTAAAAAATACATTTCATTGACACAGCAGTTACTTTACAAAAGAGTAATAGTTTTAAGCATATTAGATTCTAATCACCTCGAGACCTGTGGAATGATCAAGGACCGCTTGATAAGTATTATTAACACAATCACTGCTTTTAAAAAAAGGAAAACATTTTTAAAGTTTAGCAGGTTTTCCTCCTGAAAGACATTTCTTTTTCCTAGTTCTGTCCCCACTGCCATTGCCACCAGCCTAGTTTAGGCCAAGCTCCCTTCATTCTAGTCTCTTCTATAATAATAAGAATGGTGGTGGCTGCTGATGGTAAGCCCTGTGATGAGAACTTCCATCATCTCGATATTAAGCTTCGTAAAGGGAGTGGTCCAAAGATGAGGAAACAGGGGCTCATAAAGCTCAACATCCATTGATATTAATTGTCAGCTAAGCTCTTTGCTGAATCCTAATATATCCATTATCTGATTCATTATCTGATTCATTCATTCATTTTACATTTCACCAAGGATTAAATCAAGGACTTAAATGTTCCATGCTTGCCCACCAGTCATGAGACCAGGAAATAGTGGAGTTAAAATCCAGGCCATCTCAGCCTCTTGGCCATGTGCTGTTAATAATATGATTGTTGTTTCTACATCCCCACTCTACAGATGGGAAAGCTGAGGCAAAGAGAGGTTGAGTAACTTGGCTACAATTGCCCAGCTAGTAAATGGCAGAAGTCAGGATCTGAACCCAGGGCTTTCTGATTCCAGAGGCCAAGTTACGAGCCCAGTTCATGCCTCACTCAAGCCCAACTTGGACAGTGCTTCGTTATCCTTGCTATTCCTCTGCTCAGGAACAGTGCATCTCTAATTCCTTGGACTAAAGTCTTTTTACTTAGTTATTATTTTTTTTTATCTATCTGTTTGTTCTTTTACAATCTTCTGACGTCTGCACCCAATCCCATTATTTCCCACAATGCCCAGAATCCATGCTCTGCTCAGCCAGCCTGTCTCCCTCACAACCTGCCAGATGTTTCCCATCTTTAGGCATCTTTCATATTGTTCCCTTCTTTTCTGCAGCCAGCTTTGCTTGCATACCTTTCATTTGGTGGCAAGATCTGGTGGAAGGCCTGAAATCTCATCTGTAGCTAACGAAGTTGAGCCTATTTTCTCTGCAACCTTCAAGACTACCCTCTGTTGAAAATGCCCCCGTTTGCTCTTCTGCTCCCTTTGCTGTGTCTTCCATCTGAGCTCTCTCCTAACATTAGGGGCAGAGTGGAGCCTCAGTGTGCAATCTTGAGCATCTCATTCATTGAAGAGAGCTTCATGAGGGCAAAGACCATGTAAGAACAATCCTGAGCATATAGCAGCGGCATAACGAATAGGCATTGAATGAGTTATTAATTTGCATTCATAGGGCTTTACCCCGCAAATCAAACTATGTTATTATGTTAATTCTGAGTTTAGAAGAACACATTCAAAAGATGCTAATGTACAGGAATTTTTTAAAATGCATGCTATTTTGCTTATTTTAAGGGCTAGCAAAACTGATCTTCTAAAAATACTGTTGTTCTCCTAGTAAATGTCCCTTCCACGGTAATGGAAGCCATGTGCAGACAAGACGCCTTGCAGCCCTTCAACAAGAGCAGCAAACTCTCCCCGGCCACCCAGCAGCGCTCCGTCGTTTTCCCACAGACTCCCTGCAGCAGGAACTTCTCTCTCCTGGATAAGGCTGGGCCCATTGAATCAGGATTCAACCAGATCAACGTGAAAAACCAGCGAGTCCTTGCCAGCCCGACCTCCACAAGCCAGCTCCACTCGGAGTTCAGTGACTGGCATCTTTGGAAATGTGGGCAGTGCTTTAAGACTTTCACCCAGAGGATCCTTTTACAGATGCATGTGTGCACGCAGAACCCCGACAGGTAACACCCGACGCGCGCGCTCACGGTGCTTGCTTCGCGAGATGCGCCGCTTGCGTCCCTGCCAGGTTCCATTTGCCTCCTGCACCCACAGCTCTGGGGGAATCCCTGGGATGAGAGACCTTTTGGAAGGTCTGAGAGTTAATGTCAGGCCACCGTTCGACTCTTCTGGTTTAGAAGACCTCATGGGCAGGCTGGTGGCTGCAGAGGGGAACTTGCACTTGCTTTCCAAAGAGCTCTGTGCAAGGGTAAAGGGGAGGCGAGTGGAAGGAGCCTTTATATGAATAACATAGATGGAAAAATGAGGTCGGGATAATTAGAATCCTCTCTGTCTTCCTGAGATAATATAGCTGGCCGCTCTGCTGCTGTCGCAGTCGTTTCAGGGTTCACCTCCAGTGTGCCGTGGGTATGAACTTAATTAAGTACGAAGAGGTAATGAATTGGAATTTTTTGCTTAGCGCATTTTTCTTTGGAGCATGCAAACCCATAAATCCTGCAAAGCTGTCAAAAGGAAATACCTCCTCTCCTGGTGATGTGGAGGAAAACAGATGCCACTTATTCAATAAACTAATATCCACACAGAAGAAAAATGTTGACTAGATACCTCAGAGTCAAAGTTGGTTTGAAAGTTTGTCAATAAAGAATTTTATGGCCATGAACTGAGGATGAAATTTAGCTGAACAAGTGAATTAAAATTTCAAGTACTCTGACGAGTGGCACAGTAGATATAATGGAACTATTATTTATGAATCAAAGCTGGTTTATTCGACGGTCTTGATAGCTGGCAGAGCAAAAGACAAAAATCAAAGTAATTCAATAAGAAAGAATTGCTTGTGTTTTATCTCGCCTCCGTGTCCTATGAAAATTTGATTGAAACCAAATTATCTAAGAATAGCCTTGAAAATGTACCATGAACATAAAAGCAGAGCATAACTTTTTGGAACTGGAACAGGAGACTCGAAAGTGGGACTCCTGAATTATTTTCTTAGTTTTGCCTCTGATTTACCTTAAGCAAGCCACTCAGCTCTCCTTGCCTAATAATATGTGTTTAGCAATCTCCTCCCAGCATTACAGGATAGCACTCTATGCCAGAGAAGCCGAGTAAGGACAGAGAGGATGGAGGTGTGGCAGAGTGAGGATGGATATTTTCCGAAATAATGGTAATCAATTTTTGGGTATATGTGTACATATCAACATAGAAGTGCTTTTATTTATGCCGTTCTAAAAGACTTGTTTAGGATCAGACATGGCTAAAGCTAATTAATGTTGAAACATTTACTTTAGGGCTGTTAAGACAGCTGGGTATTTATAATCTTTTACTTTCAATAGAAGAGCCCCTCGATTAAAATATCAACAAACTGCTGCACATCTTGGTACTATATTGGCTGAAAAGGTGATACAAAAGTTTTGACAATGTTTACTCCTTCAGAAAGATTTCTTAAAAAGTTTCCTCTCCTTACAAGTATATATAAAGCCTCAAGATATTTGAAGTTTTCACAGCATTTTGCTAGTTTCTTTAAACTAGAAAAGATGGATTAAGATCTTGTTGTAAACTTGCTTTTTAAATAGAGTGAGTTCATTCAGATGGACAGATCTGTTCTTTGAAAAGGTTCATTGTAGGCATGGTCATAATAACTGAACATGCAAGGTGAAGTGAAGTAATAGTTAAAAGTTTCTGGATTCTGGAACTCAGCACTTAGCTTTGCATATGATATGACTTCGTGCTAAATGTCATATACATTAATGAAAATACGGAACCGTAACTAGAAAGACACTGAGGTGTACTATTTTGTCTTATTCCAGTCACACTGGAATAAGTATATTATGTTATCATGTGTATTATGTTTAATATGTTTAATAAGTATATTATGTAATCATGTATATTATAGTTTAAGCCTCTATGAGGTCTGTCTTATGAATTAATATTTCCACAATTTGTAATGCCTCAGTATAAACTGTCAGAAAAAAATATCTGACAAATTAGAAAACTTACACATGCAAAATACACTTCCATGAAAGCTTTTCAGGCCAGAGCTGATTCCAAGCTAATTTAGAATTATTGGCAAAAATCCTGTGCCAGACCCTGTTAGGTTTCTTTGACTCAAATGCCCAGGTGCTGTGTGGCCAGGTCTCCCCATATGCAGTGAGGTGCTGGGTGCTTGTCATCTGGGTAAATAACCAGAGCTGGAGTGAATTGCTCAAGCAGTGAGGTTCTACTTCTCCCTTTCCTGGGAGTAATTGGAGCACCTGAGGTGTGATCACCATTATTCGTGAGTGACTTCAAATAAAGAATTATGACAAAAAAAATAGTCCCTTTATAGGCAAAGTAATGAAATAAACAGTGTTTCTTACTAATGGTGGGGAGATACTTGCATTACACCACCCCACTTGAGATGATATTTGGAAATGAGGAGGAAATAGAGAAAGATGTCCAGTCACTTTGACCCTATAGCCTCATTCTAAAGATGTAATTTGCTTTTAGCCTTTGGACTGGAACAGCTCATTCCTGTTCCTGAACCTAGGATGCTATCTTTCTACCAGAAAATTTGGAAGGAAAACGTACTCTCCATAATTCTTAATTCACCCAGCTTGGGTGAATTGCTAAATAGGAGAAAGGCACAGAACTACAGTGGAGCATCAATTTGATCAGGATGGTTGCTAAATCTAGAACCTTTTGCATTACTCTTCCTTTTGCATGGACACTTCAAACTGCTGAACGCATGTATATTCTTTAGTGATTGACTCCATAAATCAACTGGCCATTTAGCACCCTGTGTCCAGCCAGTCATAAACAATGAAAAAGCCATTCCCCCTGTTTGAAAAACACGAAATGTTTTATTTTGTTAAGAAAATCTCGGAAGAATCAGAGGCAAGAAGACAAAGTCCAAAGATAAACAGGTTCAAGTTTCACCCAGGCCTGAATTTGAAACAGACCCCTAAATTTTAAGTCCAAAAGATTTTTCATTTACCAGGCTGAAAATTTGGCCATGAATCCTCAGACATTTGAACCTTCTTCAAAGACACTTTGTGTGTCAACATTCGTGAGCTTTTTCATGTGAGGGACCATCAGAAATTCTATGCCTTGATAGAAAGGGGAAGGATCTCTGGACACACAGGGATATGCCAGAATCACCATGTTTCACCACTGTGGTATTCACGTTCAGTGCAGAAAAAATTTTATTTGACCTACTAAGGTGGGAATCAGCGCTTGAAGATAAAAACACATCAGCAGGGTCCAGGAGCTATAGAATTGTTATTTCTTGATTTAGATCTGCTAATATTAGCAAAAAAAAAAAATTTTTTTTTTTAAATCTCTTCTTCCTTTTCCCCAGGCAACTGGCTTTTGCTTTGCCTGCCCAAATTCAAAAAGGAAGAAGCTATTGGAATCTAAATCAGCCAAGATTGTATTCAGGGACTTCACACACTCTTAGGTTTTTATATAAGCTTATTGCCTAGGCCACAGCAACTCGACTCATTTTTGCTTTGAACCAGGAGTTAGAAATCCCTTTTCTCTTCTGTTTTTTCCCTGCTGCAGAAACTCCCAACAATCCCATTGGGAGGGCTCCAGGAAAGGGTAAGCACAGCCTTCCATTACAGTGGATTATTTTCTGATGAATATGTTCTCTTTCATAAAAGTTGTTTTTATAATGCCTACTTTTGTTTATTTTGCATCCTTTTTCTTTTCCTTTCTCCTTTTGATTATTTATGCCACATGGAAAAGTCTGCCGTCAGCCTCCCCTGTACACCCACCGTCAGTTGTTCACATTTGCATTTCCAGCATCATTGCTTGTAATTGGATGTGGTACCAGAGAGGAAAACGAGTCTTTGGAAGGTGCTGTTTGATGGAAGGTGCCTGGAGCTCATCCATCACGACAATGGTTTCTTTGGAATGTTTCAATGGTTTTGTGTTCCAGTATTTCTTTTGTTCCCCCAAATGTGAAGGTATCTTCCTCTAGTTTTCAGTGTTCTCCAGGCCCATTGGCTCTGCCCATTTGTAGCTTTCCTGAAATCTTTTTCTCCTTTACATAGAACTGTGTTCTTTACTCACTCCACCCAGCCAGCAGTGACCTAAGTAGCACTCTCTTTGAAGTCTTGGGAGATTTGCACTTGCACTGGCTGACACGGAGCGAAGAGAAAATGTGGCTTCGGCTGAACAGTTTTTGTCCTGGAGCCTTTCGTGCCATGAAATAAAAATCAAAGAAGGATTAATAATTTTAAACCAAACCACACTTAGTTTTGTTAAATCTTTTATCCTTTTCCTGTACACCAAAGCAGTTACAGACTTAACGCAAATGAATTGCACATTTTACTGGAGAAATCTTTGCCAGTAGAGCTGCCAGTAACAGATAAAATGCCAGAGGATGTACAAAATTGTTTCACTGCCTTCTTTCTGCTGTAAATTTACCAGCATTGATAGATACTAACTAAATCAACCCAAGCTTTGTCTGTTTTTCAGTTATTTCTTCATTGGGTACAGAGCACTTTCAGGTTTTTCATGAAGCTTGGTATTTCTTTTCTTTTTCTTTTCATTTCTCACAATTTTTTAAGTTATTTTATTTATTAAATGTACTAACATACAAACACAAACATTCTTACCATATGATCATTCCATTCTACATATGTGATCAGTAATTCACAGTATCATCACATAGTTGCATATTAATCATCATGATCATTTCTTAGAACATTTGCATCAATTCAGAAAAAGAAATAAAAAGAAAACAGAAAAAATTCTTACATACCATACCCCTTACCCCTCCCTTTCATTGACCACTAGCATTTCAATCTACTACATTTATTTTAATGTGTTCCCCCTATTATTTATTTATTTTTAATCCATATGTTTTACTCATCTGTCCATAAGGTAGATAAAAGAAGCATCAGACACAAGGTTTTCACAATCACATAGTCACACTGTGAAGAAGCTTGGTATTTCTGTATTGGAACTAAATGCATGAGGCTATTTAAATGCAAATTCCTTAAAACTAAGTAGAGTAATACTTCAGTTTCTCAGTTGCACTAGCCGCGTCACAGTTGCTCAACAGCTCCTGTGTTGGACAATGCAGAGATAGAACATTTCCATCATGGCAGAATGGATTCCATTGGGTAGCATAAGTCTCAGGTTGTTAAAAAAAAAGAAGGGGGGGTTTGATAAACTACTACTGGGTGTGTGATGCTATGCCTTTGTGAGGAATGCTTATTTTGTTTGCCTTGGGAAGAGTGCTGTGTGTGTGTGTGTGTGTGTGTGTGTGTGTCTGATGATGTGGGGAGAATCAAAGTGGTCTAGAAAGAAGATTCTCACTTAGTGACGTGAGATCCTGGAAAGAGTGCAGTTAACCAACAGTTGGTGTTGTCAGTCCTCAGAGCTTTTTCTGGTATGACACATCAAAGGAATTCTGAATCTGCTGCAGTATATCCAACTTTGGAGTTGATAAAGATAGCATTCAAATGTTTATAAACTAAGGCCTTATTTTAGGGCAGACATTAAAAAATTAATGGGAAAGTTATCAAAATAAAAAGCTGAGTACATTTTAGTGACATACCCTTCCAATATCAAACATTTAGAATTGCCAGGGCCCATACAACCCCAATGAGAGGTATGGAAAGATCAAAGGTGATGATGGAATTATACATAGAAGATAGGACTTAACAAATGAATATGAATGCTGAATCATTACCTTGATATCTCTTTTAGTATTTTAGAGCAGCTAGAAGTAAAAACCTAAATTGGTGAAATTGTAACCCATGTCAAATTCTGAAATATATGCTACAACTAATTGTGGTGCTGTGCTTGGAAATTCATAGCTTTTTTGTATATAAGTTATTGTTCACACAAAAAAAGAAGGAAACAAAAGTCAATTGTGATGGGAGAAAAGTATTTAAGCCCTCTAGCCTCCTATATTCTGGAGCAGCTAGAAGGAAACATCCGAAAGAATCATATGGTAGCCCATGACAAACTCTGGGATCCATCTTGTAACCACTTTTTGCAGAGTGCTTTGAAAACTATTGCTTTTTTCTTTCTTTGCTTTGTATATATGTTATACTATACAATAAAAAAAAGTTAAAAAAAAAAGCTGAGTAATGGCAACTAATTCTGTGCCTTAAAGGTCCTTCAGCTATAAATTAAAAGGTGAGGAATTAGATTGTGCTAATAGAAATATATATATATATATATTTATGTTTATTTATACACCCACATCTTAAGGCTTGTGACCTTAAGTGTTCTCAAAAGAAGTTGTGATACCCAAGTGTTGATAATGTTTTCTTAGTCCAGCTTTTGGGCTTGGAGATTTAATTCTGTCTTGAACATATTCTATGCCCTTAGATGAAACCCTATCACACAATCAAAGCTGAGATGAATTTTTGACCATTTCCCTAACTCATTTTTTTAGAAGTTATTGAAAGAACAAGAAAAGAGGGCTTAAAGGAATTCTACCCTACTAACTGTGTAGCTTCTGTGCTTTCTGAGGACTAACTTTCTATAAATTTCTAGGCTGGAAGAGACAATCTGTTATTGCAGTGGCAAGTAGGGTAACATGTGTTAGTTCTTAATTCTGTATAAAAATCAGCTTCTGCAGAGTTGAATGTGACTGAAGGGTCTGAATTCTTATTTTTCGAGGTAGCTAAGAATGAAGGGTTATTACTTTGCTTTCTGGGATCAACTGTATTTTGTTGTTCTTCTATATTTGCACGTGTTCACCAAATAAGTTTAAATCATTCATCTTCTAATTAGCATGTGCAGTGCACACATGCACAGCTCTGTGTACAGAGAACTGGCTCGTACGCCTGATGGAAGATGGAGAGCATATTTTTGCCTCTTACTTCTGAGAAGCTGTGCCCTGGAACAATCCTCAGGCGATGCACATTTGTTGATTATCTGGAACGTACGAAAAGAGCTCATCGGAATGAGCATGTAGTTCAGTCCATCTCCCTTCCCAGAGAGATGAGAAAATGGAGACTCAGGAAGTTGAGTGACTTGCCCCAAGTTCCAAAGCTGATTGAAGTCAGGGACTGAAGCAGGACTTGTCTCTCCTGTCTTGCCTCCTCTAGACCCTGCCATTCAGTCAGGCTGCGCCTGCGAAGTTTTAAAAACTGTACCTTAGGTCGCTGGATTCCTAGCAAACACTTCTCAGGCCAGTGCTGGGCAATGGTGATGTTTTCGAATGCCATTATCCTTTCGTTGGTATTCCTTTGATATATTCTTTTTCTTGTTGGGGTGCATGGTCTGGGAATCGAACCCGAGTCTCCTGCATGAAAGGCGGGCATTCTAACCACTGAAACACCTGTGCACCCACCTCTGATATAAAAATTCAACATAAGGCTCTCTGTTGTCATTTCTGCTCTCCTGCGTGTAAATCTTTGCCACTGTGACTGTTAGCATAAAAAGAATGAATTGACTTCTGACCATAAGAAATAAATCAGTCCAACTTTTGACAGCAGAGTTAGAAAAGAAAGAAAAGATTAATTGGTTTTGTTTAGTGGCTTATTGTTTATTGTGATAGCTATTAAAAATAGATAACCAGAGGCTAATAAATGTTAATGGTCCCTTCACTATTAGAAAAATCAATTGTCAGTGGATATAGCATATATTAAAATATTATTTTGCTTGTAATCTTCAATAACATTAAAAAAAAAGTCATCCCTGAGAGAATCATTTTTGAGGAGCCTTTTAAAGTTAACAATCACCACAAAGACCAGGCTTGGCAGGGGAATACTTTCACCTAAATATAATTTTAATGGCTTTCAAAGCATTATTTTGTAATTGTAATAAGATGCATACGTAATTTGTCAAGATTGATAAACTCCTTACCAAGGACTCTTATATATTTCTTTGAAACTTGTTGGAGGACAGTTAGATAGATTTCTTAATGTAAGTAATTAAAATTGTATAGTATTGAGTTATTGACCAATCCTGGACTATTAATCAAGCTAAAAAATTCTACAATCAGTGCTCAGCGTCCCGAAGCCTGGTAAAGTAATAGTATTTGTGCTCAGTGAGGCAAGTAGCCACAATTAAGCACTTCACTTGACAAATGAGAGGCTACACTTTATTTGCACTTAATTGAATTGTTGTACATGCTTGGTTACCATTGTCTCCTGGTCGTTCATTTGGGTTTTTGGTCATTGGAGCTTATGCATTTGCTAAAGGTAGAGCAATTAAGTCTGCTTTAGCCATTGGTTTTCCAAATACAGTTAGGAAGTTCTGGGCTTAGCGAGTGCTGTCACTAACCCTCACAACAGGTTATTAATTTTCTTTAAAATTTTGATAAACAAATTAGAGCCTTGGCAAGGAATGATATGAAATAGCTTCGAATAGGGAAAACTCCCCAGGTTTTATATCACTCACCAGATTCTGCTTCAGTAAGCAGCAGAACGTCTGTGGAGAAGGCAGAATTTTAATTTGTTTTATGAAAACCAAAAATGGATTCACTTCTGCTGAGCTGGAAAGAATATTCTCGGATAATCTTACTAATTACCAGATATTTGTCACAACTTCCTTCCACTTGCTTTTGCATCAGAGCCATCCTTCTGCAAGCTCGGTGACATCTCATCATTTCCACGCTGCTATAAATCATGGCTCGGCATCAGAAGGAGTGGGGGAGCAGAGGAGATTTAAGAAAAAGAGCCTAGGGGTAAATATTGGAGGTGGGGGGTGAAGGACGCAGAAGTTGGGATTCCTGTGTGTGTTTCAAGCCCAGGTTTCTGGTACAAAGAGACTAATATGATTGCAATTCTGTGTTCGTCTGTACAATACCAGTGATTCTGCTATAGACAGACCCTGCCTCCGAGAGTTTAGCATTTATTAAAACACCTGTGCACTTGTTTCCTTGTCTTCTGGCACTTCAGATAAAGTCCAGAGATTTGGATAAAGTCCAAATCTTCAGTCCTTTGCATCAATAATGTACAGGATATAATTATGCATCCTGTTTTCTGAACTGATAGGTGGCAATGATGACAGCTGCTTTCCCCCATTCCAGAGTATTATTGTAAAGATTAAACTAGATAATTGATTGTAAAGCACCTTGAAAAAGTTAAACATGCCATGGAAGGATGAGACAATTACATATTTTCTCTCTTAATATTCTGCTCAACCAAATCTGTACTTCAGTGGACCCAGAAGTACACTAATATTCGCCTAAGGGGGAATAAAAACAAGAAATTAGGGGTGCTTGAAATGGTGCAATTGGTACAGGAAAGGAATATTAGTTTGGGAATCAATCTGTCTCATCAGCTCCATGCATCCCGTTGCTGTGGCAACAAGGAGAGTGGTGGGAACCCAGCGACCAAAGCTCTATGCTTTGCTTGAGAGATGGGGAAAGTGTCACCAAAAAGTCTTGGCCCTGCCGCCATGATGCTGCATCCCTTTGACCAACAGAGGAAATAATAACCAGGCAGTCTCTTTATTTGTTTCAGACCCTACCAGTGCGGTCACTGCTCCCAGTCCTTTTCCCAACCTTCAGAGCTGAGGAACCACGTGGTCACTCACTCCAGTGACCGGCCTTTCAAGTGCGGCTACTGTGGCCGTGCCTTTGCTGGGGCCACCACCCTTAACAACCACATTCGAACCCACACTGGAGAAAAGCCCTTCAAGTAAGTAGCCGTGGCCCTGTCCTCCTTGCGTCTCTTCCTCCTACCCTCCCCTGAGTGCTGGCAGAAGAGTGGAGGGACCGGCTCTGGGCCAGCCACCGCCCTGCCCAGCCCAGCCAGCTGGTGGAGGAGGTTCTTTGGAAGGGCAGTGTCTAAGCTGCAGAAGGACCTACTGGTTTAGTGGCAGAAGTTTGGAAAATTTAATTAGGATACGGGTACATTGGCTTGGGCTCAAGTTGTGCGACCTTGGACATGAGATCATTGTTCTGGTTTCTGTTTTCTCACCCATAAAATAAGGAGGTAGGAGACAGTCATTTTAAGATGCTTTCCAGTTCCTGAGGAACTTCTAGAATCTGAGTTAGGAGCCACACGGAGCTCTGAGAGCCATCAGTAGGCCTCATGGCCATCAGCAAGTTGGCCATGACTTTAGAACATCTGGATCTTTTGGGAACTTGAACTTTTTGGGGTTCTGGCGAACTGTTTCCTTTTATTTCTTATATATTAAAGGGGTTTGACTCTATTATAGCAGCCAACTTGTGATTTTTCTGGGTACTTGCTGGACCTCAGAAATGCTTTGTTGATGGGGATAAAATGCTCAGAGTTCTTGAGGATTCAGGAAATGTGGAAAGAGGTAGAACTGAATTCCAAGGTTTTGGCAAGGCCAGGGTACCTAAGAGAGACTATGTGTTCCTAGATGTATCGTAATCATGAAAGCAGTAGACATCTGAGTCAAGTAAGATGTCCTTTTCATTCATTGATTCATTCATTCATTCAATCATTTATATATGTGTTTGTTCATTCAGCAAGTATTTATTGCACACCTACTCTGCTACTTGGCACCTACAAGGGATACAAAAGATGTCTCTGAAGACCTCATAGTTTGTGACGAAGCCCAAATAATGAATGAGTATTGCAGTTTAGAATGAAGAGTGCAACAATAAAGCATTCACATACCATGTTTGAGGGTAGCACACAGGTGGAGTAATCAGTGCTATCTGGAATAGATGGTATTTCAGATGTGGGTTTTTTTCTTTTTAATGAATGGTATGCTTCAAAAATGTGTTTTGAAGGATGAGTAGGAGTTTGTCAGACATACAGAGGAAGAAAGGCTTTTGCGGCAGCCCAAACAGCATGTGAAAAGGCTTCAGAGTGTGAATTATCATGTATGACTGGTTAGTGGTCTCAAAGCAGGTTTCACTTTCTGTGTAATGAATCCTTTTCTGTTTAACCCTCTTACATCGCTCTCTACTCTTTTGCCATACTGCCTTTTTGTGTTTAAGAAGAAAAGTAAAAGGGCATAGAGTATAGCTCTTTTTTTTTTAACCTTCTGTAGGACAAGACCAAGCAAGAGAGAAAACTATTCAGGCAGTAGGAAACTAACCCTTTGCTCAGTCTCACCAAGAAGTCTGCCCAAAGTCTCGTTACCCATGAATTTCCCTCTGTCCCTACCTGCATGGGGTCCTGCCACAGCATTGCTCATCCTGAGGCCACACTTATTTTGGGTAGGAAGAGTCCTGCTGGTCATTTTCCTGACCACCTCTGTGCCTGCCAGCAGAGGGAGGAGTCCACAAAAGGCTGCATCTTCCCTCACCTCTCAGGATTTAGATACCTCTAGTTGTTATTTTTAACTATTTTTCATTATGGCTTCATTTATGATATTAATTAATAATAAAAGCATTGATAATTTTTGCTTATGTACATAGCTGCAGTTTGTTTGCTGCAAAAGGGCATTGGGCTGATGGGGCTGGGAGAGAGTGGGGTCTAAAATGGGGCTTGCACTGCACTGGATAAACTGTGGCCCCGGAGCTGTGATAGCCCAATGGGGTGCTTTTTCTAATTCACCCTGTTCTAGTTTGCTAGCTGCCGGAATGCAACACACCAGAGATGGATTGGCTTTCAGTAAAAGGGGATTTATTTAGTTGACATATAGTTCTTCAGAGGAAAGGCAACTAACTTTCAGCTGAGGTTCTGTCTTATGTGGGAAGGCACAGGGTGATCTCTGCTGGCCTTCTCTCCAGGCCTCTGGGTTCCAACAACTTTCCCCGGGGTGATTCCTTTCTCCATCTCCAAAGGCCTGGGCTGAGCTGCGAGTGCTGAGATGAGATATGCTGAGCTGCTTGGGTTGTTGAGCTACGTTGAGCTCTCTCATTTAAGCACCAGCCAATTAAATCAAACATCATTCATTATGGCAGGCATGCCTCCTAGTCAACTGCAGATGTAATCAGCAACAGATGAGGTTCATGTATCATTGGCTCATGTCCACAGCAACAGAACTAGGTATCTTCACCTGGCCAAGTTGACAACTGAATCTAACTACCACACACCCTAAGGTGCCAGGTAGATTAGCACAGTCCTAGGAGTTCCCTATAAGGGAATTTGCATCCTCATCTGCCCGGTGGACTCCTGCCCTCAGGAGAATCACAGATTCTGGTGTCACCACTGCTCTGGATGGGAAGAAGACAATGGCACATTCCCCATGCCCTTTGCACAGGAGTGCCTTTCGAAAGCAGAGTTGCAGGAGAACCGAGCATCTTTCTGGCCCCTTGCATTAGAGAGGGTAGCTAAACAGATGCAGTGCCAGGAATCAGATTGATTTTTACCTTGTTGCTGTGTAAATAGATTTTAGTAATTAATTGAAGAGGTTTCAGGGTCAAAATGAGAAATAGATTTCTTTTAATGTTAAGGTGTTACTTATGTGTAACCTTGTTGACTCCTCTCAATTTTTTTTTCTTTAGCATCCTGTTTTTGTCATGTTTCCGATAAAGCTGCCATTTTAACTTAATTTCAATTCATAAATTAATATTTGCTGGGCTTTGGTTATTGTATTTTTTTTTTCTTTTCAAAAGTAGTCTTTGAGACCATAATCTAATTTCATCTGGAAAAGAAGATAAACAGCCAAAATTGATTGGATTGGGCTCTATGGGTCTTTTACTTTCAGTTCCTTTGGCTCCTACTCCTATGAAGAAAGCCACATCCTGTCGCTTTTAGTTTAAATTATCAAATATATATTCCCAAGGGAGAGCTGAGTGTCAGCTTAGTTTTAAAGTGCAGGATTTAAACCTCTTCTAGGAAATGGAAAATTAAATCCTTTAGTGTATACAAGCAGGTCTTTTAGCATTGTACTGTCCCAAGGGAGTTTTGGGAATCTTCCAGCCACAGCTCATGGATATCCATCCCATGGGCATTTGTAAATATTATGAAGATATCGTTTTACGAGTTTGTAAGACAAATATTCAAAAACAACTTTCATTGCAGATTAGTCAACAAAATGGGTTTTGCCACAACAGTTAACTTTACTACTTCAACTAATGGGCATTGGCTTAAACAATGTTGCAAGAAGGAAAAGAATCTTGTAAAGATGCCCATCGCTAAACTCCATGCCTTGGGCAACTTCCAAATAACTGCCCCAAATGGCTCATTCCCCAAATTGTCCCACCCACTCAGGGCCCAGGAGATCTCCACAGAGTTCTCAGGGGCAAGCCTCGAGATTGTGTCTGCTACATCAGGGAAAAGCTCTTCTGACTTCTAAAATCTTCTGTGGGGAAGTGGGTTCTGAAGGCAGAGTGAGATTATTGCAAATCAGTGAAGGCTGGAGGAGAGAGCAGAGTTTCATTCCTGGCTCTGCCTCCCGATCTGATGGGCTGCAGCCCATGGAAGACTCCATCTCCTGAGCTCTAGATAGAGCAGACGCCTTGTGGACAGCTGACCTAGGCCATGGCCTTAGAATCTGGAAGGTAAATGAGCATACAGGAGACGCAAAAATCAAAGCATCCGACTGAAACGCTTGGCTTTCAGTTTGTGCTGAACAAGAAGCAAAAACAAGATGTCATTTCATTTCATAGCAATTGCCAAACACTTTATTGCAAAAAGGAAGCAAGGGAGAAAGAGAGGGAGGGGGAGACGAGGTTGCCCGTCGAAGAAGTCTTTACAGGGAGGACTCCCTTTTCTTTCTTCTATTACTAAAAATAATCTCACAGGTTTCAGGTAGGCTGTTCTGCTCTGCTGGGAGGATCCATGTGAGTTGCTTGATGCCTGGCTGCTGAGCTGGAAAAATTCACAAGAGCAGGACTTTGCTTAGGAGGAGTTCTCTTTATCTTTGTTAGAATAAAACTGCATTTTTGCCCCAAGTAAAAGCTGTTTGGTTCAGTAGGAAAAACGAAGGAAATTCCGAAACATGCCCAATAGTTGAACAAGTCATAGGCAAAATCAAATCAAATCAGTAACTATGCAGTGAGCACATCATCTGTATGAAGCCCTGTGCAATTTGGTTCAGCTCAAGAAGGATTTTGTGACTTGTAGTGCACAGAAAGGGTTTTGCAAGTTTTCTGTGAAATAGAACTTTCCGTAGTTTTGCTCATCTGTCACTCTCAAGAGGCAATTAAGCCCCCGCACATATAATCCAATCAACCATCATATTAAGCAAAGGATGATTTCAAATCTAAGAGGAACTCGAGTTATAATTAGGACTCTCATATGTGATGAAACCCAGGGACTTTCTCTATGCTGAAATATCTGGATGCCTCTCCACCTGCGTGTCCTACAGTGTTCCATTGATGGCTGTGGCATGGACACCTGTGCTGAGGGAGGGCCACGAGAAGACCCATGCATGCAGAGCATTACTTTCCTCCTGGCTCATTACCTGCATCTTTCCTACCTTCATATCCTATTATACGGCACGAAGTCCAGGCTTAGATATGCCCACAGCCCGTCACTCATCTGGGGTAGTAGTTCAGGGTTAATCGGATGCCAGCTCAATTGCAGTCAAGGCTTTGACCTGCCAGAATCTGGGCTCTTTAATTGAGTCTGTCCTTCTGATGGGTTTCATTAAGCTTTGAAAATATTTTGTGATGGGATTTTTTTCTAAAGTTGAAGCCAATAAATGCAAAATGGAGGTCCTACCCTTACCCAAATTAAAAACAAAACCAAGCATGTTATTACCCTGCTCCCTTTGTTTCCTCAGCTATCCAACTTGTATTCTTATAATTTCCAAATCGTATAGATAATGATTTCTAGTAGCACACTCGACTTAAAAGGGGGAAATTCCTGGGAAGAGGATCTAGAGTAAGGCAACTTAAGGAGAAATTCCTGGGACAAGGATCTAGATTAAGGTAACTTTCTGCACATCTGAAAGTATTTTTACTCACATTTGGTGAGTGGATGGCACTAGAGATGATTTTTCGGCAGTCAGCTTCTCACATGCCCCTTAAATCTGACTTAGTAAATTTCCTGACTCTTACAACAAATTGTTCCATGCATGGAAATATCTGTGATGTATTTAAGGCAAACACTTGAGAAAAAAATCAACCCTCCCCTTAATGAGGATGTTTAAATATCTCATATACAAACACATTTTTGCCCTATATGAAGCACTATCCTTTCCACTTATAATTTGTTTATATTCTAATACATGGGATTAGAAGAGCAAAATCATGACCCGGGTAAATTGTCATTCCTCATAATTGTTCGAGCTATTCCTCTCTTGGAAATTGACTCTAGAGCTTTGAAAAAAAAAAAAAAGGAATGTAATAATTTGAAAGTTTGTCAAGCCATGAAAGGTAGTATATTTTGACACACTAATCCAGTAACTAATCAGTTTTCTAATAAACAATCAGCAAGTCGCTAACGTGTCATCAGCACTTCAGGAGCTCCGGAGAGGGGCTGAGCTGCCCGTGGCTGTTAATGAATGCACCAAAAATCATTAGGTGATCAATACTTCTGAGTTATTTTCATTGAGCTGATAGGTCTGATACATTAAAGCTGACATCATACATTTGTCAAGATCACAGTGCAGTTTTTAACAGTGGAACAGGCTGCAAAAAAATATTCCCTGAAAGACAATCAAAGAAACACAGTCTCTTCACACTGACACCCTGGGCAGGCACAGAAGCCCTGAAAGATCCAAGGGCGATATTCACGCTCCGGTCTCCTAACATTCCAAACTTTGCAAAAAATCCCCAAAGTGGATGGATGTTTTCTGTTTCTATAGGTCATTATTTCTGTGGCAAGACAGAGTTATAATTTTTGTAAAGAGGAGAAAGAGAGGAAGGCACAGTGGGTAATGGGACCTGCGGATTTCCTCGGGCTGTGGTTCTAAGTCAGGCAGTGGGGACCTTCCCCAGATGGCTTTTGCCACAGTCCCAGTGGTGCAGAGACCAGAAAGCTAGAGGTGGCATTATTTTTTAAGAGGAACAGGTGACTGTGGCGCCTCCTAAATATCCTTCAGAGGTCTGAGGAGGGGACATGGAGGGGAAGGCTGAGGTGACCGCCGTACCCTAGGCGGTGCCCGGTGGGGGCTCCAGGCTGCCCGGGAGAGCATGACAGTCACGAGGGGGTCTGCCTGTGCCCAGCTCCCGGCCACCACCCATCTGTGTGGGTATGGACGGCTGCAGCCAGCCAGCCAGGAACGACGACAGAGTGACTAGAGGCTGCGCTGGATTTCTTTTTTTTTTTTCCTGATAGGTTGAGCAGCCCCCAGACTAGAATATTCATGTTACATGGGAGATATAGACAAACCTGGGGTCTCTAGACCATCAGCTTTTGCTAATTATTATTATTATTTAATTATTATTATTATTATTTTGCATTTTTCCATGTGACTATCCCGTTATTGCAACACCATTTGTTGAATTTTTGTTTTTGGTGGGGAGCAAGTGCATGGACCGGGAATCAAACCCAGGTCTTCTGCACGGCAGGCGAGAATTCTACTGCTGAACTCCCCTTGCACACACCCCCTCCCCCCCACCGGTAATTATTATTTTCTAGGTTAAGGAGAGGCGCTATTCTTCAGGTGATGACACACTGGCCCTTAATTATGGCCCTCGTGTATGTGGTTAATTCTATGCTTTCTAAGGAGCTGAGCCTGTATCTCGACCTACAAACATCTGTTGGTTTCTGGGTTTTCTGTGCCGCCAACACCCCCTTCCCCCAGCAAAAAAAAAGGAAAAGGTATTTTAACCCCAAGTATGGGTGAGCTTTTACAAAGAAGCAGCCACCTCCACCCACCCCACCCCCTCCACATCGTCACTGCACACTAATGTATTGTTTCCTCCAGTTCCCCAGTTCAGAAATGATCACTCTTTGGCTGCTATGCCGAGGGGAGTAGGAGTCCCGATTTTAAATTAGCAGCAGCTGCAATTCTATTTGTCATCAATTTCTCTTTTGGGGTTACGGAGCAGAAAACTGCAGACAAGCTGCTTCTTTGATAGCTCACTCCTAAAAATCTCTTTTTGTTCTTTATCTATTTGAACTGACAGCGATCAGAGCTGCAGCAGGACAGGGCTCTCTGGAGAAATCACCTTCCCCCCTGCCTATTGACAGATCCCTCTGCTCGGCAACAGACAAGCTTTGTCCCATCACAGGCATGCAGGCCTTGGAAGGGGCCACCAATTAAACCTCTTGAGCCGGTAAAATCTGAAGCCACTTTGGAGTGTCCGTTCTGATTAGGCAGGATGAGAGGAAGCCCATCACCCTGCCGGTCCCACTCCCGGTCTCAATTTTCTCTCTTGCCTCCACCAGGTGCGAGAGGTGTGAGAGGAGCTTCACGCAGGCCACCCAGCTGAGCCGGCACCAGCGAATGCCCAACGAGTGCAAACCAGTCACCGAGAGCCCAGAATCAATCGAAGTGGATTAACTGATTGACTGGTTGAAATTAAACTGCAAGGAAAGTCATGATTAAATGTCACGGACACTTAAGCAAAACCAAAGATTTCCTCTGAGCAACTTTCAATCAGTCCCAGAAAACCAAAAGCTGTAATAAAATAAGTAAGATGTTAAGAGAGATTGATCCTGGCGTGGAAGCCAGACCAGGAGAGAGATTATTTATTTATGAGTAGGGATGAGACGTATTTCGGTGGACAGCTAGCCTGGGATGGCTAACGTTTCCAGTCTCACCAAGTATATGCTTTGTTTCTAAAAAGCTTTTTTTTAAAACTGTTATTTAATACCAAAGGGAAGAGTCGTATGGGTTCTTCTTCTGTCCACAACTGTGACTAAGAATGCACAGGGACTCGTTTCTCGTTGCACCTTTTGCTTTTTTAGGAGCATGATTCAAGGGGACCCACCCATTGTACAGCCCTTCTCCCTGCAACTTCGATGTGCTCTGGGTTTGATGCCAGCTGCCCAGGAGAGGCCCTGGAAGCAGAAGCGAGAGCCCTGGCTCAGGCAGTGCCATCTCAAGACGAATTTCTGTCTCTGTGTTTTCCGCCCTCGCTTTCTCATGCACTTTTCCCTGGCGGCTCGTTTCGGCCAACAGCCTGTCTGTGATGCAGAAGAGCCTGGAAAAGGAAGAGAATGGTCGAAACAGCAGAATTCAAGGGCGGAAAAGATGGGGGTGGGAGGACTTACTGGGTTCCTCGCAGGATTTCAAAAACATTTAAAATGTATGGAGCTTCATAATTCAGTATATTGCCCCGAAGCAGCTAGCTGAGAAAATTTTGTTTTCAATAACATTTTAGCTTAAAAAAAAAAAAAAAAAGAGGAAAATAAAGTTCTTCTGTCTGAAGCTGAATATAAGGTATTAGGTTTCAAGTAATTTTTTGTTGTTGCTGTGAAAGTGGTGGGCTATGTAAGCAGAAATAGTGCCAAGTCTGATTGTCTAGGCCCTTTTAGGTGGTTTCATCTTTCATCCTTGTACAGGTGAAGACTCAGAGGTTCGTTTACTCATTCCTGAGTGAGAGAGGAGCATTTCTGCAGGAAACATGGAGAGGGGGAGCCACGGAGAGGGTTGCAATTAGGACAAAACTACCCAGGAACAGCTAATTTTTATCAAAAGGAATTACCATGTTCCTCTGCCCCCTGATAATTCTAAAAAGAAATACAAATTTAAATAGGGAAATTTCAGCAGAATTAGGCCTTCTTCTCTGAAGGTAGATTGATCGAGAGAGGAAGAGTTATGTACATCATTTCACTTTTTTTTTCCCATTGAGTGCTCAGAGGGAGGTTTAACTTCCTTTAGCCCTGTGGAGCTCAGCAGTGTTGCTCGACAACATCCAGTCATACTGCATGAAATGGTCTGATGCAGGAAGGAATAATGGCTCCTGGGGTTCAGTCCTTTGCCTCTGAGCAGCAGCACCGAGACCAAGTGTACCTCCACGGCCAGTTTTGAGAAAGCTGAATGGTTTTATCTTAAGTGCCCAATAGCTGCAATTCCTGCTTGTTGATTTCTTGGTCGCTTGATAGCAGGGCTCAGCCTTGCAGGGAACTGCTAGTCTTTTTGCCCTCTCACTGTCTGCCCTCAACAAAAAATATGAGACCCTGTTTGAAAGGCATGTGATCCTGTGTGGTTTCAGTTGAATCTGTCATCTTGTATTCGGTTTTCGGAAAATCATCGTTTCCTTTTAATTCTGCTCCTGCATTCCTTCGCCCTTACCTGCCACATTTAAAATTG
Organism: Tamandua tetradactyla; assembly: GCF_023851605.1. Classification (NCBI taxonomy): domain Eukaryota; kingdom Metazoa; phylum Chordata; class Mammalia; order Pilosa; family Myrmecophagidae; genus Tamandua; species Tamandua tetradactyla. Next base: position 4,891,796 of record NC_135347.1, on the reverse strand, counting down.
TAATAAAACAGGGCCTCACGAACAGTGAGAATTGGGTCTGTAGTTATGAATAATTACATGTGTATATATATGAATAATCTCTGGGATGGTGGGCCACCGGAGAGGAGCTTGGCGAATGCTGACCTCTGTTGCCCCATCTCCAGTCAATTTCCCCCTAGCTCTTGCTGGCTTGCTGTCATGGAAGTAGCTCGCAATCTGTGATGCTGTGTAACTGCTGCTGATTGAAAGTATCCCCTCTGGTAGAAAGGAATGTGTTCCAGTTCCTTCTCTGCCCTAGGTGACGGGAACATTGGCCAACAATGTGTGTCATCAGAAAGAGTGGAAAGAATATGTAGTCATGTTAACTCCAAACCGGCAAGAAAATGACACAAGGCTACATACATGCCCATTGCATTTATTAAGGTTGAAACATCTGGCTGCACTTTTTGAAAAGGAGAGTAAGGGACACCCTGTATATTTCTAGAATTTTTTTCAACAAGAGGAATCATTCATTCTTCAGCCATTTTCTTCATTTCATGATCGAACACAGAGCACCCCATATGAGAGAAGGGGAAGCCTTCACTCCTGCCTCAGTTTATAGCAAGGGAACTGTCCCCATAACAAAGATCTCTGCCATTCAGATGGCTTTGGCAGCTGATCCCAAACTCCCAATGAATGTGGCAGTTTTGGCATATATTTCCCACCAAATTTGGTAAGAAAATATTTTCTGCTTAACAAACAAAAAATTGCATACTCTGGTTTTCCAGGCATTTGTTGGATATTCACAGTTTTCACATTACTGAGCCATTGCCAGCTTCTAACAGGCCAGTCTAGGCCGTCAGTCTGTCAGTCCCTTAATCAGGCCTACACCTGCAAATTGACCTGGAGCCCTAAAGCAGGTTCTGAGACCTGCTTGGGTCCCAAATGCTTTTAATTGAAGTGTTTACCGGAGAGGAAGGAAGGCTCTACTTGACACCTCCAAACAATTGCTTTAGCCTTTTCTATTTGAAATTGACATATAATCTCTTGGGACAAAACAAATGGGTAGTAGAAACTGCTAGTATATAAAGATTTGCCTGGTTGGTTCCCTTATTAGCAACTTCTTAATTAGTAATGGTGTAAAGATAATAAAAGCTCTGAATCACTGATGGAAGAAGATATCTAAGATGAGAAAGGTAGACCAACACAGCAGAATCAGCGTTTAGTTGTTGAAGCAATTCTTCTTTGTCCTTTTCAGTCAATGAGGACAGAACATAACTTTATTTTTTTAGAATAAGACATACCACCTAACCTATGCTCATTTGTCTAGGAAAGAATATGTGCCAAAGGGCAATGCCAGGCAAAAGTTTAAAAAGTTAAACTACAAGAAGATGACAGGTTGAACCGCAGACTGTTACATTTCTAGAAAAATCTCAGTAACCTAAGGCAAAGCTGAATATTTTCCCTAGAAAATGTGTGTGGATTTTTTTTTTAAGATGTTTTTGTTTGGGTTGTCTTTAAAAATGACTGTTTTTTTTGAAGAAAGATGTGTTTTGACCGAGTTATTGTGTGAGTAATTAAAGCTGCAAAACACCGTCTCATATAATTTGACTCAATTAGTAAATATTTATCGAGTGCCCATTCAAGTGATAGCCTTCTACTGGAAACTGTAGGAGGAAGTTATAATACTACAATCTGCCCACACAAGGGCTATTATTTATTAGATTATCAAAAACCTTGGGAAAACTTCATTCTCGTCCATACTTACAAAGATTTATAAACATTTGCCAGCTCATCAAATTTTTTTGCTTCGTTTTGTTTTTTTCCATCAGTTTTTCAACTATTGGCTGATTGATGGTTTTTTTTTCATTCATTCATTCATTCAACAACAATTTATTGAACTCTTGCTTTGTTTAAGGATACCATTTTAGGTGTTTGCCATAATCAACATTATTTAGGGGACTATTAGTGAGAACATAATAATTTTCTATGTGACTGGCTAGTAGCAAGTGTATTTGAGTCCTTTATCCCGTCTCAGTGACGTTACAGAGATTGCTGCAGTGGGTGAATCAGAGAGATATAAGGTCAGCTAAGGACCAGAAAGTAGTGTATTTCTAAATAAATTAAGAGGCACAACTCAGTTGGCCCACCAGGCTATCACTTTTTACCAACAATATCAAGGGAACAGGATTTAGGGTCAGAGCCTTATGGTTTTTATGACCCTATTCCAGGGATAAGGCAACAAATGGGGCTGGGACTGGAGTTGCTCAGAGCAGGACCCCTGCAGGTCCTGCCGGGGTCTGAGCTTCCATCAGTGACAGGCCTGGGCGATGCAGCTGCTGTCCCAGTGTGTGCTGTGAAGCTGTCAGAAGTGAGGGCTACTCCACGCTCTTCCAAAGAGCACACATAATTGTCCCCAGGCGCTTCAGAGAGCACTGTCAGAGTGCAGATTCCTCAGGGGGGTGGTTAAATTCAGTTTTAACTAAATGTAGTTCCCCTCAGTGGCTCCAGACCCCGGGTTTCTGTCACGTGGAATGCAAGGCTAATTACTAATAATTGGTTATTAGAGCTGTCCACGTAAGAAACTAATATCTGATAGCCTTTCAGAGTAGAAATAGCATTTTGTACGCATTTGCACTGATTTTAAAAATCAAATGCAAGGATCTATTGGGTTGTTTAAAATGAAGACACGAAGCACATCTCACAGAGAACGTATTTCCAGAGCAGTGTGGGGTCTCGAGTCAAAGCACACCCCCGAAGGTCTGCTTTGAGGAGCCAATCATTTGTCCCCACAGTCAAGCTACTCCTGCCTACAGAAACCTGGCCAGGAATAACAAATACACTAAATAAACACATTGTCAAAAAAGTTAGTTTCAATTTTCCTTGCTTGATGGGAATTTAACTTGATTTCCCATAGGCTTTAGCAGTCCCTGTCACCAACACTGAGAGGTATGTTTCTTTAAGGGATGACAGTAGGTTCCCCAAACGTCATTCATTTGTCATGATACTTTGAAGGTGAAGAGGCTTGGAGAAATTGTACGAAGTGACTAGTAGTTTGGGTAGTTATCTACCTCTGAGTTTGAGGTTTTTCCCATCACAAGCATTTATCTGAACTGCCACAATGTAACAACTGGATTGCTATTTTGTGACACTGTTTCCCAGTGTCCCTGGGAGAACCGCATACTTCAGCCCTCCTCAAGATTAAATTCTGTCACTTTTCAGAGACAGCCAAACTGAAAAGAACTTTGCTGTATCTGCAGAAGCCTTTCCCCAGTGCTTTGCTTATAATCTTTGGTTATGGGTCATATTTAAAATATTTATTCAGTTTCTTCATTTAAATATTGGATGTCAAATTGTTCATTAGATAAATATGTGAACCAGCATAAAAACAAACAAAAGTATGTCAAACGGCAAAACCACAGAACTATTGAATCATCTTCCTTATATACCAAGATGTTTCCATTGTTCCTAGAATTAGAAAAGAATCTATTCTGTAAGTTTTAATGGGAAAGTAAGGAAACTGAGCTGCCCTTACTTCCTGACATGTTGATGAAATGATAATGATAGCAATTTATATTGTGCAATTACGGTCCAACACTGTTCTAGCTGCTTAACATGGATTATCTAATTTAACCCTCCACAACCTTATAGGAAAGACGCTAACATTACCCTCTTCTTTTATGCTTCACAATCTTATCTTAGCTCTTTAGGTTTTTTCCTCCAAACCCACATGACAGTAGTCATGTTTAAAAAGGGAGGCAAAATCCTTCTCTATGAAAACCTTTTTGAGAACAAGAGATTTTTGAAGTTAGTATATACAAGCATAATTGATTTCTAAAATGTGATGGTGGAAATGATGCTAAAATACTCTTAAAATGTATATCATTGTAATTGCTGAATTTGAAATCTCCACATCTGTGCCCCTCAACAGTAGAATTTCAATTATCCCATGGCTGGTAAGCACTGTTTTTGTTTTTCTAAACATGCAAATAAAATTCCACATTAAAAGAAGAAAAGAACATACGGTCTTCTCAAGTATTTATACACATTAAGACAAATGGCAATGGGCAGGAAGGCAGATAATGTTGGATGGTGGTCCAAAGAGACCTATACTTGAACTCTATGGACAAGTGCTAACACATACTGAATGGGACTTAGTGAAATCTTGTTTTCTTTCTTTGTTCTGACCAAACGCTTAGTGAATTACTTTTCAGGCTTCAATGGGGTAATTACGCAGTTGTGTCCATTAAGAATATGAGCTTATGTGGTGTGCCTGTTGGTTTAAAGCTGTGAAGTCCGAGGACTGCTGTCATTATAGGTTTGGCTTATCAGGTAATCCAGATAATATAGTTTGCATGCATGAAACCAGTTCAAGTTCTTGAGTGCAAGCTAAATGAAACTATGAGAGTTGTTCAAAAGGTCAGTTTTCAGAATTTCTTTATGAACAGATGTGATTGCAAGGTAGTTACTTACCATGCTATTGAAACTCCCATGTACGGTGCTTTTCTAGAGATTTCGATTTTAACATGTGCGTTTGTTTCCCAAAGCAATGAACACAGTTCCCCTGCAAGTCCAACGTGATAGGCTTCTGCTTGGTATTTCCTGGACCTTGCCTTGCAAAACATCCCTGTCGCTGCCTTTCTCCCCCAAAGCTTGGCACGTCACTTTTGCCTGAAAGCGATCTTGATATAAACTTCAGCGAGTTGGAGATATTTTCCTTCAGCAGAACTCTTTGGTGTGTTTAAAAATCCACAGCAGGTGATCACCATATGTTGGGGAAAAGCAGTCATTAGAGACCAAATGTCCACCAAGTCACAGTCCCTGCAGAGCCACATTTGAGCAACGCCTAACGCCGACAAAATCAACCCTAATAGACCCGCTTTCTCTGACCAATCTGGTGCAAATGCTCAAGTTTCTTCCAACTTGGAGAGAGCACAATACAAAAATAGAGGTAAAAGCTCTTCTGCCAGGAAGTTCAAAGTGCTTTATGCAAGAGGCTTCCCCTGCTACAAAAGCAGAAACCGAAGTGGTGACTCAGATATTAAGAGAAATTTTGACTTAGATCAGCAAAGTAATTTGGCAAACCTGATGTCCCCAAGTTAATTTATTTTTCTACATCCAGGGGAAGACTGGATCCAGCCTTGTGGTGTGCTAATGGAACTGCAATATTTAGATGCTATCAGAACATTGTGTAAATCTTCTTAATATGCTTATTTAAAACTTACCGTAAAAGTTCCCTATTGGAATAGAATATATCTCTTTCCAACTTTCCACCAAGTAAAATGATCAGGGTTAGTGCTCAATTTCAGTTTGAGGCTTGGAAAGCTCAAACAAGGCAGTCGAGAGAAGGAAGATCTCTGCGGGTGGTGGAAGCTTGTGGATGGTTTGCTGTAAGGGCAACTGATATGACAAGAATGATAATTATCCTGCAATTAAAATGGTAAACAATTTGCTTACTTTAAAAAAAAGAAAAACTTTTTTAAACTCACAGCTTTAGGAGAGCTGCAAAGGACCAATGAAATCATGCAGGCAGCTGTGTTCTTGTGATAGAATCTCTCAGATTGCATTGTGTTCAAATGAAAACCAGGCACACGTTTGAAGACAAGTGACAAAGAAATGTAAATATATTTGATTAATAAAACATTTCTACGATGACTCGATCTGCCCTTGGGTTCTGTCTTTCCAGTCTCGCGTTGGTCGTTTTCCAAGCACAAGCAATTCAACCCTAGCATGCGGCGTAGGTAGGAGGCAGCGACCAGACTCTTGTTGGTGAAGCTTAAATTAGAAGATGGCGTGAGGAAGCATGTAGAACTGCTTGAGAGAAAAGATGGTTAGCAGGCAGCCCTGTGGTTTATTCAGGGTATAGTTTAGATTGCTCTTTTGAAATTGTTCTTTTCCTTTCTTGTGCTTGCATGTTCATTTACGTACTCAACCAAGCTGGGCCCACTTTCAAGGAAATTCATACACAAAGGCCCACTTCTGTGCCAGGGTAGATTTGAGACATAATCTCCAGCCTCCATAGGCCTTGGGGAAGGGCAGAAAGATCTTGTTCTGAGAATCCCCTGGTCCGTGACTCTTGTGAAGTTTGGCACAGCCATCAGGGCGCTCTGACAGAAAGCCAAAGTCCTGATTTGTCTCTTATTCTGTTAGAAAATAAAACTCCACCTGTTTCTGAGAAAAAAATAAAATAAAATGAGTGGAGTGAGAGAGTGGAGATTGCAGGAGCTCAGGTATGAGATGTTTTGACCTTATGGTGGCTCGCAGGCCACTGTGTACTTGGTGTTCCCTGTGAGTGAGGTGGAAAAGACTGGAGGGTTTTGAACAGAGGTGGGACGTGATCTGATATAAAAGGCCCGTTCTGGCTGCTTGGTTGAGAGTGGACTGTAGGGGGATACAGGGAGAAGACAAGAGATGAGAAGGAAGATGTTTCGATAATCCAGGTGACAGAGGTAGTAGCTTCCATTAGGGTGGTGGTAAGGCAGCAAGAGGGGGTTAAATTCAGGGTTTATTTTCAAGAATGAACAAGATTTGCTGACGGATGAGCTGTGGGACATGAGATTGAAGAGTCAAGGGGCATCAAGGTTATTTGACTTGTGCAACGGGAACGATGGAGTTTTTACATGAGGGGATTTAGATTCTGTTTCCAGGCCACGTGAACTTTCCTCAGGTACCAGGATGCTTGCAGTGTAATGGATGTGAAAATGATCAAGTGCAGCAGGCACACAAGGTTTCTGATTCTCCCCGAGTGCCAAGCTCAGCAGCCAGCCCCGGCCAGGAAACCAGGCACAGCATTGTACCCTGCTGCTTCTGCCACACCGCGTGGATATGCCATTGCCCAGTCGGAAGGTGCAAATGTCTCTCGAGAAAAGATTCTGAAATAAGGATCTATTTTTGAAGTAGTCACGTGCTGCAACCACAGGGCATCAGAGTCTAATTCTGGAGATTCTTTTAGGAAAGGGTGCCCTAGGAATACATATAAGACCTTTTTACTTGTGTCGCCTGTTACTCTGGCCAGGCTGCAGGCTCAGATCACTGCCTCTTGATGTGGGAAAGCAGGACCAGCCTGACAGTGACGGGAGGTTTTCAGCCTGATTGGGATAGTTTTGAGCAGCTTTAATGAAATTTTTTAGCCCATAGAAAATTAGTGTTGGTCCTTCATCTATCCATTCTTATATCCATTTAAGAAACATTTTTTTAAAACCCCTAGGTGCTAAGATGCTCATACGTAAGTTGGATATCATGGGTGATAAAATTCGGAAGGGAGGTAAGGTCAGGCAGGGTGTAGGAGGTTGTATAGGAACCAGCGGGGCAGATTTGAGGCATTCTCCCTGAAGAAACATTCTCTCCAGAGGGAGGAGTTCAGGAAAACCCAGGCAGTGCTTCTGAGATGGGTGATGACATGAAGAGACTCAAGTATTTGAATCCCCCACTAAGCAGCTACCTCAAAGAACTGTCAATATGAACGGTGTTGGAAGATCTGTCAGCTAAACCGATGGCAACTCAGGGTGCCTGTTCTAGTTTGCTAGCTGCCGGAATGCAACACACCAGAGACGGATTGGCTTTTAATAAAAGGGGATTTATTTTGTTGGTTCTTCAGAGGAAAGGCAGCTAACTTTCCACTGAGGTTCTTTCTTACGTGGAAGGCACAGGATGGTCTCTGCTGGTCTTCTTTCCAGGCCCCTGGGTTCCAACAACTTTCCCCGGGGTGACCTCTTTCTGCATCTCCAAAGGCCTGGGCTGAGCTGCAAGTGCTGAGATGAGGAATGCCGAGCTGCTTGGGCTGTGCTACATTGTCATCTCTCATTTAAGCACCAGCCGATTAAGTCAAACGTCACTCATTGCAGCAGGCACGCCTCCTAGCCGACTGCAGATGTAATTAGCAGCAGATGAGGTTCACGTGCCATTGGCTTATGTCTGCAGCAACAAAACTAGGTATGCTCACCTGGCCAAGTTGACAACTGAATCTAACTACCACAGTGCCCTTCCCTAGGACATATGTCTCGTATTTGGATCAAAATGTTCTCTGTTACCTCTAAAATATGTATCATTGCTCTCACCCCGTCTGTATATTGGTTTTGCACACACAAACTAAAGGACTTTCCAAATACCAGCAACAAACTGATGGTTTGTGGCATTGAGCCAAACTGTCCATATTCTTACCTTTTAGGGGAGATGGACTTCTTTGAGAAAGTGATGGAAAATGGAATGTTCAACAAAAAGTACATAAACACATGAGACTTTACAGTGAATTTTATGAGAACCCCTGGACCCCAAGTTAAATACCACTAACTCGAAGACTTTGCATTTGGAATGGCCATTTCAGTAAAGTCAATTATGGTTTTGAAAGGTTGAGTGGAACTGAAAACAAAGAACTTTCCAGTGGGTACTAAAAGCAGATGTATCTCTTCATTTCCTTCCATGAAGATTCTAGGCAAAGAGGAAAAGATTGGCTCATTCTGCTAGCCAGGGGTTCAAGGGGCTTAGGTACTTGGTTCTGGGACCAGGGGCCCCTCTCCCGGTTCATGATTTGGCAGGAGACCCTTAGGGACCTGGAAAGAAACCAAGCTAGATAGAGAGGTCGTTTTGTTATCTAAAAGGGTGCTCACAGCTGGGTGAAGATGTTTTCCCCATCTGTCATCATCCTAGACTATTCCCTTTTCCCACCCCTAAATTAAAAATATACTAGATGTATTAGTTAGGGTTCTCTAGAGAAACAGAATCAACAGGGAACACTTGCAAATATAAAATTTATGAAAGTGTCTCACGTGACTGTAGGAACGCAGAGTCCAAAATCCACAGGGCAGGCTGCGAAGCCGATGACTCCGATGGATGGCCTGGATGAACTCCACAGGAGAGGCTCACCAGCCAAAGCAGGAATGGAATCTGTCTCCTCTGAGTCCTCCTTAAAAGGCTTCCCATGATTACATTTAGCATCACTAATTGCAGAAGACACTCCCCTTTGGCTGATTACAAATAGAATCAGCTGTGGATGTAGCTGACGTGATCATGACCTAATCCTATGAAATGTCCTCATTGCAACAGTCAGGCCAGCGCTTGCCCAATCAGATAAACAGGTACCACAACTTGGCCAAGTTGACACCTGTCCCTAACCATGACACTGTATATAGAAATTCTGTATACATGCACCCAATTGTAAGGAAGTACTAATTATTTGGCATCCCAGTCTCAACCAAAATCAGTTATTTGACATCTATCAGAGAAGGTAAAACAAAGCTTTTAGACTCAACTTCCCTATATAATAAGGTGGGAAGTGATCTTAAGGGGTCAGTCAGTTTCCGCTGCCTTCTAATAAAATAGAGGTAACATTCTAATTTATTCTTAACATTTTTAATAAAAGAATCTTAAGCTTTTGTACACTATTCTGAGTTTTTACCATCTTCTTTTTCCATCATTGATCATAACACAGCACCTTGCAAATAGCAAGTGGGTGTTCTACTTTGCTAGCTGCCAGAATGCAATATACCAGAAGCAGAATGGCTTTTAAAAAGGGGAATTTAATCAGAAGCTAGTTTACAGTTCTGAGGCCGAGAAAATGTCCCAATTAAAACAAGTCTATAGAAATGTCCAATCTAAGGCATCCAGGGAAAGATAACCTTGATTCAAGAAGGCCGATGAAGTTCAGGGTTTCTCTTTAAGTGGCAGGGCACATGGCAAGCACAGTCAGAGTTTCTCTCTCATCTGGAAGGGCACATGGTGAACACAGCGTCATCTGCTAGCTTCCTCTCTCCTGGCTTCTGGTTTCATGAAGCTCTCTGGGAGGCATTTGCTTTCTTCACAATGTCTCCCTTTACAAAAATGGGATTAAGATTAAAACATGGCTTTTCTAGCAACCATACATCATTTCAAACCAGCAGAGTGGGTAATAGTTCATTTCAATCAAACCGACTTAAGGGAAATTCTCCCCATCTCTCTACTAAGATAATTTCATTTCGTCTTACCCTCATTTAGTAAAAGTCGCCACATCACTTTCACATTGCGGAATATCTCTCCCTAAACTTTTCCTAAATCTGACTGCAAGTGGCTGAATCTATACAGAAAATGACTCTTCACCGCTGGGAAGTGCTTTTTCGTATATTTGATGATCATCTACTTGTTCTTCAAACATTCAGTATCTGAGCATATACTGGCAATCAGTATATATGCAGTCTACAATTTCAGATGTATTTTCAAAGAGTCGTCATCAGTTTTAAAACCAAACATTTTAATTCATCATAATTTTCATATAAATTATAGGAATGATAGTGACTGTAATAATTGCCAGCTTATTTTCATGAAAAGTAAACTGGTCATCTGGCTTCTTGATGGATAACTTCGGCCATAGTTCTGCTTTGACAGGCAGTCCATTTCTTTTCTTATACTTTGTTTTTTAATTTATAAACCCTTAATTCTCAATGTCTCAAAGTCATTGGCAATGGCAGCAGGTATTTGATGGCTCTGTCAGAGAGTTCTAGACATTTGAGTTGGATATAAACCCAGGAATTAAGGAGAAATTTTTCACTGAAAATTACTTTCAACACTCTGTCAGACTCTAACTTAAGCATATACTTTTCAAAGTTGGAAGTTTGAAATTTCAACTTGCAAGCTGAAGGAAAATGGTTTCCTAATCCATTCTAGTTGCATGTGACTGTGGAAGGTATTTCTTCTTGTTATATCATGGCATTTGGTTATGTCTTTAACATATTGCCCACTAATATACTATTGATTTTTTTTTTCTCCAACAAAGGATCAAGTATCAGCAAAGCTTATAGAAATTAGCCTTTTGGATTGAGTTTTGGTCTTATTAAGAAGCTATGGTTTTAAGTTTAAAATCAGGGTATCTTAGCACTGATTGTAGAATCTGAGTGTTCTCAACTTTTGGCATCTGCAGAGCCCATGATGGACAATTCATGTACATAGACCAATTTTAGGTAGATCAAAAATGCATCCTTAGGATAGTAAATCTTGGGGAAAACTTTCTGAATCACTGAAATTGCCTTTTATGTTGCCTCTCTCTCTATCATTCCTTTAGCTATGTGATCTTGTAGTTTTGCTCATTAAAGGAGTAGTGGGTGGGCCATGGTGGCTCAACAGGCAAGAATGCTCGCCTGCCATGCCAGAGGACCTGGGTTCGATTCCCGGTGCCTGCCCATGTGAAAAAAAAAATAATAAAGGAGTAGTGTCTGTTTTCCCACACCTGAAATACGGACTGGCTTTTGACTTGCTTTGACCAGTAAAACACGTTAGAAGTGACAGTGTGCCATTTCTGAGCTTAAGACTCAAGAGGCATTTCCGTTTGCTCCGTTGTACCTCGTTCAGTGCCATGGGAATATGTTCAGGGTAGCCTGCCGGAAAATGAGAGGCACTTGAATCTGAGCCAAATTGCCCCAGAAGCCAACCCCCAGATGTGTGCAAAAGCCTAGCCAAATTCAACAGTGGAGTCGGGCTAATCCTCACATGATCCCAGGCACACGGGCAATACATATATTGTTGGCATGCCATGAAGATTCTATGATTCTTGGTTACACAGGATAATCATAGCAATAGAAAGTCTATACAACAGCCCACACAGCTCAGCGTGGAGAATGAGAGAGCTTGTATTCACTTCTGCTTTTTTGTGTAGCACATTCAAAAGATGTTCAGGACTGCGGTTTGTTTATATTTCCAATTTTCATTAGTTCCTTCAACACTTCATTAGGATTTGTAGGCATGCTTTTTGGCCACCAACTGTCCTTTGTGAATGCACTCAGGTACCGATGGACACTTAAGGGCAATTCTTTCATTCTTTTATTCTTAAGATAGCGAGTGCTTCGTCAGTCTTAAAGCTAACTCACCTTTTCCACTTATAGCTCACAAAAGAATCATCAGCTTAACCAAGGAAATCTCTTGTTCTGTAGTCTTATTAGCTTTCAGTCTTAAACAGAACAAAAACAAAAACATTTCTACTTTGTGGGTGTATTGCACACATGCTGAAATGGAAAACTGCACATCAGTGATTTCGTCCACCTGCGGGGTGAAATAGCTGTTAGCACACATTTTATTTACCGATTTAACAAACATTTGGATAGCAGGTACTTTGTCCCAGGCACTGCCCTAAGTGCTTTATGGTATTGATTTACTTAATCCTCTTATCAGCTCTGAGGCAGGTACTATTATTATCCCTATTTTACATAAGAGGAAACTGAGGCTTGGGAAGGGGAGGTTAAGTAACTCTCCCCAGGTCACTTTGCTAGCAAGTGGTAGAGCTGGGATGTGGATTCAGTTCCCTTGGCTCTGGGGCCCATGTTCTTAAGTATTATACATGGTAGTAATTGCCCCTGCAGACTGTGTGTCATTGTTATTATGTGACATCCACAGTGCCATTTGAAAAGGGAGCTTTTCCAATAACTTGTTCTGCTTTCTTACCAAGCAGGTTATCAATCATTGCACATATAACCAGCCATACAAACTTCTTGGCAATAGTATGGTCTGTTTGCTGTGGGAAGGGCCACTTTAAATGATGCCCCTGTCCTTTTGGTCTCTTTTTTGCCTTAACAGCACAATTTTTACATTTCTCACTGGAAAGCCTTATTTCGCACTTGTGGTAGAAAAACTCTTGGTTTATCAAGAAGGCTATTGGGCTGCAATTAAAAATAAGAATGCTTGAATTGCTTCATGGTCCTATATTATGAAGTTTCATAACAGATAACACACAAAGAACAAAAGGTAAATGGATAGATAGTTTGCCCTATAAAATCTCATTTTCGGTTATTTATTGACTTGGATTCATTCACCCCAACCCATACAGGTATATTCTTAATATTTCTGTTTGAGTTCTGGTGATCATTTACATTTATGACATTTTTCCGAGTTGATATTTATGTTCCTAGTTTTATTGCTTCTCTTCAGTGTACCATTTTTGGAGTGCTTTGTGTATGTACACATTGGGAATAAAATGACACATAATTAAAAGGCAAAAGAGGGTCAAGGTTTATGGACTCAAGGCACATTGCCCAAATTCCAAATCCAGGGGGTGCATGGGCGGTTCAGTGGTAGAATGCTCACCTGCCATGTGGGAGATCTGGGTTCAATTCTTGGCCCATACACACAAAAAAATTACAAATCCGACACTTGAGAACTGTGTGATTATGGGGCTAGTTATTTAATCTCTCTGTGACTTAGTTTCTTCACCTATACAATAAGAATAGTAGTAATTTCTGGGTGAGACTAAAGGGAGAGATGTTTAATTGGTGCAAAATTTATATTTCGGGTAATGCATTTCCTAATTTAACTTGTGTCGTCAGTTTAGTTGAACACCATAAGTACAGGGAATCTTGAATAGGGCATGAGATTTTGTTGGTTTGTCCAGGTTAGTGTGATGCCCCAAGAAATCCCAGAGTGATTTGGACAGTGAATAAAGAAGTATTTGCAGGGTCTCCTTAGGAGAAAGGGGGAAAGATTCAACTTCCTCATTTGGAGAATTTCTCAAACTTTCGCAAGCAGTGGGGACAACGAAATCAATAGACTGAACCCTTGATCTTTGGGTTCACCCCTATGAAACTTGTTCTTGCGAAGAATAGGCTAAGCCTACTTAAAATTAGGCCTAAGAGTCACTCCCAGAGAAACTCTTTTGTTGCTCAGATGTGGCCTCTCTCTCTAAGCTGACATGGCAAGTGAATCCTCTGCCCCCCCCCCCCTCCCAAGTGGGACATGACTCCCATGGGTGTTAATCTCCCTCGCAATGTGGGGCAGAAATCCCAGGATGAGCTGGTACCTGGCATCAAGGGATTGAGAAAACATTCTTGACCAAAACGGGGAAGAAAGAAATGAGAAAAGATAACGTGTCAATGGCTGAAAGATTTTAAACAGAGTTGAGAATTTATCCTGGAAGTTATTCTTATGCATTATGTAGATATCCCTTTTCAGTTTATGATGTATTTGAGTAGCTAAAAGGAAGTACCTGAAACTGTAGAGCTGTGTTCCAGAAGCCTTGCCTTCTTAGAGAAAATTGTATGAAGATTTAATGTCTACAACATGACTGTGTGATTGTGAAAACCTTGTATATGATGCTCCTTTTATCTCACATATGGACAGAAGAGTAAAAACTATGGATAAAAATAAACAAATAATAGTGGGGAAAAAAGGTTAAAATATATTGGGTAGATGGAAATACCAGTGGTCAATGAGAAGGAAGGATAAGGGGTAAGGTATAATATGAGTTTTTTCTTTTTTCTTTTTTATTTCTTTTGCTGGAGTGATGCAAATGTTCTAAAAAATAAGCATGGTGATGAATATACAACTATGTGATAATATTGTGCACCATTCCATACCATGTATGGAACGTTTGTATGTTAAGAATATTTGTGTTTTTACGTTGTTTTATCATTAAAAATATAGATATATAAAAAGAATAGTAGTATTGAATCTATCTTATGGGATCATTCTGATGTGCTCACTTGAAACAGTACCTGATACATCTAAGTGCTTTGAAAATATTTTCTGTAGAGCAAAAATGAATGCTCAAACTTAACTATTTTAAATAATAACACACAGATGTGATGAAAATATATTTGCCAAGAACTGAATCCCGCTAACTGAAAATTGTCTGTGGCAGACGGTTATGTCAATCTTAATAGTGCACAGAGACCAAGAAGACCCGTAACTTCTAAGAACATAAGGACTATTGAGGAGAGAATGGCGATTTTGTGAAAGCCATAACTAACCTTAAATTGCAAATTGGTGACATGTATGTACTCAAAGTTGTGTCCTTAACTTTTCCTCCAAAATCACTAAACTATTAAGAAATCACATTAAGCAATTACTCCAAAATTTAGTGACTTAAAGTAACCATTTTATTTTGCTCATAAATTAGTGGCTCAGGAATGCAGGAAAAGCTCCTCAGGGCAGTTCTTGCTTGCAATCTCTCATGCAATTGCAGCCAGCAGTTGGATGGAGCTGGATCATCTAAAGATTTGACTAGGCTGAACATCCAATCTGGCTCTTTCCAACAGCTGGAAACTCTTGCCCCATGTGCCTAGACCTGGCCTCTCTAGCATGGCAGTCTTAGGGGAGTTCACATGTCAGCTGGCTTCCCCCAGAATGAGCAAACCAGGAGGACCAGATGGAAGCTGCATGGTCTTTTCTGACCCAGCTTTGGCAGTCACATAGTGTGGCAGTTAGGTTCAGGTGTCAACTTGGCCAAGTGATGATGCCCTGTTGTTCTATTACTGTGGACTTAAATCATCCGTATGTGAAATTCACCTATGGCTGGTTATATTTGCAGTAGGCTAAGGGGCGAACCTTCTACAATGAGTGAGGTTTAATCTAATTACCTGGAGGTTTAAAACAGAGAGGTCAGAAGAGAGCTCAGCAGCTCAACACACCTCATCTCAGCACCCACAGTTTAGCCCATACATTTGGAGACGTAGAAAGGAATCATCCCGGGAAAGTCATTGGAAACCAGACGCCAGGAAGGAAAGCCAGCAGACATCACCCTGTGCCTTTCCATGTGACAGAGAACCTCAGATGAAAGCTAGCTGCTTTTCCTCTGAATAACTATGAATTTTTAAGCAAATAAATCCCCTTATTAAAGGTCAATCCATCTCTGGTGTGTTGCATTCTGGCAGCTTTAGCAGACTAAAACACATCGCATCACTTCCATCACAGTCTGTTGGTTGAAGCAGTTACAAGCCTGCCCACATTCAAGGGAGGGACTGTGGACCCTGCTTCTTGATAGGAGGAGTGTCAAAGAGTTTGGGGGGGCCATGCTTTTAACATGCCAGAGACCACTTAATAGAAATCCATGAATTTTAAAGAAACATTCCTTGGGGACGTGTGTATCTAGACTACTTCATTCCAGTCATCTAGATACACTAGACTTTAATTTTTTTCTTAAAGGTCTAATGTTTTAACTTTGGGCCCATTCATAGAGGTTTATTCTGAGCCCTAATAATAGCCCAAGGCAAAAATAAAAAAATGTAGATAATTTTAGAAATCATCTAAAACTTTGAAACAGGGAGAAGAATCCACTGAAGTCTCTTAAAAGCCCTTGATAGCGATACCTATCTCTTTCAGAGCCTGAAGAGCTTCCCAGTTCTGTAGCCACAGGGTGTTTACATAGCTCTACTTACAGACTGCCTCAGATTGACTCAGCAGTTTCTAAACATCTCCTTTCCTGAGGCTTGGGAAATAAATCACTGTTCCTTGGCCCTGTCTGTTGCTTCTCTAAGTGAATTTTGCACATAACCCTGGGAAAGAAAGTCTCTCTTCAAACCAGGCTCTGTTTTTGTCTCCCCTCATCCGCTGCCCAGCCCTCAATGGTCATCTCTGATATGAAGAGTTTCACTGACTGAATCTCAGAGGGCCTCTTGCGTGGGTCTTCTTTGGCTAGGAGTAGTGACGATCCATTAAGTCCTAAACACGAGGGTACCACCCATGCACAACAGGCCAAAAAGCAAATGCTCTAAGAGAGATTGTTCTTAAATGAATCCACATGGAAATAGGCCAAAATCCACAGCTGGATGAGTTCTGTTTTCAGGTTTGGAAATAGTTTTGCTTTCTAAATGTTGACATGGTCCATGGGACACATACATTTGGTATCTCGCAGTGCTACTGACTGGAGCAACTTTTGATGAATCCGTTTTGGGTCAAATAACAAAAGAAGTTCACTAGTCCCTCAAACAAAGCGAGTCTGCTGGATTCGGTGTGGAGGTTCTTTGAGTCTCACAAAAGTATGAGGTTAGACGAATCACAAGTAGGCTTGATTCATTTCTGATTACAATACCATCTCCCACAGCTAAGAGCTGCCTTCCTGCATCTTGATTATCCTCCCACTTCCCAGCTTTTTTCCATTTGAGATTGCTTTCCTGGAATAAGTTATTTTCATGTGTACTCCTAGCAGTAGCCTGGTGGAGCGCATTACTGTTCCACAGGCTATGTCTCTGCGAAAATGGCTCAGGCAACCCTGAGGCACATTCTGGATCTCAGCCTTCCTGCCCACCTCCCCACCCCCACCCTAGCCTTTCGCAGGAGAAATCTTATGGAGTTAAGAGTTCATCTCAGCTCGCCTTTCAGGTATCCTGAGTGCTGCAACTTTCAGTCTTTGGGATTCCCTTGCAGCTCTTTTCCTTTGGGCCATGTTTTGAATGCACTCATGTTCCACAGTCCTAAATTTTGGATAGGAAGTTGAGTCTTCTGGCCAATCACAAAGCCTTAAAAACAAAGGAGTTAAGAAGAGGCTAAGGTTTTCTTGGCTATCCACGAGCCCTGCAAAGCAACATTTCAAAAAGTTGATAATGACTCAGACCAGATGGAGTCCATTTCCCCCCAAAAAGAGAAGGATATCTGAAGAAGCAGGAAGTGATGCTCATGCAGACAAATGTCTTTGGATTTTCCAAACTCCAACTTCACCCCAAATGCCGCCATATGCATTTTGCCTTCTTTCCTTTTCTGTCTGCTTGAACTGACCCCACAGCCTTTTAACTCATATGGAGGATATCCTCAGACTTCCAGCCAAAGGTGGGATTCTTAGATTCCTTTCATTACCAAAATGCCTTTGGTTCAAAGGCATTAAGTTGTGTTGATGACCACGGAATTGCCTCCTGACCCTTCAGACCAGAAGCTGAGCACTGAGGATATTCCAGAAGATCTGATGCACCCCACAGTCTGTTCATTCACCCATTGGGGGCACCTCAGTTCTTCAGATATCAAAGATTTCTATTGCATTTTCCAAGCAAATGAATTAAAACAGTTTTGGAAATGCTAGCACATTGGGAGGGGGGAAATGAAATGAACAAAGCATCACATATGTGATGAAGGAAGATGGGAAGGAGAGGTGCCTTGGGGTTCAAGGAAGCTTCCCTGACTAAGCAAAGTCCAGTCTGAATGCTTTGGTCAACAGTTGGAAGACGGTGCTTCAGGAAAAGAAGCAGAATTTTATTGCGTCTTCTCTGGCCTTCTGAATATGCTTTTAAGAGCCACAGAGTATTAAAATGATGTGTGTTTCCTTATGTGTCTCCCTCACCAAATTTGACCCTCCTTGAAGACAGGATTGTATGATAGTTACCTTTGGAAATTTTCAGTGCCTAGCACAATGCCTGCCCACAGTGAGAGCTCAGTGAATGATGATTTTAACTGATACATTGAGTGTGCATCTTTGGTTTCCAACAGCTTCTAGCCATTCATCACCATCAAATGAAACATTTTCCTATGTGGAGTTTCTCATTTTGTCCTCAGAACTATCCTGTGAGATAAGCATTGTTATCTAGTTTAGAGTTAAGAAAACAAAGGTTCATAGATGGAAAGTAATTTGTCCAAGGTTATATAGCTAGTGAGTGGAGAAGCTAGGATTTGAACCCAGGTCTGACTGGCATCAAAAGCTGTGTTCTTGTAATGGTTTCATGCTGCTTCATTAAGCATATGCCCAGGTAATTCAGAGTTGGGAGTAAGGAAACTTTCATTGAGGGCAAAGATGTCATGCTTGGTTGAGCACTTAGTATAGACCAGGCTATTCTAAACACATTACGTGCTTTTTTTTTTTCCGTTAAATTCTCATAGCAGTTCTATTATGGTAGGATCTGTAATCATCGCTTTTTTTTTGGGCGGGGGATGCATGGTCCGGGAATCGAACCCGGGTCTCCCGCATGAAAGGCGAGCATTCCACCCCTGAACCACCGTGCAGCCTTTGTAATTATCGCTATTTTTAAACAGGAAAAATTGACTCACAAATCGCCATGATTCGACCTAGGCAGAGTCACGGGCAGACTGGCCACCCCTGGAACACTAGGAAGCAGTTATTATTATCTCTGTTTCAAAGAGGAGAGAACTCAATCCCAGGGCTGATATTTACTGTCTTTGCCCTTGGCTTTAGAACTCCCGTATTATTTGAAATAATCTCTTCTTTCTCCTCTGCCAGTCCCTCATCTGTCTGCAAAGAATCAGAAAAATCCCTTACAACAGGGCAGAATCTCTAAGAAATCTTTTCTCCCAAGCAGAGGTTGAGCCATTTAAGCCACCAATTCTTCTCCGAGGTCTTGGCTGTTTGATGGTCTTTCTGCCTTTGGAGGATTAATGAAGAACCCAGCAAAGAGCGAAGCTGCTGGGAAGC
The DNA here is from genome assembly GCF_023851605.1 of Tamandua tetradactyla. Classification (NCBI taxonomy): domain Eukaryota; kingdom Metazoa; phylum Chordata; class Mammalia; order Pilosa; family Myrmecophagidae; genus Tamandua; species Tamandua tetradactyla. Next base: position 4,872,757 of record NC_135347.1, on the reverse strand, counting down.
AAAGGGTTCCTTGACCCCAGGCACCCCAATGGCTGGGTCAGACATGGTGCCTGTGATTTATAGACCAATAAACAGAGCCTTCCCCAATCAGGTTTCCCTGCCTTCAAGGGGGAGGGGACAATGAACTTTCTGAGCGTCAAATCTACTGTTCATAAAATATTTGTGTTTGTTAATGAGAAAAGCCAAGTATTTAGGGTGGGGTTTAGTGGAAGTGAGAGGCAAGGATAACATGCAGAAATTAGAAGAAAAAAGAAAGAAAGAAAGAAAGATTTAAAACCCTCATGGGCACAAACACCACCTACTGTTTCTCATGAGGTTGCACTTGGGCAAATGTTATCTGCTCATGTCTGTTTCTTCCCCTGCAAACCATGCATTCAGTCAGTGCCTGTCGGCTCCTGCATTTGCCTAAGGACAAAAATTGCACATGTAGGAAATGACGTTCTCCTCCCCTTCTCTTTTCTCTCCTCCTCTACCTAATGCTATCTCCACCCCCACCCTAACCCCCTACCCCGTGCTCCCTTAAAAAAACCCAAACTTTTTTGAACCACATGATACAATGTGATTTTTTTTTTTCTGGACAGAAGAGGCGCAGTTTTTTTTCTCAACTAATATTTGTTCCAAGACCTCACAAGGCGTGAAGAGAATAACTTGGAGTGAAGAAAGTATTTGAGTGTCTGCATCTAAAGATACACAAATCCAAGAACTTAATGGGAGGGTGATGGAGTCTAGAGGGAATGAAAACTGAAGGAAGTCGTTCCTGCTACAAGAAAATTAGAAACCAAGGCGTTTCTTTGATTTTTTCTTCCTCCCTCCTCCCTTCTTTTCTCTCTCTCTCTCTCCCTTTCTCAATTTCCCTCCCTTTCTCGCTCCTCTCTCTCTCTTTCTTTACCTATTCCCTATGTCTATAAAGAACCCTGTGAACTTACACAAGTTCAACTTTCTTCAGCTTGAAAAAAATACTTAAGACATTCTTTTCTTTCCTTTTTTCATAAAGATCTAGGTCACTGATTACAGAAAGTGGGAGATGGAAGGTTCTCAAGAGATGTTATTCCAATAAATTCTAGTCTAACTTATTGGGTTGTTAAATTATAAATTCTATTAAGGCATATTTTCCTCCAATTTCAACTCCAACAATTTTTCCCTATATAAAATACTCAGATTACACACAAGTGAGTACTAAAGTGGAGACAGCGGGAGAAGGGTAGATAAGGGTTAGCCGTCACATCCAGAAAATTCCTGAAGCCGCAAACCTTAGGGGCACACAATTAGCAGGCTTCCCAGGAAGGTTATACATCATGTCCAGGTTTTACATTAAAATGACTTTTTACTTGAGTCATTTGTTAGTCCATTACCAGTTCACATATCAGATTGCATTTCATCTTGTATTAAATCAAGATAATCTGGCATGTAAAAATAGTTCCCTCATTGCAATTTCAACTCTAGGCAAGAATGGAGAGTCTTGCATTTTGCCTCACTCTTCCATAAACTATGCAGAACCAGAATCTTCTCTTGCGGAAAGTATCCATTGTTAATTGAATCCCAGATTCTCCCCCAAAGACATGCAAATGGCAAATGGAGCCTGAATCATGGTTAAATTCTGACTTTTTCTCTTTAAGGATTCAACTCATTCTCATCCAACTCCAGTCCTATAAAGGACTGGAAATTGAGTGAACCTTGGTGCCAACCCTGCAATCGTTACAGACACAAAAAGCAGAAGAGAGACCCAGAGCTAGTTACAAAGTAGCAAGGAAACTTTCATTAAAAACCTATGTCCTGGGTGGGCCATGGTGGCTCAGCAAGCAGATTTCTCGCCTGCCATGCTGGAGACCCAGATTCGATTCCTGGTGTCTGCCCAGGAAAAAGAAAAAAACAAAAAAAACAAAAACCGACGTCCTTAAACTTTGAAGCCAACTGGATCTTCCTTACATGATGACTAGCCCTGTGTCCAAGCAGTGTGTCCTATTATGGGGTTGTTTGGGAGGACGAACGGGAGGGTTGGTTAATTACCAGTAGGAAAACTGAGCCTCCCTATCGCTCATTCTATTGATTGCACGAAGTTTCTGTTGGTTTTTTGTGCCACCCCTGACAGCAATGGCTGCAATGTTGTAGCAGAATCCTTCCCTTCTCAGGCCGGGACCACATGTGTGCCATCAATTATGCTCCGAAAGCTCTTCCCGGGTACCCCTGTGTTTCCAAACGCTTAATGCTCCTATGAGTAAATGATTTCTTTCCACTACTGCTTAAAGTGCCAGAGGCAAGAGAAATTTAAACAGACCTAAGATCAACATTGTGAGTTTACTTGGCCTCCCCATCTAGCAACACTGCCATAAATTTCTTTGGCTTCTTAGTTGGGAATTTAAAGGGCCTATAGCCTTGGCGAGGTTTATATAACTCTGTTTTTTCTATATGGATTATAAACCTGCAAAATCCCAAGCAGCGGTGGGGTATCATAGTTGGTCAGTGGGTCAACGTGAGAAGTCAACAGAAAAACTCAACACTGTGTCCAGCCAAACGCTTTGTTCCCAGTCTGGCCTGGTGGGTGGAATCAGCTTGCCAGCTCCATCTCTGACAGGATTAGGAGCCTGGGTCTCCAGGAGTCCTGTGGGCCTTTTTTTTTTTTTAACCCCCTCTGGGGCTTTGCAATACTAGAAGCAGGTCTCTTGTGACCCTTGCAGAGCCAGCTGTCTCTAAGTATTACGGTATCTGGCAAAGCCCCTGAGGAATGTCCCACTGGGATGCTACTAGCCACTTCCAGAGAGCAGGACCGGTCTGTGCTGTCTGTGTCCCTGGGAGACCTGGGGTTCATCAACTAGCCAAGAGGGCTTGATTCTATCAGAGCAGGCTTTGTGATAAGACAGCATCCCTCCTTCCCTGCCTGACCACATTTTCCTCTTCATGGTCCACTGTTGAAGTTATATATGCCTCTTTTCCCAGGGGCATTGTGGCTGGCATGGAACACACTGGCACAGGATTGGGGTAGATCTCGTAAGTGATTTAGCTCCAAGGAGAGCCCACATGTCCCTCACTAAAGCCAAAGAACGTTTCCTTTTTTTTTTTTTTGAGAGGGGGTTGCATGGGCCAGGAATCGAACCCGGGTCTCCCACATGGCAGGCGAGCATTCCGAACAGCATTCTCTTAATGACGGCTGGTGTTCCACCAATGAGATGCTCTTCTCAAAACAAGCCTCGCCTTTTCTGTCTCTGATGTGGCCGCTCCCTAGACTCATGAAATTCAACATTGAACACTCTTCTTCATGTGTGCAAAGTGCATTGTTAGGAGCTGAAGGCTGAAGCGGTGTAAAAACTGGCTAGCTGTTGACTGACTCCAATATCTCTGCTGTACGCATGCACAGAAGGCTTTACTCTTTCTCTGTTGACAGGTAAACATACGGAGTTATGTCCTGACTTTATACAGTCATTTAGAATTTATATGAGCAAGAAAAATTGTGAAGATTGCACTCATATCTCTAATTCATTATCCAGCATGGGATGGGAAAAAAATTTCCAGCAGCAAGCCTGACTGGCAAGGTAAGGAGGGAAGCTGATGAGGATCCTTGAGTTGAATGGCAGAAAAAGACTAACTCTGCATTTTTCTAAGGCTTATCTTATTGGGATGAAACGAAAGTATAACGATATGAAAATGATGCTGAAGAGCAATTAAAGACATAGTTTTGTGGTATTTAGTCAGATGAGATGAGTCAGGGGAGAAATGACAGGCATCAAAGTAAGGCATGATCCTGCAAGCACTTCTCTCATAATTCAAGGCCCAGAGAGTATTCGATTAAATCAAAAGTTTCCCACTGAAGGCGGATGCCATGGGGTGCAGGTAGAATTCTCTCCTGCCATGTGGGAGACCCGGGTTTAATTCCCAGCCCATGCACTTCCCAAACAGAACAAAATAAGCAAACAAACAAATGAAAAACAAAACAAAACCAAAAAAATAAAAAAATAAAAAAATGGTGATGCAACAAGGGGATACTCACAAAGAAAAAGGATGGAACGTGACCCCCGCCATACAGCATACAAAGAAAATAAAAAGTCTCCCACTGAAAATTGATTCAAGGATATATTCTCGAAGTCTCCTGGAGGTATCATTTAGATCTAAGTGAAGCAAAAAATTTAAGTTATTGGGTCCGCTGTTTAGATCAGTGGCTTTAAAACTCTTTATTTTTAAGCAGTGAAATATTTTATTTGTCAAGCAAAATCTTAAGCAAAATCCCAATATGTAAAAGGTAAAAGTGGAAATGTGTTAGTCAGAGGGGCACCCACTGGCCTTCTCTTAGCCCCTTGAAGCTTTCATGGTTCCCTAGAACAGGATGTGGGAATCTGTGCTGTAAGTAATTCTTTAAAAATCATGGAAGCGTCAGTACCGTTAACAAAGCAGGTTCCAAGGAACCACGGCTGGTGAAGCTATGGCATCAGCATATCTGGAAATGAAGCTTCTGGGCTTGCTTCTGCCATCAAACATGGTGCTAGGAGCAGAATGAATGCTGTCAGCTGCCATCATTTCCCTCCCTGGTAATATGGAAGGTCTTCTGTGGACCGGCGTCCCAGGGGTAAGACAGAATGTGAGGTGTCCATTCACGCGGGGTCTCCTGGGCTGCGTGTATCTGCCACAATCACTCTTTCATTCCTGAAGTCGCCTTTGCTGGTGTTTAAAGGTGACCAGGCTGAAAGGACTCAGAGGAGCAGATTTCATCACAGTTTTGCCAGTTGAAAGTGTCAACAGTAATTTCATATCATTGCACTTGTGGAATTATACTCACCAATTCAGTTGAGTCTCCAGAGGCTAAAGCTAAAGAGAACATTTAAGATCAGTTTCTCGTTTACAGTGTGACCGTGTGATTGTGAAAACCTTGTGTCTGATGCTCCTTATATCCAGGGTATGGGCAGATGAGTAAAATAATATGGATAAAAACTAAATAAATAATGGGGGGAACATAGGGTAAAATAAATGGAGTCGATGGAAATACTAGTGGTCAATGAAAGGGAAGGGTAAGGTGTATGGTATGCATGAGTTTTTTCTTTTTATTTCTTTTGTTGGAGTGATGCAAATGTTCTAAAAAATGATCATGGTGATGAATACACAATTATGTGATGATATTGTGAGCCATTGATTTTACATCACATATGGACTGTATGTGCGTGAAGATTTCTCAACAAAATAATAATAATAATAAAGATTAGTTTCTGACTTCTTGCATGCATGGATCCCTTCCTTATTTGGGATGTGATTAAAATGGATGGGTTTTTAAATCGGGCACCCATGCCCTGTGTTGGGCCTTGACTGTGCGTGTAATGTGTGTCTTACCTTCCCTTCTGTTCCACAGGTGAAGCCAGCACCTCTTGGAGCCAAATTCCTATGGATTTTGAAAACAGCTTTAGCTCTGGAATTGGGATAGCTGTAAGTGAAATAAACAGGTTAGCAAGGGAGGTAAAAATCTCTCCTAAAGATTTGTGACTCTGGTATGGATACTCACTTCCCAATAAATTTGGAATCAATTCATTTCCCCCAAGAAGGTGACTATAGACAAAATCACTGTGCTGTACAGAGTTGGACAATTCTTTCATATTTAAAATCATGTTCAGTGCAGTGTGAGAAGTGATTATGACTTCTTTTTAAATTTATTTTTATTTTTTATTTTTATTTTTTTCTCTCTATTATCATTTTATTTCTTTTTCTGTTGTCTTGCTATTTCTTTTTCTAAATCGATGCAAATGTACTAAGAAATGATCATACATCTATGTGATGATATTAAGAATTACTGATTGTATATGTAGAATGAAATGATTTCTAAATGTTGTGTTAGTTAATTTTTTTTTAATTAATAAAAAAAAAAGTGGGGGAGGGATGATTATGACTTTTACAGGGAAGTCCCGTTTTATATGGCGATCAGATTCCAGATCAGTATTTAAGGCAAAAAATATGTGTAGTCCAATTACTTTAAAAAAACCCTCATAATACATATAAAGTAAGTACAGTGATATGTACTTGTATATGAATGTTCTCTTGTATAAGCAAACACAATGTATAATAAATATTAAATATAGATATATAAGATATAATTTTAGAATATTTCTAATTACATGAAAAGACAGACTCTGAGTACATGTGTCTGAAGTGTTGTAAATCAAATGTATGTTCGGCCTGCTCTCCCGGGAGTGCATCTGGGTAGGCAGCCGCTCTGGCCAGAGCTGAATAATTCCTCTGTATTCACATACTTTCACTCCCAAAGTTTGTTTATCCATCACCCTGTCCTGTTTTTATGGTCCCATTTCTTTGTACCTCCTTGGCCTCTGATTTACGTTCCTTGAGATGAAGCGTACGAAGATTGACGTTTTTTGTTTAGATGAGTTGTCAGGCATTTAATATATTCTTCTGATATGAAGAACCAGCTTTTCAGAGCGAGTTAGAAGATCCGCCTTGTAATTAAAGATGAACACAGTGTTTGCACCAAATACAAATGGGTTAATGTGAATTTCTAGTTGCTTCCCCCAGCAACTTATCTTTTTTGAGGGGGGAGGGGAATGTCAGGAGAGATCACGCTTCCAAGCTCACTGGGTTTAAATATGTCTAAACTCATCTACTGAAAAACAAAGAGTTAAACTACCAGCCATTCCCTTAATATGTGAGTGAAGAAGAATGATTCGAAATCTCAAGCTCTTGCATCTTAGAATAGACTGAGTGTATGCTTCCCAGAGCTCTCGTTGTTTCTTAGAACTGACCTCTCCATATTTCTGCTGCTCAGAAAGAAATAGTTAAAATACCTTACATTTATACAATACTTTGCAGTCTACAGGCACATTCGTAGACTTATTTGACCTTCTTTTTTCTTATTTGACCTTCATGGTAACCCTGTGTGAGTGATTGTGAGATAGAGCACTTGTTATCCCCACTTTCCAGATGAGAACGCAGAGTCTCAGAAAGCCCAAATGACTCACCTAAGTTGCATGGCTAGTGAGTGGGAGGTCTTGGACCCAGCCTTCTTATAGCTTTCTACTTGTAAAAGCAACCTTTAATGCATGGTCTTACTAAATCAAAGTTTATTATGCAGTACATTTTTTATTATGTGCAGACAATAAGGAGAGTATTTGTTTCATGCTGCATTAATGGAGAAAGGGTTTCAGTTTCCTAAAACAAATACCACACCATGGATTGGCTTAAACAGTGCAAATTTATTGGCCCCTGGTTTTGAGGCTAGGAGAAGTCCAAAATTGAGGCGTCAGCAAGGCGATGCTTTCTCCTTCAACGCTGTGGCATTCTGGGGCTGGTTGCCAGCAATCTGTGCTCCTTGGCTTTTCTGTCACAGGAAAATACACATGGTGGTGCCTTCTCCTTTCACTTCTGGGTGCCATTGACTTCCAGCTTCTGGCTGCTGCCCGTGACTTCTCCTTCCGTGTCCAATTTCCTTTGCTTAGCGTAGGTTTCAGCCATCTTGGATAAAAGCCCACCCTCATTCAGTTTGGGCATTTCTGAACTACTAAAATCTTCAAAGGTCCTATTTACAAGTGGTTCATTCCCGCTTGTAAAAGGACCTGACGCTGCCTTTTTTGGATTCAGTCGCCAACAGAAGATATTTCTCAGGCCACAGACTTGTAAAAATCATGGTTCTTAGCGACATGCCATCTGGGGTGGGTTTGGGGGATGAAATATTAGAGAGGTAGAAGGTGTCTGGATCTCTTTGTATCAATACTGTTGGCATCTGCTGAGATGTGTCACCTATTGTGGATCTTAGCAAGTCTCCCCTCTTTCAAGCTGGCGTCTGCTCCAATAAATGATGTCTCATCCAACCCCTGGCTGCAAGCTTTGGGCCATATCTCCTGCAGTAGCTGCTTGCTTTGGCCTCAAATACCTCCTGAGTCCTTTCTTTCTCTTCCGTTTTCTATCTCTGTTTGCTGTATTCCTCCTAACTTGTTTTCTAGAAGCATAGCAAAAGAAATTCTGTGGGGGTTGGCCACCTCGCTGTATCCAAGATGGAAAACAGACCCAAATTTCTATGTCTGATTACCCATCCCCCAGTTTAAGCATAGTAACCATTCCCAATCATATGCCTGCTTCCAAATGTCTCCTTTCCTTAATCAGTTCTAAAGATCATTATTTTGAGTAGGGTCAGGGATGGGACCCCAGGGAGATTGATTGTATCTAATCACCAATTGCTTCTTTTATCTTACTCCAGGATAAGCAGCTTTTGAATTAAAAAAAATTGCAACTTGCCCCTTTGTTCACCCGTCTTCTCTGAAATTGCCCCCCAGTAGAGAACACATTCTATTGGTCCCTAATGGGAGATGCTCACAGGGAATAATAAGGCTTAAAAAAAAATGCAAAGGAAAACCCCACATAGTTAATACATCAGATTATTATCCCATCACACTAAGAAGAATGTGGAGATTTGAAACATGGCCATTAAATATAAAACATATATGATCATATAACTTTGGTTCCCTTCTCTAAGAGCCAAAGACAAATGGCCCATCAAAAAGTCTATAAAGTTACAGCTGGAACAGCCTTGCAAATCTTATGTGCCCAAGGAACCATTAATACACGCATCATTTTAAGAGATATAAAAACAGAACCCTCACAAGTGAATTTCACATTTGTTGAAACCTCAGTATTCTAAGTTGAAAAATGGGTAACTCCAACTATTCAAACTTCAATGATTATTGCTTTTGCAACAGCTGCATTTAAAAATTGCTAGTAACTTGTCAACATTGCAGTGGATTTTTAACATTCTGTTACCTAACATTTAGAGGTGAAATTGATGATCTATGGATCACTAAATTTAAAAAAATGCAGAATGTCATCTTCGAAGCCTATTGATCAATGCAAAATTAACTCAAATAAATGCAGTTTATGGCCATCTTCCAACAAGTGTTTTCAATGCTAAGGCATTCCATACAATAGAGTTCCCTCTTCAAAATCGCATCAATTTTCACTTAGAGCATTTCTGAAAACATGTACAGCCATTTCCAATCAGCTTCCTCATGAAAATTTAAGATTCTCTTTCCATTGTGTTGTAAAAGTTTGACCAACACATGGCAAAAACTCATTGCTTTGGCGTGTTGGGCGGAAATCAGTTTCCAGGGTTTCTAAAGATTGTGCTGTCCGTTGCTATGGGAAGGAAAAAAAAAACACCCAGAACTTTTCTTGGAGTTTAGAGTCACATCATTTGGAACGAGGAGTTGGGTCTTAAGCCAAGCCCCTTCCATGACTACATGTTTGGAACAGGAAGCTTCTTTGTGGCTGGAGAATTGATTGATTGCTTGATATTTATTGAGCGCTCATGGTGGCTTTGGTTCTCGATATTTATGAACACATCAATAGTTTTCTTTCCCAACCAGGAACATGATGCCTCAAGATGTTGCCTTCAGTATTTTCCAAAGTGTTTCTACCTGGAGTCATTCCTATATCCTTTCCTGATGGAAATAAAAATTAAGTAAACTCGGTTTCATCAGAAGTTTCTTATCTTTCACCTATGACTCCTGAGTGCTTCTTGGTATTGAGTCCAGTCTCTGACTGGAATCAAAATTGCCCTTCATCATCAGTGAAGACTATGGGAACCATGTCCTCTGTGACCTCCAGGGCAACCAGTGATGTATTTCAAATCAAAGATGATTGGAATTTGGAGGAATCCTACAATTTCTATCACTGGCAGGAATAAAAGCCCCGGGCTTGGCAAGCTTAGTGCATGGCCCATGCTTCCAAAATGACTGCCCAGGATGATTGTTCTCCTCTGGACTAAATGATTTCATTAATTGGTGTCTACCTCATAAGTCTGAGTTATTTATTGTAAAACCAAATAGGGACCATATGACTTTGAAGATCTGTTCAGACCAGGCTGTGTGGGCCAGATACTGAGCAGATCGAGCCTCCAGCATTAATCTGTCACAGTCCATTTTTCACTTACTAAATCAGCTTTATGCAAATCTCCCCCTAGCGGGGTTCACCCTCTCAGGAACCATTCTCTCTCACCCCCAGCATCTGTGGATGTTTTTGAGTATGGGGACTTAAACTTAAGTCTTTAGACATGCATTTAGAATTTAGAGTGGGAAGGGATATTTGCAGTCATTTTGTTTAAGCCCCTCCATTTGACATGTGATGAAATTCAGGTAGAATACCTTGCCCAAGATCACCTAGCCCAGATGACACCAACAGGAGAAAATTATTACATAAGTTATACAAAAGCAGGGCTAGAAAGAGCCCATTACCTTATCTGGCCTTTGGAAAAATATTCCTCTATTCCCAGAAGCTCGCTGTGTTTTCCCTCCTAAATCATCTTATTTAATAGGTTATAAAAGCAAAACATAAGGTAAACAAACAGAACAAGCAAGCAGAAGTATCTTTCGAAAAATGCCTAGTCTTCTGCTCAGAAATGAGACTACTCTTAATATTTTGATGCATGTACTTATGCTCTTTTTTTTTTTTAACATGGACATAGTAGGCACATGACTTTTTTTTTATAAGAATGAATGTCTAACACAAAAATGGTGGCTGGTGCCCAGGCACGTAACTTTTTCAAAACTTTCATTGCATAAAAATTGATGAAAGTAATAGAATTAATCATGGGACTTCTTTACTTCATTCAACAATCCCTGGTTAAGACTGTGCACTGGTTTTAACTTTTTTTTTTTTTTATTGGCATGGGCAGGCTCCAGGAATCAAACCCAGGTCTCTGGCAAGGTGGGCGAGAATTCTGCCACTGAGTTACCATTGCAGCACCCTGTGCACCAGTTATACAGGGAACCACAAGCCTCCCTCTGGTGTGTATACCGCACACAACTCTTCCTCTGGTATGTATAAACATGGGTGTTCTAGTTTGCTAGCTGCCAGAATATGATACACTAGAAATAAAAGGCTCTTAAAAAGGGGAATTTATTAAGTTGCAAGTTTACAGGTCTAAGGCTGTGAAAATGTCCAAATTAGAGCAAGACCATAGAAATGTCCAATCTAAGGCAATCAAGTAAAGATGCCTTGGTTCAAGAAGGCCAATGATGTTCAGGGTTTCTCTCTCAGCTGAAAAGGCACTTGGTGAGATCTGCTAGCTTTCTCTTCAACAGCTTCCCCAGGGCTCTGTTTGTTCTATTGGCTCTTCTGGTTCTGTTGTCTCTTTTGGTTCTCGTGGCTCTAAAACTTTTTCCAATATGGCTCCCTCTGAAAGGACTCCAGTAAGCAACCCCACCTTGAATGGGTGGAGACACATCTCCATAGAAACCACCTAATCAAAAGTTACCACCCACAGTTGGGTGGGTCACATCTCCACGGAAACAATAAAAAGGATTCCACCCAGCGATACTGAATGAGGATTAAAGGGCATGACTTTTCTGGGGTACACCACAGATTCAAACTGGCACAATGGGGTTCTGATTTGGGTCCTGATGAAGGCCCAGGTCTCTAGATTTAAGAACAGTATCTTTCTATCACAAATCCTGTCCTATGGATATCTACTACCCTGTATAGACATTCCTTCCCTTTACCACTTCCTCATCCTCAAAGAATCTTTTTAATGTTGGGTAAAGAAACGGTTGAACTGACAGAATGTATGTATGGGTACAGATAGGCATGAAGCCTTCGAATTACATGGAAAACAGAAAAAAAAGTGTTCATCAGTTATTATTGGGTGAGGATGGAGGTCAGGGAAATCGTTCTATCTTCAAGACCTCTGATGTATCGGCCACAGCTAATGTTTGGAAGCCAGTCCCTCAATTTTCCAGGAATAGCTAAGGGCTTAGCATTGGTCTCATCTAAGAGCTATACTTGTCTCTTCCTCACTGGTGGCTTTGCTCATTTAATTTCTTAAGTTTGGCCACTATGGGTTGGGAGAAAACTTTCTCATAGCTTCTTTCCTGAGCTGCTGTTATTTTTTCCTCTCCCCAGTCCAGTTGTATCTCTCCCATCCTTCTACAACACCAGGAGGAAAAGAGTCTATATTTAAAAGAAGGTGGTGCAGGGTGGACAGTAGCTTGGAGTGGGGCACTGGCGGAACACAAACATCTATCTTTGGAATCAAAGTTATTAGCAAGTCCTGGAACTTCCCATTCCATTTGTGCAGCACTCCCTCTAGTGACACCAGAATTCTCCCAGGTTACAATTGAAACACAAAGTAGAAAAGGGTAAACACTTTTAAGGAGGCATAAATCAGAGAAAAGAATGACTGTTTCCTCTTGGAAGCGACATATAACCTGGGATTTGAAGGATTATTACAGTCTGGAAACATGAAAGTAAGAAGAGAAAGGACTGCACTGCCTAATACCTGGAAGAAGAAGAATTAGAGATGTCAAACTTGACCAATTTGATTTAAATTTTGAGTTCATAAAGAGCAATCATGTAGAATAAGTCTAGAATAGCTTGGGGGAGACCAATTCTTAGGGTCCGTGGAAGGCCAAACCAAAAAATAATGGAGAGCCAACGATGTGCTCTATTTATTCCGCAGTTTTTGTCCTTCCATCTCCAAGGCCAGCCCCTGTTCATTCCCCATCCATTGAACAGGACCAAACACAAACTGTCCTAGGTGGATGGGTGTCTATCCGGTGATCCCAAAGCTCTTTAAGGAAGGAAGTGTCACATGATCATGCGCTACCTCTGACTCCCTGCTTTGAGTCTGTCTTGGCCTCTGACATTTGTGTATGGGAAAGAGTTGTGTAAAATAGGCTGTGGATAGTATTTGGCTATGCCCAAATGCTTACTTGAACATGAAAAACAAGGTTTCAGAAACTTAACTCAAAATGCCTCTCATGTGGATGCAGAGAAAAAATGGCCAACTTAATTCTGTTTTGATTTTCCCTAATGTGTGACTTGATCTGTGGGTTGGATTTGCAGAGCTCTGATTGTGCCAAACTCCGTTAGTGTTTAAGGCATATTCATGCCTAAATATGGATCTCTCATGTTTTGTGTTGACCATGTGCCTGGGTCCAACTGTCCAATCCAGGGCAGTCTCTTTGCCAGGGCTCTAACAGACACAACATAGACGAGCATTATGTGATGTATAAACAATGTTGCCTGAAATGACAGCATGTGAATAGCTCAGCTGGTAGATTTGTGAGCAGGAAGTATGATGTAACCTGTGAATGGCTGCTCCTAAAATCACATTCTAATTCTTCCCTGCCAGCTGTAATCTCGGCCTCCAAAAGCAAAGACAAGGAAGTGCTTAACTCCGTTTGGGGACTTCTAAATTCCACTGTCGTCTAATCACCTTGCTACAAAGCAGAACTAAGCCTGAAAGAGACAAATAGTGGGGGTATAAAGGTGAATTGAGACTACAAAAGAAAATATAGAGAAGGAAAGGAGGAAATGAGAGAAGGAGTGGAGGAAGGGAGAGAAAGAGAAGGAGAAACAGACAAAGAGGAGACAGAGATTCAGACAGAAGGAAATAGAATAGACAAAGAGAGAGGGAGGGGAAGATTGGAAGAAGAAACAAGAAAAGGCTTAGGCAATAAGTGTCAACTTGGCCAGGTGGTGTGCCTGGTTGTCTGGTCGGGCTAGCACTGGCTGGTCTGCTGCTATGTGGAAATTTCACGGACTTAAATCATGACCATGTGGGCTCTATCCACAGCTGACTGCATTTGCAATCAGCTAAGGGGAGTGTCTTCTGCAATGAGTGATGCTTAATCTAATCATCAGAAGGCTTTTAATGTGGATTCAGAAGAGACAATCACTCTTCCTGCTTCAGCCAGCCAGCTTCTCCTGGAAGTTCATTGAGAACCTTCATTGGAGCTGCCAGCTTGCAGCCTGCCCTATGGACTTTGGACCTTTACATTCCCATGGTTGTGTGAGACACTTTCATAAATTTTTTATTTACATATATCTCCTGCTGATTCTGTATCTCTAGAAAACCCTAGCTAATACACATGACATTGAGAAAGGCTGGATGGATTGTTTTCCTACTTACCGCCAGTACAGTTATGCTTAAGTCATTCTGGTCCAATGGAACATCTTCTAATGTTGACTTAAGAGAATCAAAACTTGACACTGTGCTAAGCCTGGGTATTTGTACTGGGTGTTGTGTAATGGCTTCTAGAACTATGGCCTGTGTATCTTCACATACTTCGCAGTGCTGCTGGCCTGGGTGGCAGCTTAGTTCCATAATGCCCAAGAACACTGGTCAGCATGGTCAATGTCTATCTCTTCTTGGTGATTTCTTTTTTTCTTTAATTGACATCCAGAAATTTTTAATTTTTAAATGTGGATTTTTCTCCTTTTCCTTTGTGCTTTTCCTCCTGGAAGAAACCCATGTCCCCCATGCCTCATATATAGTCAGCCAGGCCCATATCATCCATTCAATCATTTTAACAAATATCTTTGAGCACTTAGTCTGTGCTGAGAAGTTTTCACAGTGGTGAAAAAAAATCCCATTGTCTTTATGGTCTCCCAGTCTTGCAAGTTTACACTCATCATGTTTAGCTGGTTACTTCTTCTGCTCTATTGTTCATCTAATGGGGACTCTTCTACTACATGTAGAAAAATGTAGTTATGCAGTTTCAAACTGTAAACAATTATTCCCTGTAAGTTTTGCCATGCCAATGGATGGTTCTGAAGATGAAAAGAAATGGGATGGGTAAAGCATCTTACACACAGTATTTTCTCAGTAGATCTTAGAGAGAGAGAAAAAAGATCGTATTGTCTTAACACACAAATTCAGATCACTCAGGTTTTAAAGTGGTGAGGGCTGCTGAGGTCTCCATTTATCAGCTGTATACCCTTAACTTCTTTAAAACTTGGTTTCTTTTTCTGTGAAGTGGGATGAGAAAAAGACTAATGATGTTGCTTAGTGCAGTGATTAGCCATATTAAGAATCCAAAGATCTGGTCCTCACACTGGGAAAGGTGGCTGGTGTTCTGGATGGTTCTAGGAAAACCTAGATAGTCTAGAGCACTAGGCTGAAATTATTAAGAAGAAATGAAACAAGATTGATTACAAAAGTCACCCCTTATATTTTAAAAAATTACTCAAGTTCCAATTGGGAGTTGGGGCCGGGCAGTGGAGAGTGACCAGTTGGCTGAGTAAAGCCAATGGCCCTGTGATGGGCTTGGCCATGGGCGTAACTGAAGAGCTGGGATGCATGCATGGGTGAGAAGTCCAGAGAACACAGGTAATTTGGATCACATCACATGGGTATTATTACATCATGTGTCATAGTCGATGCTCTGAAAGATGTGGGTAAACTAAGAACATTCAGAGAAAGGAGACCCAGGGGTGAAAGAGCTGGAGGCCTGCTCTTCTGGGAAACATTAGTACATTGAAGAAACGCGATGACCACTCCTAAACTGGGCAGTGAGGGTACACCTTCCTTACAGGCTTCCCATCTTCCTGCTGGTGTGACTTTGGAGGACTGAAGGTTGTATGATGGTTTAACCATTCAAAAGGTTTTTTTTCTTTTCTTTTGGGGGGTGGGGTGTAGCCTCTTGATGTTTTGGCAATAAAATGTTCTCAGAAATTTAGGAAATTTCTTAGCTATTTGCTTCCGTCAGTTTCTTGTGCTAGCAACTATACACAAAGTTCTTTCTTAGATACTATTCTCAAACTTTCATATTTTTTTCCTTTCTGTTATCTGTCCTTCTCTTTCTCTGAATCAAGTGGTAGCTACCTTGAGCCCACAATATATGGGGAGGCAGATGCTTAATCTTATTTTTGCACCAAGGCCAAATCACCTTGTTCAACTGTGAAGACTCACTGGCGTAAAGCATTTTTTCAGTTTCATCTTTAGGGTCCAGAAGCAACTGACCTTTCCAACCTTATAATATCCTTGATCCCTGGGCTTTCTGTCCCCATCAATCTTGCCTGAAATCAATTCTTTTCTGCGCTCATCTCTTTCTTTTTTTTTTTTTAAGTTTTATTTTATTTTTTTATTAATTAAAAAAATTAACTAACACAACATTTAGAAATCATTCCATTCTACATATACAATCAGTAATTCTTAATATCATCACATTGATGCATATTCATCATTTCTTAGCACATTTGCATCGATTCAGAAAAAGAAATAGAAAGACAACAGAAAAAGAAATAAAACAATAATAGAGAGAAAAAAATAAAAATAAGAAATAAAAACAAAAAATAAAATAAAATTGTAAATAATGCTGCTATAAACATTGGTGTGCAAATGTCCGTTTGTGTCTTTGCCCTTAAGTCCTCTGAGTAGATACCTAGCAATGGTATTGCTGGGTCATATGGCAATTCTATATTCAGCTTTTTGAGGAACTGCCAAACTGCCTTCCACAGTGGTTGCACCATTTGACATTCCCACCAACAGTGAATAAGTGTGCCTCTTTCTCCCCATCCTCTCCAGCACTTGTCATTTTCTGTTTTGTTGATAATGGCCATTCTTGTGGGAGTGAGATGATATCTCATTGTAGTTTTGATTTGCATTTCTCTAATGGCCAGCGACATTGAGCATCTCTTCATGTGCCTTTTGGCCCTTTGTATTTCCTCTTCTGAGAAGTGTCTGTTCAAGTCTTTTGCCCATTTTGTAATTGGGTTGGCTGTCTTTTTGTTGTTGAGTTGAACAATCTCTTTATAAATTCTGGATACTAGACCTTTATCTGATATGTCGATTTCAAATATTGTCTCCCATTGTGTATGCTGTCTTTCTACTTTCTTGATGAAGTTCTTTGATGCACAAAAGTGTTTGATTTTGAGGAGCTCCCATTTGTTTCTTTCTTTCTTCAGTGCTCTTGCTTTAGGTTTAAGGTCCATAAAACCGCCTCCAATTGTAAGATTCATAAGATATCTCCCTACCTTTCCCTCTAACTGTTTTATGGTCTTAGACCTAATGTTTAGATCTTTGATCCATTTTGAGTTAACTTTTGTATAGGGTGTGAGATACGGGTCCTCTTTCATTCTTTTGCATATGGATATCCAGTTCTCTAGGCACCATTTATTGAAGAGACTGTTCTGTCCCAGGTGAGTTGGCTTGACTGCCTTATCAAAGATCAAATGTCCATAGATGAGAGGGTCTATATCTGAGCACTCTGTTTGATTCCATTGGTCGATATATCTATCTTTATGCCAGTACCATGCTGTTTTGACCACTGTGGCTTCATAATATGCCTTAAAGTCAGGCAGCGTGAGACCTCCAGCTTCGTTTTTTTTCCTCAAGATACTTTTGGCAATTCGGGGCACCCTCCCCTTCCAGATAAATTTGCTTATTGGCTTTTCTATTTCTGAAAAATAAGTTGTTGGGATTTTGATTGGTATTGCATTGAATCTGTAAATCAATTTAGGTAGAATTGACATCTTAACTATATTTAGTCTTCCAATCCATGAACACGGTATGCCCTTCCATCTATTTAGGTCTTCTGTGATTTCTTTTAACAGTTTTTTGTAGTTTTCTTTGTATAGGTCTTTTGTCTCTTTAGTTAAATTTATTCCTAAGTATTTTATTCTTTTAGTTGCAATTATAAATGGGATTCGTTTCTTGATTTCCCCCTCAGCTTGTTCATTGCTAGTATATAGAAATGCTACAGATTTTTGAATGTTGATCTTGTAACCTGCTACTTTGCTGTACTCATTTATTAGCTCTAGTAGTTTTGCTGTGGATTTTTCAGGGTTTTCAATGTATAGTATCATATCATCTGCAAACAGTGATAGTTTTACTTTTTCCTTTCCAATTTTGATGCCTTGCATTTCTTTTTCTTGTCTAATTGCTCTGGCTAGAACCTCCAACACAATGTTGAATAACAGTGGTGATAATGGATATCCTTGTCTTGTTCCTGATCTTAGGGGGGAAGTTTTCAATTTTTCCCCATTGAGGATGATATTAGCTGTGGGTTTTTCATATATTCCCTCTATCATTTTAAGCAAGTTCCCTTGTATTCCTATCCTTTGAAGTGTTTTCGACAGGAAAGGATGTTGACTCTTGTCAAATGCCTTCTCTGCATCAATTGAGATGATCATGTGATTTGTTGATATGGTGTATTACATTAATTGATTTTCTTATGTTGAACCATCTTTGCATACCTGGGATGAATCCTACTTGGTCATGATGTATAATTCTTTTAATGTGTTGTTGGATTCGATTTGCTAGAATTTTGTTGAGGATTTTTGCATCTATATTCATTAGAGAGATTGGTCTGTAGTTTTCTTTTTTTGTAATATCCTTGCCTGATTTTGGTATGAGGGTGATGTTGGCTTCATAGAATGAATTAGGTAGCTTTCCCTCCACTTCAATTTTTTTGAAGAGTTTGAGCAGGGTTGGTACTAATTCTTTCTGGAATGTTTGGTAGAATTCACATGTGAAGCCGTCTGGTCCTGGACTTTTCTTTTTGGGAAGCTTTTGAATGACTGATTCAATTTCTTTACTTGTGATTTGTTTGTTGAGGTCATCTATTTCTTCTTGATGCAAAGTTGGTTGTTCATACCTTTCTAGGAACTTGTCCATTTCATCTACATTATTGTATTTATTAGCATAAAGTTGTTCATAGTATCCTGTTATTACCTCCTTTATTTCTGTGAGGTCAGTGGTTATGTCTCCTCTTCCATTTCTGATCTTATTTATTTGCATCCTCTCTCTTCTTCTTTTTGTCAATCTTGCTAAGGGCCCATCAATCTTGTTGATTTTCTCATAGAACCAACTTCTGGCCTTATTGATTTTCTCTATTGTTTTCATGTTCTCAATTTCATTAATTTCTGCTCTAATCTTTGTTATTTCTTTCCTTTTGCTTGCTTTGGGGTTAGTTTGCTGTTCTTTCTCCAGTTCTTCCAAGTGGACAGTTAATTCCTGAATTTTTGCCTTTTCTTCTTTTCTGATATAGGCATTTAGGGCAATAAATTTCCCTCTTAGCACTGCCTTTGCTGCATCCCATAGGTTTTGATATGTTGTGTTTTCATTTTCATTCTCCTCGAGATATTTACTAATTTCTCTTGTGATTTCTTCCTTGACCCACTCGTTGTTTAGGAGTGTATTGTTGAGCCTCCACGTATTTGTGAATTTTCTGGTACTCTGCCTATTATTGATTTCCAACTTCATTCCTTTATGATCCGAGAAAGTGTTGTGTATGATTTCAGCCTTTTTAAATTTGTTGAGACTTGCTTTGTGACCCAGCATATGGTCTATCTTTGAGAATGATCCATGAGCACTTGAGAAAAAGATGTATCCTGCTGTTGTGGGGTGTAATGTCCTATAAATCTCTGTTAAGTCTAGCTCATTTATTGCAATATTCAAATTCTCTGTTTCTTTATTGATCCTCTGTCTAGATGTTCTGTCCATTGATGAGAGTGTGGAATTGAAGTCTCCAACTATTATGGTAGATGTGTCTATTTACCTTTTCAGTATTTGCAGTGTATTCCTCACGTATTTTGGGGCATTCTGATTCGGTGCATAAATATTTATAATTGTTATGTCTTCTTGTTTAATTGTTCCTTTTATTAGTAGATAGTATCCTTCTTTGTCTCTTTTAACTGTTTTACATTTGAAGTCTAATTTGTTGGATATTAGTATAGCTACTCCTGCTCTTTTCTGGTTGTTATTTGCATGAAATATCTTTTCCCAACCCTTCACTTTCAACCTATATTTATCTTTGGGTCTAAGATGTGTTTCCTGTAGACAGCACATAGAAGGATCCTGTTTTTTAATCCATTCTGCCAGTCTATGTTTTTTGATTGGGGAATTCAGTCCATTAACATTTAGTGTTATTACTGTTTGGGTAATACTTTCCTCTACCATTCTGCCTTTTGTATTATATATATCACATCTGATTTTCCTTCTTTCTACACTCTTCTCCATGCCTCTCTCTTCTGTCTTTTCGTACCTGACTCTAGTGCTCCCTTTAGTATTTCTTGCAGAGCTGGTCTCTTGGTCACAAATTCTCTCAGTGACTTTTTGTCTGAAAATGTTTTAATTTCTCCCTCATTTTTGAAGGACAATTTTGCTGGATATAGAATTCTTGATTGGCAGTTTTTCTCTTTTAGTAATTTAAATTTATCATCCCACTATCTTCTTGCCTCCATGGTTTCTGCTGAGAAATCTACACATAGTCTTATTGGGTTTCCCTTGTATGTGATGGATTGTTTTTCTCTTGCTGCTTTCAAGATCCTCTCTTTCTCTTTGACCTCTGACATTCTAACTAGTAAGTGTCTTGGAGAATGCCTATTTGGATCTATTCTCTTTGGGGTGTGCTGCACTTCTTGGATCTGTAATTTCAGGTCTTTCATAAGAGTTGGGAAATTTTCAGTGATAATTTCTTCCATTAGTTTTTCTCCTCCTTTTCCCTTCTCTTCTCCTTCTGGGACACCCACAACACGTATATTTGTGCGCTTCATATTATCATTCAATTCCCTGAGCCCCTGCTCAAATTTTTCCATTGTTTTCCCTATAGTTTCTGTTTCTTTTTGGATTTCAGATGTTCCATCCTCCAGTTCACTAATTCTAACCTCTGTCTCTTGAAATGTACCATTGTAGGTTTCCATTGTTTTTTTCATCTCTTCTACTGTATCTTTCATTCCCATAAGTTCTGTGATTTGTTTTGTCAGACTTTCCATTTCTTCTTTTTGTTCATCCCTTGCCTTCTTCATGTCCTCCCTCAATTTATTGATTAGGTTTTTGAAGAGGTTTTCCATTTCTATTTGTATATTCAGAATTAGTTGTCTCAGCTCCTGTATCTCATTTGAACTATTGGTTTGTTCCTTTGACTGGGCCATATCTTCAATTTTCCTGGTGTGATTTGTTATTTTTTGCTGGCGTCTGGACATTTAATCAGATTTCCCTGAGTGTGAGACCCAGCAGGTTGAAAGGCTTTCCTGTGAAGTCTCTGGGCTCTCTTTTTCTTATCCTGCCCAGTATGTGGCGCTTGTCTGTCTGCGGGTCCCACCAGCAAAAAATGTTGTGGCTTCTTTAACTTTGGAAGGCTCTCCCCTGCTGTGTGCATGGTGGAGACAGAGGAAAGGTTGTAGGCTGGTTTTAATGGCTTCAAATTGTAAAGTCCTGGGATCTGAATTCCTTGAGAGAGGGATTCCACCTGAGATGCATTTCACCCCTCCCATGGGGAAGGTTCAGGTGGTAGAGAGCCCTGACAGCAGCCTGTTTCTGCATTTGGGGTAGTTACAACCTGTTTAATCCCAGCGCTGAGCCCAGAGGCACCAAGCCTCCTTAGAAACAGCCGCAGAAGGCTCTGTTCCACCCCCTTTCCTCTTTTTCAGTTAGCCCAATCGGCGACTTCCGCCTTGATCAGTTTCGCCTGAGCTGGGGGCCTATTTTTAGTAGTCAGAATTTGTTTATTAATGCCACTGTTGGTATTTGGTTGGACTCAGTCCCTGCTACTATTGGAGACTCTTTCCTTTCCCTCCAGGTAGCCGCCTGTGGGGGAGGGATGCCGGTCACCGGCCGCCGCAGCTTGGGGATCTCGCTGATCCGAGACTCACCGCCGGACCGGGAAGCCACCTGTGGGGGAGGGGCGCTGGTCGGTCGCCGGCTGCCGCGGCTTGGGGATCTTGCTGATCTGAGACTCTCAGCCGGCCGGGGAAGGAGGGAGGGAGGGGCGCCGGCCACCAGCCGCCACGGCCCGGGGAAGCGCACGCCGCTCGGGGAGCTCACCGCAGCAGAGTCTTGCAGTCGGTCCAGCCAGTCCAGACTGGGGTACGCTGTGTGTCCGGTCTCTATCGTGGCTCCGGGAGCTGTTCTGTACTGTTTCTGGTTATTTAGTAGTTGTTCTGGAGGAGGAACAAATTGATCAATGCTTCTTAAAAAGCCTGTAAGTGTTCTTCCATCTTGAAGCAGAACCAAGTGTTTTTCCCAGACTTCATTCGGAGGAGATGAGCTACTCACTGTCGATGTCCTCGATGAGGCTGGCAGTGCCGGGCATATAGTTCATTTTTGAACTGAGAGAATGTTGCCGGTGCGTCCTATCACCTGGTTCCTTCCACTCCAGTTGCCGCCTCAGCGGGTCCGTGACCGGAACCCACACCAAGACCAGCACCAGCATCCGGGCTCCCTCATCTCTTTCTTGTAATACCTTCGTCAAGTCAACCAGTGTCCAACATGCACCATTATTCTGATTCTTTCTACCAATTCTAGAACTCATTGGTAAGCCATGGCCCCATATTTGAAGGCTTCGTTATAGGAACATCTGACTTTCACTGCCAAAATCTGTATCAGTTAAGGTAACACTGGTTGTTGTAACAGAAAATCTTCATATTCTCAGTGGTTTAGCATGAGAAAGTGTAGTTCTTGCATCCAGTCTAATGCAGGTGTCACGGCTGGGTGGGCTTCCCCACGCAGGGGCCACGTTCCCACCTTCCCTATTCTCTTAATCTTCAGAATCCTGTCCCTTGGCTGGTAGATCTTAACTCTCTCCACTCACCTTTTATTATTATTGGCCAGAACTCAGCCACATGGCCACACCTAACTGCAAGGCTAGTGTGTAAATGTAGTTTAAGTGTGCCCAGGAGAAAAAGGGAAATGGGTTTTGATGAAATCCCTCTTTTATTTTCTGAATTTTTTTTTGCAAATCCACCCACTTCTTTTCATTTTCACTCCACCCTTGCACAAGCAACTATTATCTCTCACCTGAATCCCCTCCTGCCGCATGCATGCTGAATACTTTGCTCACAACCCTCAGTGAATGTCAGCTGCTATTTCTGTTACTACACATCCATTGGAAATAATTGTTGGAAGAAATGTTCAGGTTAGCCCAGACTAAGTAAGAGAAAACATGATAACAGCTTCAAATATGATGTAAAAGAGGAATTGGACTTATTCTGTGTAATTGCAGGGACAAAACTGGGACCAGAGGGTGAATGAAGCAGGTAAGGAGAACTTTCTTATAATTAGGAATGAAACCCAAATGCAGTCTATCTTTAAAGATAGCTAGTGCAGGGTTTCTGGGAATGTAGAAGCAAAGGCTGTTTTTCACACCCCTTAAAGAGAAGATTTCTACCTTAGGGAATACTTCCATTCATAAATCTTCTAGACTACCTTCTGCATTGATGTTTCATTTTCTTTTATTTGAGATCATGGATAAAAATAGACTTTGATTGGCTGTATCTCCAGCAATGTGTTGATTTCTTAGATTATCTGTCCTTGGCTAATAACTAGTTTTTGCCTTCTGGAGCACTTATTTACTCTTTGTTTACAGGTTATTGTTAAAACATTAACCCCCAACATATCACTGCTGCAGACCATCCCAGCAAAATTTCCAAATGAGTTTCTTCAAACTCCACTGCACAGTTTGGGCTCATATCATGTGAACACCACCCAGTTGTTCAGACCAGAAACCTGGGGATTATTCCTGCATCCTCCATCTCATGCATGCCACATCTGACCAATCACCAAGTACTTTCTATGCTGTTTTCTAAATGTCTTACAAATCCGTCTACTTCTTTGCATTTTTACATTTTTTTTTACTCTGGTATACATCACTATTATCTCTCACTTGCATCACCTCATGCCTCTCTCCAAACTGTTTTCATACAGGAGCCAAAATAAACCTTTAAATGTGTGTAAATGGCAGGAATCATCATCTACAATATCAGCAGTGCATGAAACATCATAGCACTTTATTCTTCATATATCATCTTTCTACTTCAAAACTCCATCCTTTGGGTTCCCGGATCAGACAAATTCTGAAATGCATTGGGACCAGCTCACCAGAACATCAATTAGTTCTATCCCCTTATTCCATGTTATCAACAGCCCCTCCCAACATGAAAAAGTTAGAATGGGCATAGCCCAAATACCCTAAGGAGTGAGAGAAAGGTCAAAGGTGATGGTGGAGTTATACAGAGAAGGTAGGGTTTAACAAAGGAGTATGATTGCTGAATCATTATATTGATATTTATTATGTACCTTACAGCAGCTAGAAGTAAAAACCTGAAATTGTGGAGCTGTAACTCACACCAAACTCTGAAATCTTTCTACAACTAATTGTTGTGATGTGTTTTGAAATGTATTGCCTTTTTGTGTATGTGTCATTTTTCACAAAAAAGGGAAAAAAGTCAATTGTGATGTTAAATGCACAGTTATATGAAAACAAACAAGCAAGCAAAAAACATCCCTCCAGACTGATAAGAAACTTTATCCTCAGGTATGCTTGAAGTTTTGCTGAATCCCTAGAATTGTGTTTTACTTCCAAGATCTTGTGTGACTTAATTTTTATTAGGCTTTTTTTTTTTTTTTTGGCATGGGCAGGCTCCAGGAATCGAACCCGGGTCTCAGGCATGGCAGGCGAGGATTCTGCCACTCAGCCACCATTGTACTGCCCTGCGACCCAGTTTTGGGGGTGGGCTGGGAGGTCTCTGAACATTCAAACAGGGGTCAGTGGGAGCGCCGCTGCCCCATCTGCATGCCCATTTCAGGGGCTCCCAGTTCATAGACCTGCTGATGAGAAGCTGCACTCCCAGAGCCACAGTTCTAGGGCCTACAGATCACTCTCACCTCCTCCCACCCCACCTAAAGGAGTTGATTTTCCTAATCTGGGAGGCAGCTCCTATCTCTGTTCTCCTCCCCACAACCCCCTTTACAAATCTCCACGTTCCCCTAAGTGCTTAGGCTGTTGAAAATAAAAGCCAGGAAGTCTTCTTTCTCTCCTGCCACATACCAGTCCTTAAAGTAATGAAAAGTGGATTCAGATATCCATTTAAGAAGGTAAAGAAGAAAATGCAGGGAGAGAGAAAAAAATAAAACAAAACCAAAAAAACCCCAAAATACCACTTCCAACACTTCCAGCCCCATGCACAAATCTACTTGTGTCACTCCTCCATTTAATTGCTTTCTGTTGCCCAGGGGACCAAAGTTCAAATTCTTCGCCTGGTCTGGGAGGCTTTTGTCTGTTGTCATCTTCCCACCCACCTCGGCAGCTCTTCTTGCCCCCTCTTCCCCTTGTTCCAGCCACACTGAACAGACAGTGACCCTCCCTGCTCCAGGAAATTGTGCTTGGGTCGTCGAGCCCGTTGGTCCTCCACGGGGAAGATTCTTCCCTGGACCCTCTCCCGACCTGGCTAACTTCTACGCAAGCTTCAGGTCTGGGTGGACCGCAACCCTGTTCCCCTGGACCCCATTGTACCATCTGTGATTCCACGGCATCGCCTGTACATAGCCTCTTCCCTCCCTGCGCTCTGTGCTCAGGATGACTTGGTCTGTATTTGTTCAATGTCCTGAGGTTCCACACGGCTGCTGGTGGTGGTGCCTGTCTAATTGACACCGGCTGTGCCAGAAGCATTTTCTCCAAGTTCCAGATAAAGCCTTAGGGTGCCGTCTCAGTACTGGGTAACTTGGTACCCTGGGCTGGAGTGTAGGAGAGGGAGGCAAGGGGTGGGTGATGTGCGTGCATGAGTGTGTGTGTCTGAGAGAGAGAACAAAAGAGAGAGAAAGAAAGGGAGAGAGAGAGAAAGAAAGAAAAGAGAAAGAGAGAATGGGAGCAAGAGATCAATTTACAATTCTGGCTTATCTGTAAGCTCATTTCCCCCTATGGAGCTGTAAATAAGGATTTGCCTTTAAGCCAAATGCATCCATGAAGCATTTTACAGATACTGACTTATTCATCCTTGCTACAGATTTGTTTCCCATTCAGAATATTCTCATGTTCATTCTTGGACTTCTTCCTACAAATATCTCCAAACCCCAGTTTCTGTGGGAGCGGACGGAGGGGAGGAAAGGGTGGGGAAGGAGGCTGCATTTTTGAGAAACCTGATTCACAGAAGCAATGAATCCTAGAATAGCAGGCTCTGGGAGAAAGGGCATTGATGCTAGACTATTTTTAGGGAATGCATATTTGTTTTTAACACATTGGGAGCTTGTTTCAGAGACCTCTCTAAATGTGGGGTTTTTTTTTTTAAAAAGGAAAGAAATAAGAGAAAGAAACAGGAAACGAAAAAGTCAGCAGAAAGAGGGTCAAAGTTCCAAAGGCAACCAACATCAATATTTTTTTGAAGGGGAAAAAGCCAACAATTTTTTTTTCCAAATGAAAAGAAAACTCTGTTTTATTAACTGACGATAGCTTTATGACAGTTGTGAGATCTGGTCTATAATTTCCAAGTCATTCTTGAATTTATCCCTTTGGATTCTCCCTTATAGCTGCTCAAGAATTAAACCTCAACATCATGATTTCTATGCTAAAAACTGATATCGGGGGCTCCTGGCACAGTTATAATCATATGTTCAAGATGATGTGAAATGTGTGCCTGCGGACATTCCCATACTCTGCTGTCAAATTCTTCCAGGAAACTATATAACATAGTGGTTCGAAAACAAAATAAAATTACTCTGGCCCTGCCACATAAATAATACTTTAATATTGTCAAGAGAACTTGTCTCTCTCGTTCTCTCCGGCTTTCTCTCTTTCAGGTTTCTAATTAGTTCCCCTCCCTACACTGAACCCTGAAACAAGTCCCAAATGTTTCCAAATTTGAAAACAGAAATGTTGAATTGGAAAAAGAACAGTCTAGTCATGCTAACATATTTCCAGAAAACTGGGAACATTTTGAAAAGGAAATCCTCTGAAATTACAAATTTATGCCTTGGAATAATTTCTTCCTTACCTCTGCTGAATGAGTGCTCCCCATGGCAGGAACAGAGATTCTACTAAAATAAAATAATTATGGACTTTAAACAGACTTGTAAATGAATATGAGAAATGCAACAGTGTTTTTCCCCACTTTCTGAAAAATCGTTCATTGAAAAGTTACCCTAAAGACAGAAAAGACTTTTTTTAAATTTTTATTTATTAATTAAAAAAATTAACAACAAACAAACAAAAATATTAACATATCATTCCATGCTACATATACAATCAGCAATTCTCAATATCATCACATAGTTGCATATTCATCATTTCTTAGAACATTTGCATTGCATATTCATCATTTCTTAGAATATTTGCATCGACTTAGAAAAAGAAATAAAAAGAACAGAAAAAGAAATAAAATGATAACAGAAAAAAAAAGATTATACATACCCTACCCCTTACCCCTCGCTTTCATTTATCACTAGCATTTCAAACTAAATTTATTTTAACATTTGTTCCCCCTATTATTTATTTTTATTCTATTTGTTCTACTCATCTGTTGATATGGTAGATAAAAGGAGCATCAGACACAAGGTTTTCACAATCACAGAGTCACACTGTGAAAGCTATATCATTGTTCAACCATCATCAAGAAACATGGCTACTGGAACACAGCTCTACATTTTCAGGCAATTCCCTCCAGCCTCTCCACTACATCTTGAACAACAAGGTGATATCTACTTAATGCGTAAGAATAACCTCCAGGATAACCTCTCGACTCCGTTTGGAATCTCTCAGCCATTGACACTTTGTCTCATTTTACTCTTCCCCCTTTTGGTCAAGAAGTTTCTCTCAATCCCTTGATGTTAATTCTCAGCTTATTCTAGGGTTTTTCTCAATCCCTTGTTGCTGAGTCTCAGCTCATTCCAGGATCTCTGTCCCACGTTGCCAGGAAGGTCCACACCCCTGGGAGTCATGTCCCACGTAGAGAGGGGGAGGGTGGTGAGACTGCTCGTCGTGTTGGCTGGAGAGAGAGGCCACATCTGAGCAACAAAAGAGGCTCTCTTGGGGGTGACTCTTAGGCCTAGATTTTAAGTAGACTTGACCTATCCTTTGTGGGGTTAAGTTTCATATGAACAAACCCCAAGACTGGGGGCTCAGCCTATAGTTTTGGCTGTCCACACTGCTTGAGAGTATATCAAGAATTCAACTTGGGGAAGTTGAATTTCTCCCTGCTCTCACCATTCCCTGAGAAGAGACTTTTTGCACAGGCATGTTCAATGCAGTTTTATTGTAAAAAGCAAAATAGTCTAACGCTTTTTTTAGGTAAATCATTCACTTAATGTTATATGGAGTCATTGAAAATGGTGTTCACAAAAATTAATGAAAGCATGGAATATTATACTATAATGTTATTTTGTAATGTAAAATTATAAATATAGTGTGATCACAAACATTCACAAACCAATAACCATGATTAAAGACCAGATGCAAATTTACTAACATTGTGACGAATTGTTCTTTGGGTGATTGGATTATGAGCATTTTTTTCTCTCTACTTTCCTATAGTAAGCATGTAATATTTGCAACAAAGGAAAATAATCCTTATTTTTCAAACAACGAATTAGCTTAGTCTTTTTTTTTTCTTCCACTCACCCCATTGTATGTACTTGGCTGCTAAAGTAAACTAGAAGAATGCTTTGGCTATATATTTACCATAAATTTTCATTTAGTCATAAAGTTAAAGAGTAAAAAATAACAATATAAAAATAAGTACAAGTCACTTCTGTTTCTGCTGCACTGGATTAAATAACACACAGCCATTTATTTATCAAAAGAAGAAAAATCTTAATAGCGATTTGAATTTTGGGTTTGATTTGAATTCACGTTTACTGGTGGGAAACTTCCTAACTGGGTTGCTTTATCTAATGTCTAATTTATAGGTTGAAGAAATCAGTTCAGCCAGAATACTTAAATAAGATAATACCAGCAGCAAAACCTTAAATGCCACTTGCTATTACCCAGATAGTTTCCAATAAATTTCTATAGAAATTCTCACATAATGTAATAAACCTTTCAACTTGTTCCCATTTTGTAGCAGGAAAATGGAATCACAGTGTACAAATTATCAGGCTTCCAGAAGAATTCTATTTTATAACAACACAATCCAATTTTTCTAAATAACATACACTAAAGCAATTCAAGCATATGCTGCTACCTTATAGAAGAACTGATTTAGTTTTAATAAATAACCACATTGAAAACAAATTGTGAATCAGACTAATTAACATGTAGAAGCAGATGGGAAGGGTGCATGCTTCTAGTAAACGCAGAGAGAATGTCCTTTAACTTACCCACGTAAAGAATGAGTTCTTTCCAAACTCAGCTGTTCACATAGTTAGAAGTCTCATTTTATGCAGCTGACATGCTTTCTTTCAAATTAAGCTTTTTGTATGTGAAGTTGCGAAATCCTTTAGACAAAGGCATTTGCCTTTCGTTTTTGAAAAAGAAAAAGTAGGAATAGCTTACTTAGAAAGAGCTTTTATTATACATAACTGAAAATATCTCATTTTAACCACTTTCAAGTGTACAGTTAATTCAGGAGTTTTCATAACCTTCAGTGTACTGTGCTATCATCACCAACAACCATTACCCCAACTTCTCATCCCCTCACACAGAAACTCTGCCCCTGTTAAGTGATAACATCCGCTCACCCTTACCCCCAGCCCCTGGCTATCTGTAGCCAGCTATCTGTCTCTATGAATTTGCATATTCTAGGTATATCATATAGGTGAAATTATACAATATTTTGTCATTTTGTGTCTGGCTGATTTCACTTAACGTATCTTCAAGATTCACCCATGATGGAGCATGTGTCAAAACTTCATTCACTTTTCAGGGCTGAATAATATTCTCTTGTATGCACATAATATATTTTGTTTATCGTATAATATTTTGATGACACTGAGTTGTTTCCAGCTTCTGGCCATTGTGAATAACACTGCAAATATCTGTCCAAGTCCCTGCTTTCAATGATTTTTGGTATATACCAAGAGAAGGGATTGCTGGATTATATGGTAACTCTACATTCAACTTTCAGAGGAGCTGTCAAAATATTTTCCACAGTGGCTGTACCATTTTACAATGCCACAACATGTAAGGGTTTCGGTGTGGCTGCATCCTCAACAATGCTTGCTCTTTTCTTTTTTTTTTCATAATACCCATCCTGGTAAGAATAGCTTACTTTTGAGAGGAATAAAACATATTTATGAGTTTTTGCTTTCATTTAAGATCACCACGGATAGGAAATTATAGGATATAATTAGCTATGAATTTGGGACAAAGGAAATGCTTCCTTGCCTGAGATGACTCTTGGTTAAGGCATCCTTTTCCCTGATAACCATGCCAACTTACAGTGGAAGAATAGGCAGGGGCCTCTCAGAGCTACCACTGAATTCGTGACCCTAAATCAATGGGAGACTAAAGGAGGTACCATGGGGGCTGGAGGGAGGCCCAAGAGAGAGAGAGGTGTCCAATATTAGACTAGACACATCCACTTCTGAACCATAACTCCCCAGGAAACTCTCTGAGTAGGAACCACATGTTTCTACTTTACAGCTTAGGTGTGCTCCATTCTAAAGGCAGAGGGGTGGGTAATTGTGAACCTTTGAGGTTCCTTTTATCTTTTAATTCCATGAACTGGACACTGGCTTCTTTCCCTGTCAAAGCCACTGCCAAACACTTGTCAGACAAAACACCCCTGGAGATCTCTTTGTGGACTTCCAGAATGGAAATAAATGATCATGTCTTGAAAAATCCATGAGAATGCCTTCTTTTGATTCAGTTGTCTGACTGTGACCTAGGATCCGAAAGGCCCCAAATGTCCTTGTTCAGCTGGCCTGGCCAGAGTTTGGGTTATGGCCATGCATTTCCTTTGCCATTGTTATATTCCTGGGATGGAGCAGCTTCCCAGATAAAATGGTGAGAGTAAGCAGTAGCAGAAAGATGAAGGACGAGGGCTAGCTGCCAGCCCCTCATGGAATGCCTTCCAATCCTCTTTCCTGCTTATAGATTCAAAACTTTTCAAAGTAGATGACATAGACCCTTTGTGGGGAAGAATTATTCAACAGCTTGACACTACAGATAAATTCATCTCTCTCAACGCCTCCAAGGTCCATTCCAAAGTGTACAATCCCTGCCCTCTGGTCTTTACCCATCAAAATCTATTTTCAAAACCTACTTCAAATGCCTTCTCCTCCTCAAAGCCTTCTCTGATCCTCACAAGTTAGAAAGACCAGTTTTCTCTTCCATATGCTCATCTGCCATGACGCAAGAAGGGTGTGTGCAGTAGAAGCCATTTTACAGTGGCAACCCAGCGTGCCATAATACAGGGGAGCTGGGCATGCCTCAGTCCCCACTGGGTCTCCAGTAAGCTTCTGGCCAGTAGACACCATGTGACATTCACTTCTGTAACTGCATGAACAGTGGAAGGGAAGTGGTTGGGTTGTAGAAGTTCTTGTGTAAGGGCGGATTTAGCACAGGATTTGCAGTGAATTCTCCCAATAATGCACCTTTTAAGTGAGCTGACGTTTAGATGGTTCTGAATGATAGCCTAGAGCTCGGGAAGCCAGACTGAGTCAACCACTGGCTGAGAGCAAAGACCTGGCTCGGTGGTGTGAATGAACTGCTTTTAGTGCCGCACCTCGCCAGTGTGATTTCAGGCTCTGAGCATTTTTCCTGTTTGATACTGTAAGCTCCCAGAGGGTTTGGACTGTGACATTTCTACTTACTTATATATTCCAGCACCGCATGCGTTGGGGTATTTAATAAATATTGCTTAATGATGATTGCTCTCACAGCGCATGTACGAGGCTCTGTGCTCGCTGTGGCTCCCCAGACACATGCACACCAACTGCTCAGAGTAAATAACATTTACTGAAAATGTTCCTTTCGGGCACTGCAAGCCTGCACCAGCCTTCTGCGGGCAGTAACCAGAAAATAGAACTCACGGTCCTTCCCCTCAAGTCAAACATCTCTTCTGACGTAGGGAAGCAGTTGGAGAACTGACAATGAAAAGTCATTATTGAGTATGTATTTAAGCTTATTATATAGAGAGATATGTGTCTAGGAAGGAGCATCTCCTTCCATTAATTCAATTATTTCAACCCCAAAGCAATGGCAATAGTTTCTATGGTAACTCTACATTACCATGCACATCTCCTGAGTTGGATTTGAAAAATAAAACTCAGAAATAAAAAACATGCTTTAGTTCTTGTGCCCACAAAGGCCACATCCTCATACCCACCTGACAGTCTGGGAATGGTAGACGTGATTGTTTCCAGCTGGCTCGGTCACATGTGAGTCCACTCCAAAAAGGAAGCCAAACACGGGAGTTTTCTTTCTCCCCACTGTTCCCTAACCCTAACAGTACATCAACTTTGTCCACGGTCCTGTGCGTTTTACACGTGAATTTAGAAGTCAGACACTCTGGAAACATTTGTTAAGTTGGTTAATAGGAACATAAGAAGAACTTTCTAACATATCCAACCCACTTTCTGGTCAGAAAATGCTCTGCTGTTCTTTGGAAAATGCTCTCATACACTCTGTTTTGTTTCAAACCCCCTCAGCTGAGCTGTGAAATCCTACCTGATGCCACACAGTCTGCTGAGCACTTCAGACTTTGGAGCTCATTTTATCCTCACAGCAAACCTCGAGATATGGGTAGTGACATTGTCTGTGGCAAACCAGCATCTGAACTCCTTTTCTCTTGGAGTTATTTCCCACCCTGAGGTCTTGGTGGAGGTTGAAACTCACAGCCTTTCTTTATAGACACTGAAAACCTACTTTCCCTGCCTCCCTTGCAGCTAGGATGCATTCTGCGACTTGAGCTGCCTCCCTTGCAGCTAGGATGCATTCTGTGACTTGAGCTCCATCAACCCATCAATTAAAAGTACATTTCTGGACTTGGACCAGAGAACTAATGGCACAAAGAAGCGGGGACTGCCTGGAGCCTGCTCTGCTCAAGGTAGCCATACCCAGTTTCTAGCAACAGAAGTGGTCCCAGCAGCAGCAGCCGCCAGTGAGTGCTGGTGTCAGGAGAGGTATTGCCATAGGACCAGTTAGAGGTGTGGCTTTGGTCATGGTTCCTCCCTGGGCAGCCTGGGAGCCCCTGACTACTGACCAAAGCCCTTTTGAGAGAGGGAATTGGGATGTAGCCTATCAGTACAGCCAGGCAAGGAGAGGGTAATCACCATGTGACAGAAGCCAAGACGTCAAGTAATGCCAGGGATTGGTCAAGGAGCCATTGCCAAATGCTATGGACTCTGAGAGAAAGCATGGCCTGGCAATGCCTTGATTTTGGACTTCCAGCTTCCCAAACTGTGAGACAAAAAATTCCTGTTGACTAAGCCAGCCAATTTGTAGTATTTGGTATTTGCTTTAAATATGTTGACTGTTAATCATCTAGAATTTATTTCTTGGTATGGCATGAGGCAAGTATCCGATATTCCTTCCCCATGTGGAAAACTAATGTAGTTGTCCAGCACCACTTATTGCATGACCCATTCTTTCCCCCATTAATTTGAAATGTCACCTCTGTCATACACCAAGTTTCTGCGTAAGTCATGTGTCTGTCTTTTGATATTTAAAGCTGTACATTTTGTCCCACAAATTTTGACACCTACATTTTCATTGTTTTTCAGTTCTCAATATTTCATAATTTCCATTTGATTTCTTCTTTGACCCTGAATTATTGAAAAGTAAGTTTTTAATATTTCCAAATATCTATATTTGCTTTAAACTTATCTTGTTTAAATTTATTATTGAAATTTCCAAATATCAGACTTTGTTTTTGTTTTAAAGAATTTTTTTATCGTGTATTTCTAAATGTATTAGAAAGTGTCATCTTTATGACATTGAGTTTCTCTGTCCAATATAGCAGCCAGATGTGACATTGAATACTTGAAATGGGGCTAGTCTGAAATGAGATATGCTGTATATGTGAAATACTTGCCAGATTTCAATTACTTAGTATTAATAAGGTGAAATATCTCATGAGTAATTTCTGTGTATTGATCATGATGAAATGAACATGTTTCCATATTTGGGGTAAAATACAATATACTATTAAAATTAATTTCACCTTTTTTTTTGTTTTTTCTTTTACATTTTAAATGCAGCTACCAGAGTCTCTGAAATGGTATGTATGAGTCACATTATATTTATCTTAGACAGTGCTAATATAGATTATTTGGTATATATTTTGAAATTAGTTTTATGGCTGGTACTTGATAAACTCTTGTAAATGTTTGTCTGCACTTGAAAAGGAATGCTGACTGTCTGGGTGGGTATAGGGCTCTGTACATGTTTATACAATTGAGTTGTTCACGTCTTCCTTATTAGTAGTAATTTTTGCCTCCTTTATCAGATTCTAAGAGATGTATGAAAAACTACCCACTAGAAAAGTGCATTTATTAATTTCTTCTTGCAATTCTGTCCATTTTTGTTTTATGTATCTTTGAGGCGATATTGTTAGCTGCATATGCTATGCAGTGAGTTGGAGGATTGTGGTATATTTTTGGTGATATTTTCCCCTTCTGAATGTCTTTATATTTCTGTTCTTTTAGTGGTTATTCAAAATTTTAACATGTTTTCTCTGAAGTTAATCAACATTGCTGCCTTCCTTCATGCCTTACAAGGACCTTAGGTGGCTGTCACTCAGTCACAGCCATGTCCCCATGTTATCGCTATCCAATATTTTAATGCCATCTCATTTTTAAATTTTTAAACTCAGCATTATATCATTGTTTTCAATATAGTTAATATATACATTTTAAAAATTGATATTTTATTATTTAATTATTTGTGTGTATCTTATTCCCAATCCTCAACTTTCTTCTTACTGAAGAAGAGCCCTTAGTGGTTCTCTTGACAAAAGTCCATGACTGGTAAACTTTGTCTTTGTCATTAACATCTTTATTTTACCTTCACTCTTCCTGTGATATTTAGCTGGATATGGAGTTTTAGGAGGACTAGTTTTTAGAAGTGAATGTGTAATAACTAGTGTGATAGACAAAATAGTGACCCCCCCCAAAGTTATCTGCATCCTAATCCCCAGGACAGTTACCTTATATTGCAAAGTTGCAACGTTATTGCAAACGTTACCTTATGTGGCAAAAGGGGCTTTGCATATATGATAAGTTAAAGATCCTGAGATGGAGAGATTATCCTGGATCATTTTGGTGGCTCTAATGTAATCATGGTGTTCTCATAAGAGGGAGGTAGTAGGGTTAGAGTCAAAAGGAGGGGAAGAGATGCAATGATGGAAACAGAGGAGGAAAAGAGAGAGCTTGGAAGGTGCTATGCTGCTAGATTTGAAGAAGGAGGAAGGGACCACAAGCCAAGGAATGCAAGCAGCTTCTAGAAGCTGGAAAAGGCAAAGAAAAAACAAGGCAAAACCTCCAGTGGGAACCAGCACTGCTGACCTTGATTTTAGCCCAGTGAGATTAATTTTGAACTCCTTGACCTCCGTAACTATAAGATAGTACATTTGTGCTGTTTTTTAAGCCATTAAATTTGTGCTAACCAGTTACAGTAGCAATAGGAAACTAGTACAAATACTAACTACTGCTAGGGGCTGCATTTTAGTAAGAAGGAAAATAAACAAATTAGCTTAATATAACAAGATCACAGAGATGATAATGCATTAATTATCACAAGATTGCTTCAATTTAAAGCTATTATTCCATTATCTTCTGACTTCTTTTTTGGGCAGTTTACAGATTTACCTCCAAGCATCTAAAACAACGTCTGGCATGAAGCAGAAGTTCAGTAAATATTTGAGGGATGTGTTGAATAAGTAAATGAATGAATAATAAGTTTTATGTCCCTCTAATTGTGTTCCTTGGTAAGGAATCTATTCATTCTGATTATTTTTAACATTTTCTTTGTATTTTTGCTGTTTTGCTATTTCCCATGGCATAGCAAATTCTTTATGCGTATACTGATTCTTTATTTATCCGGTTGTAGTAGTTTGCAAGTTGCCAGAATGTGATATGCCAGAATTGGAATGGCTTTTATAAAGGGAATTTAATAGGTTGCAAGTTTACAGTTCTAAACCTATAAAATGTCTGCACTAAGGCATCCAGGGAAAGATTACCCTTAATTCAAGGAAGGCCGATGGGTCAGGAACACCTCGTCAGCTGGGTAATCATGTGGCTGGCATCTGCTGGTCCCTTGCTCCTGGGCTCTATGCTTTCAGCCTCTGTTCCTGTGGGGGTGCCTTACTTTGCTTCTCTGGGGCTGGCTTTCATTTCTTGGCTTCCCTTGGCTCTCTTCAAGTTCTGTTTTGCTTAACATCCCATGGCAACATCTGTTGGGCTCCAAGCATCTCCAAATATCTGTGTCTCTGCTTTCCAGATGTTGGCATTGGTGTCGTCTCTGGGCTCTGAAGTTTCTGTCTGCTCTGTCATTTCTAACTCTCTCCAAGATGTTTCCTCTTTCTAAGCATCCCAGTAAACTAATCAAGACCCACCTGGAATGTGTGGCGTCATATCTCCATCTAATCAAAAGGTCACACCCCCAATTGGGCACGTCACATCTCTGTGGAGATAATGTAATCAAGAGTTTCTACCAAAGGTGTTAACTCAGGATTAAAAGAGATGGCTGCTTCCACAAGACTGAATCAGGATTAAAACATGGCTTTTCTGGGGTACATAATGCTTTCAAACCAGCACAGCTGTATGTTGATTCTTTATTTATCTTACTGGGCTCGTTTGCTTCTAAGAAGGATTCATTCCTTTCCTCAATTGAAGAAAATCTCAGCCTCTTCAAATATTGCCTTTCATCCACGTCAACTGAGGAAAACTGATACTTTTCTTACAATTTAAAATAATTTTTTGAATCTTTGGAAGTTTATTTTATTTTCTTTGGAAAAATGCTTTTTTATTCTAACTTAACAAGAAAATGTGGGAAATATCAAGATCACTGGAGCCATACACACAAGGTTGGTGAGCAAATTCAGCTCTTATCACATAGTATACAATTATAGCAATTCTCCACAACACAACAATATAACACATTCCCTAAAACAAACATTCATGGTTTCAAGGTGATGAGTCAGCACTTCTTGGAAATATTGAAATAAACTTCTGAACATTATGGAAAGTTCTTTGCTCTTCTTAGTAATCTGAGCTTGAGGAAATTCAATTTTGTTAACACTTTTTCTTATTGATCTAAATGAAGATGAATGACTAATCTAATAGTCTGCGTTCTTGAAAGCTCTATTGGAACTATCTTTTCATTGTTTTCATATTCTTCCCTAACTGTTAATGAAACATATATCCTCAGTTCTCAATTCTAATTGTGACCAATGTTCTTTTAAAAATATTCAGAGTTTATGATAATTTGGTTCCACACTCATGCTCTTTCTATTCTCTATTTCTAGAACTTGCATGCATGTTGGACTTTTGTTTTTTATTCTGCATGCTTCTTAAACGCTCATTCAGTTTCCATCTTTTTCATCATCTCTGCAATTCTCTAGATAATTTCCCAGAATTTATCTCCTAATTCATTAATGCTTCTAAGGCAGCCATTGAATCTTTAATTTCAGTGTCTCTATTTCTACGTCATTTTATTCAAAAATTTTAGTTGTTTCCATTATATCCTAATATTCCATTATGATTTCTATTCTTTCTCTTATTTCTTTAACAATTTTTAAAATTTTATTTTGAAATAATTTCAAACTCATAGGACAGTTGCTAAAATAATACAAAACAATACAGAGAATTTCAATATACTCCCTAATGAGATACCCAGATTTATCAACTTTTAACATTTGCCATATTATATCTACCTATCCATCTATCTGTCTGTCTAATCTATAACTATCTCATCTATCTATAATCTATTTTCCAAACCTTTGAAAGTAGGTTGCATACATCATACTCCTTAAATACTTAATACTTCCATATACATTTCCTAAGAACAAGGATATTCACTTATGTAACCACATTTTGTACTGTATTAGCCAGAGTTCTCTAGGAAAACAGAACCCGCAGAAGATATTTGTAAATATGAGATTTTATAGAAGTGTCTCATGCACATATGAAATAAAAATAAATCATAGGGGGAACAAATGTTAAAATAAATTTAGATTGAAATGGTAATGATCAGTGAAAGGGAGGGGTATAGAAAAAATAGGGGAAACAAAGGCTAAAATATATTGAGTAGACGGAAATACTAGCCATCAATGAGAGGGAGGGGTAAGGGGTATGGTATGGATGAATTTTTTTTTTGCTGTCTTTTTATTTCTTTTTCTAAATTGATGCAAATGTTCTAAGAAATGATCATGATGATGAATACGCAAGTATGTGATGATATTGTGAATTACTGATTATATATATAGAATGGAATGATCCTAAGTTAAGAATGTTTGCTATTGTTGTTGTATTTTTTTTAATTTAAAAATAAATAAATAAATAAAAAGAATTATGGTCTCTTGAAGCTGTCAGAAAGCTTGTGCATGATTTTGTCAGTCATTGGAGACCCAGAACTATACAAAGGATAGAATAAAACTGAGCAGCCCCTTTGCTTGCCCAGCCTCTGTCCTCCCGACACACACACACACACACACACCACTTATAAGTATCTCTGAGTTACGGGTCAGTGAATACAGCCATGGGTGAAACCTGGCAGGAAGAAAGTGATGTCTCATTTGATGCTTAAAAGGAAACAAAGCAAAGCACAGGCTTGTTCAATTAAGACATGGTTCTCATTATCAAAATAGCAGTGAGAGTATCTTCCTTCTTCCAAACCCACTCCTCTAACTGACTTTTTGTGACTTTTATTTTTCAAATCTGGCTTAGACATATATTTTAAGCTGGTTTTATATGTACACGAATTGCAGTGCATCAAGGAGGAAACCAGTACAATTTTCCCTAAATCCTATCCCATTCAAGGGCAGTCCAGACTTAAATTAAGGATTTGGGAGCTATATTCAAGAAAACAGAATGATACAGCAAATGTAGCAAAATGTTAAAAGTTGGTGGATGTGGGTATCTGGGTGGGGGATATGTTGGTGTACTCTGCATTGCTTTTTTTAAATTTCTGGTAAATTTAAAATTGTTTAAAAAAATTTTTTTTAGATGACAATAAGGAAACATACACGAACACCAAGATTCCATCTATTGGGCAAAACTCCTAAAGAATTGGATTACAGCAGATTGGGATATCCTTTGAATATTCTTAATTATTCTTAAGAATAAGAATATTTATTCTTATTTCTTTTTCTTAAGGATAAGAATAAGAAATAAGAATATTCTTAAAAATATTTAAGAATTCTTATTTCTTAAAAAGAAAGTCATGTAAAGTAGTGCTTTAGGTCAGAAGGCTCCATTTACTATCTACTAACTAGAATAGTCACAAAGTCTGCCTGAGTCTTATTTTCCACATCTGTAATATAAGGATTGTAATACTACTTGTCTTTCGTAATACACAGTTATAATGAAGATAAAATAATGAAAATAAAAGTAATTTGTAAACTAAAAAAAAAAAAAAAAAAGTGTCTCATGCAACTGTAGGGATGCCCTAGCCTGAATTCCGTAGAGAGGCTGCAAGCAGGCAACTCCAATGAAAGTCTTTGATGAATTCCCCAGCAGAGGCTGGCTGGCTGAAATGGAGAGATATTCTCTCTCTCTAAAGCCTTTATAGCTGTCAACTGATTAGCTTAACTGTCACTCATTGTGGAAGGCACTCCCCTTAGCCTACTGCAAATGTAATCAGCCATAGATGCAATCAACGTGCTGATGATTTAAGTCCACAAAATGTCCTCACAGCAACAGCTAGGCCAGTCTTGCTTGACCAGACAAGTAGGTATCATTACCTGGCCAAGTTGACACATGAACCTAACCATCACAAGTATAATCATCTATTTCAAAATATTTAACATTGATATAAAGCATAAAGTCTGTATTATAAATTTTTCAGTTGTCCCAATAACATCATATTGGGCATTTTCTCCTCCATTATTAGATCTAGTCCAGGATCATGTACTGCATTTAACTGTCGTTGTCTCTTTAGTCTCTCTTTTAAGAAAAAAGTGTGTTGACATAATTTCCCACCTCAACCATTCCCAAGCGTGCAATTCAGTGGGATTAATCACATTTACAGTGTTGTACTACCCTCACCACCATCCATTACCAAAACTTTCTCGCCAGAAACCTGCAGCCATTGTGCCTTAACTTTCCATTCTCCCTCCTCCCTACCTCCGCCCTGGTAACCTGTACTCAACTTGCTTTCTGTAAATTTTCATTTTCTAATTATTTCATACAAATGAAACCGTACAATATCTGTCCTTTGTGTCTGACTTATTTCACTCAACCTGATGTCTTCAAGCTTTATCCATGTTGTACCATATATCAGAGCGTCATCTGTTTTATGGCTAAATAATATTCTATTGTATGTATGTACAAACATTTTGTTTATACATTCATCTGTTGATAGACTTTGGGTTGCTTCTGGCTGTTGTGAAGAATGCTGCCATGAATACTGGTGTACAGCTATCTGTTCAAGTCCCAGCTTTCAATTCCTTTGGTTATATACCAAAAAGTGGGATTTCCAGGTCATATGGTAGTTCTGTGCTTAACTTTTTTGGAAACTACCAA
Organism: Tamandua tetradactyla; assembly: GCF_023851605.1. Taxonomy (NCBI): domain Eukaryota; kingdom Metazoa; phylum Chordata; class Mammalia; order Pilosa; family Myrmecophagidae; genus Tamandua; species Tamandua tetradactyla. Next base: position 4,832,670 of record NC_135347.1, on the reverse strand, counting down.
ACTGTTTTCTTCAGTGGCTGCACCATTTTACATACCCATCAACAATGTACAAGGGTTCCTATTTCTCTGCATCTTTGACAGTATTTGTTATTTTCTGCTTTTTCTTTTTTTTTTTTTTTTTTAGTAATAGTCACTCTAGTGTGTGTGAGGTGATTTCTCATTGTGGTTTTTTTTTTTTGCATGGGCAGGTACCAGGAATCGAGCCCAGGTCTCCAGTGTTGCAGGCAAGGACTCTGCCTGCTGAGCCATTGTGGCCTATCCCTCATTGTGGTTTTGGTGTGCGTTTTCCTAATGGCTAGTGATGTTGAGTATCTTTTATATGCTTATTGGCCATTTGTATATCTTCTTTGGAGAAATGTCTATTCAAGCCCTTTGCCCATTTTTAAATTGAGTTGTTTGTCTTTTTGTTGTTGAATTGTAAGAATTCTTAATATATCCTGGATATTAAACCTTTATCAGATATATGATTTCCAAATATTTTCTCCCATTCTATTGTTTTCCTTCTTCCTTTAACCATTTTTAAGTATGCTTATTTTACACATTCTTTTAACACCATTAAGCTCTAATTATTCTATTATTTATGTCTGCTGACTCCCACCTATTGTAAATTATTTCTTCACTACTTTATAATTGTTTAGGTATAGTTCGTCTTTAGTAGGAGTTGCTTTCCTAAGGGAGTCCATTGCACCCTAGGTTATGGAAGTATCCTTATAAAGGGAGTATCCTTAATAAAGTTTCTGCTTCTACTGGGACACTTCTGCTTATTCCTTTTTCCCTTGGGAAGAGCTCTTTTTCTCAGAGAAACAAACCTTCTAGGGGTCCCAGTTTTATAAAAGGTTCTCATGAACTGCTCTCCAACTCCTACAGACTCTTCAGCATGGGCTTCCAGAGTTCATTCCAACAAGGTCTACAATATCTTTCCACATCCCATGGTATCAGCTAAGGTGAATGCCTGTCTGGAAAACATGGAAATTCCCATATGAAGTAGGAGACGATAGTAGACAATCTCCAATGTTTTCACCAACTCTAGGTTTCTAGGATTCTCTGATGATTGGAATTATTGATTGATCCTATGTTATATTGCTGAAACCAATAAATCAGACAACTGTGAATAATGCATCCTGTAATTGGATTTTTAATTCTAATTTAAGGACACATAGAAAAGGGATTTGTTTACCTTGTGGTTGGGTTAAAAGGACTTTCTTAGCTCCTGACCCAATAACATAGAGCCCATGACTATATAGAAACAGCATTGCAGGCAAAGAGCTAACATTGAGCTATAATCTTTATCTAAGACTAGGGAAGGAACCGCTTTATTCAAAACCCCAGAGCTGCTTGTTCCCATCTCCCATATTCCTGGCTGTGGCTTTGGGAGGGTAGAATTTGAAGATTCTTTCAAATTCACTTACCTTTTCCTCTAGCTTATACACTCACCAAAGCTTGGACTGACTTACAAAGCTAAGTCACTTTGGTTGTTTGTTTGGTCTCATTTTTAAAATTGTGACTCTCTGGATACTATTTTCTTTCTTTCATCTTACTTTCCTTCTTTCTTTCCTGTTCCATTGAAGTCCATGATGGCAATACTGGGGAAGAAGAAATAATTAGAACTCTCTCCCAATAGCAATTAGATAGACCTTTCCCCAGAGTATAGACACTTAGTGCTGTATGATGAGCTTTTCTTACTGAAAGTTATTTTACCATGTGTTTCTAAGTTATCTGTTCTCAGAAAATGAAAGTTAAAAAATTGCTCCTTTGAACAGTGTCTCTATGATTGTAGCTATTTGTTTCGTAGAGCAACAGTTTAATGAAAAAGCAATGCTAGAAACTAAATGTATTAACGTTCACTTTTCTTAGCTGCATGTAAGTACCTTTACTGTAATTATAACAGAGAGGTCATTCCTAAAGAATTACTTAATCTTCAAATGATATAAGACAATTATTCCCAAGAGAATCAAACAAATTCGTAAGACAAATACAGTTGAAATTTCAGACATCAATCTCTTTTTACCATAGTCTGGGAACAAGGGAGCTATGAAATATAATTTTACCCCAAGGTCCAACAAATGACTGCATGAAAATTATTCCCTGCCTGCCAAAAAAAAAAGGAGAATAAAAAAAACACAGAACTTTATTTTGGTATATAGCCTAATACATGTGCAGGGTGTTGTTTTGTTTAAATAATAAAAATTCCCTGAAAGAGAAAAATCACTCTCTTCCAAATGAAGAATTTAAAAAATAAATTTAGTATGTATTTTAGGAATCATTTACTCTATGTTATTCAACAATTCAAACTGAGTTTGAGCCAGTTCAGCTTGTAACTAAGAGAATATTGGAACAGGCTTGTCATTGAGTGAGAAGTTGGGAAAGACTCAAGTGGCCAAGTCTTTTCCAAGATCTCGCTAAAACACACATGAAGATATGGAAGAGGTGAAAATGCACATGATCACTAAAAAGTGGGACTCAGAATCAACAGAGACAAAATCTGAGAAGAATTTCCTTTAGATTCAAGAACAATTGGCCTATTTATATTGAATGGGCCACCTCTCTGAAAAGAGCCAGTGGAAACAGGGGGAAAAAAATCATCCCTTGGTACCAACCCAAAAGTCTTGGAAGCAATCCCATCACTGCAGTGTTTCCCAAACTAGTGTGTTTAGGAACTTGAGTCCCAAGAGATTTGGTCCTTCTAGAAAAGGGCACATGGTGAAAAGGAAGGGCCCTTCTGCAAAATATGTCTGCTTTTGGAAATTCAGGAAGCATATCAGTGATATTAAAGTTTTTGAGAGTTGGTGCAGAATAAAAGTTTATTTAATTGCATTAAACTTAGAATTTCTGAAATGTAGTTAGCTATACAGTAGCTTATTTCTTAAAAATGCATAATAACACCTGTTAATATCCTGTAGTACCAGTGTCCAAAGTACCCACTTTGGGAATGCTGTCTGGGTACATCCCTGCCTGGGTGCTGCTTTGAAGCAGAAGAATATTATTTCCCTCCACTTTTTTCACGGAAAATTTGAGAGTAAAACCATTTAAAATAAATGGTAGGTATCAGGATTGGAGATATTGTGGTTAAAAAATAAAAACAAACTTTAAGAACAGAGCAGCCTAAAATAAAAATAAAACAGTACATAATGAAAATGAAGAACAGTTAAGTTATAGAAGGACCGTAAAGATTCACATATTCAAAGATTCAGCAAATACACTTCAAATGTAAGTAATAAGAAAAAAGCATTAACGAGGCAAACTAAAGTCCATATGGAAAAAAATGGACAAGAAAGAACAGCCAAAAACATTCTCCATTTTGGTCTTTTCGTATAACAGCAAAATGTAGAACAAGGTTGTTTTTACACATAAAATAGACAGATTCTTCTCAATAGGAAAAATGGAAAATCCAGAAGTAGACCCAAATGCGTAAGGGAATTTAGTTTATGTTGATGATGTTCTCCAAAATTAGCAGGAAAAATGACACTTTTAGTGCCTACCATGTCCCCAGAAATGTTCTAAACATTTTACATATTTCAAATTATTTCATCTCATAACCACCCTCTGCAGAAAGTATTATTATTAACTTCAATTTATAGATGAGGAATCTGATCCTAGTAAATAGGCAGCATTTGAATTCAAACCCAAACTACAGATCTTTTACTGTAAACTTTAATACTCATTAATCTGTTACATAAAAAACATTCTTTAAATAACTCCTGTTAAGAGAATAATACAGATATAACTCTGAAGATATATACACAGGATTCTCTCAAATTGTATTTATAGAGTTACATAATTGCAAATTTATGTATAGGAAAATGACTAGAAGAAAAGAAAAAGTTTAGGAATTACAGGGAGCTTAATTTTTTAATTTGTAAGAGTTTCCTAATTTTCTACAATGACATTCCTTTTATGGTTGGGGAAAGAACAGAAATGCTAAGAAGTAAAATGTAATAAAATTTAGGGAGAAAATAATCTTGCATTACTATGGATTAATCTTATATCAAAATAAATATATCTCTCTTATGATTTAGAGTGCAAAATGCACATTAAATTTTAGGATAAAATGTAGGTCTTCAAAACATATTATGCTGTGGACAGCCCTAAACCATACCCAGCTCCTCTCTGTTGCCATTAGTGGCATTTTTTTTGAGAAAGGATTTGAGAAGCATTAGGGGAAGACTCGAAATGGTAAAGTTAGATATCCACAGTGTTAAAAATAATTGTTATGATTTTATAACTATTTCTGGCTAATGATATCAAATTATTAAGGTGTCTATGGAAAGAATCACTATAGACTCCACTTTTCTGAAGACTATTCCAGAAAACCCAGATTTTCCCGTCAAACAAATTGTATGTGATGATTTATGGTGCGTTCTATAATTCTTGGTTTTGTTTAAGCCCAACTGAGTTAAAATAAGAAAAAAAAAATGTAAAAATTATTGGAGAGACATGGGATCATTTTCCCTATTGCACTATTTCCCCATTTTCCCTATTCCCTATCTAATCATCATAAGATTCCTGAGATAGATACACATGCATCTCTTCTTAAAAGACACATTCAAACGAAGAGGGTTAATATACTTGCCATGAGGATTTGGGGGACATGATGATATGGAAATGTTATGATATTGAAATGTGACCTCCCCCTGAGACCCTCTGTGGTCCCCTCTGCTCGCTGCAAAGCTGAGCTGGCCCCTCGCATCTGCCGTCCTCAACCCTTTCAGTCACAGGGCTTCTGGGTTTGCACTGGTTTTCTCGCCTGTCTCCACTCTCAGATTACAAGCTGCTTGAGCACACACACTCCATGTTCTGCTCACATCCGGTCTCCCAGCACAGAAGAAGCACTTAGGAAACAGTTATTGGAAGGATGAATTGAGCAATTAGTGCCTTGTAATTCCACATGAAAATGGACAGTGAGGAATTCAGGAGTGGCTCTCAGGAGACTGGCCAAGGCTAGAGACAAATTCAGAAGTCATAAAACGATACCAAATGTCTCTAGAACCTTAACAATTCAGAAGCTTTTCATTTTCATATTCATCTTGGTTGAGTCTAAGAGGTGATCAGGTATAAGCAGCATTTCTTGCATGAAAACATCAAGGTTCAGAGAGGTTAAGCAATTTGTCCAATGATATTCAGCTAGGAAGTAAGAATAATGTTAGGGATCGATACTGATGAGAACTTACTGTGTGCTAGGCCCTGGTTGAGGCAGGTGATTTCTATTAACTCCTTTAACCCACTCATCACTCCACAAGGTTTCATCTGTAACTTGAACTGATGAGAAAAGGGAAGGAAAAAATGATTAAGTAATTTTGTCCCTGGCCAGAGAACTGGTATGTGGAGAAGGGCTTCAGGGGGCAAGTAGGGAGCTTCCTGGCTTGCTCTCCCTTTACCTCTCATCTGTTACTACCTAGGCAGCTGGAATTTTGATCAGACTCTAAGTCGAGTGTTATTTCCACCAAATGACATTGTTTCTCTCATCTATCATTTCTATTCATAGGTATTGGGAAGACTAAATTAGATAAATGCATAGAAAATACCTTGCACACAGTTAAAAATGTGAATAGAGTATTAGCTGCAGAAGTAGATGAACTCTGTAGGGGCTTTGTCAATTGAGAAAAAAGTCAGGAATCATTTCGGTGCTCTTATTTTTAAATTAGTGGAAATAATAAACCCCTTTCTCCCCAGGATAGGTTGCTAGCTAGCTAGAGCAAGAAGAATGATTGGGAAGCAATCTGAAAAGTTGAATCCTGGATGCAAACATAAGACATTATTCAATTATATCTTATGGGCAACCCCAATTTCCATGCTGTGAATTTAGCCCATTTCCTCTTGTCGGCTCCCCAGTAAAAACTGAAAAGACTATTCTGCTCGCTGTTGGAAATCCTGCCCACTATTAGGATTAGTAGGAGGGAATTTCTGAAGCTAGGTCTTTGCCTTATGACCTGCCCCAAATCGAGAGGGACTCTCTTCTGTCGCCAAGCTGTACTTTATTTTTATTGTACAAGAAAGAAATTTCAGGAGATCAAGAGTCATGAAGGGACTTGACAAACGTCTCACCTTTTTTATTCCACATTAAATGCAATGTTCAGGTAGTAGTTTTAACCACATTGCATTTAGCCCTCTTCCAGGAAGCGATAAACTTCCTTAAGGCCTGATTCTTTATTTGTCAGGGGAGAATGCCTGATGCCTGCAGCTGAATCTGTGATGGAAGGTTTAGTCTCGCCACAGCTCCAGCAACTGGTCATGGAGAGGGTCCTGGCCACTTTTTATGACTACTCTGGAGTTTCAGAGGACAGAGGTCATGGCTTTGTGATAGAATTGATTCACTATCGCCAGGATTCAATTCCAGTAGACTTTTGGCCAAGTCTTCCCCTAGGAGATATTATCAGACCTTTAACGAAAGGCATGCCTCGCCACGCATAGCTAGGGAGACAAACATTCTGCAATCCAGTGAGAGCTCCAAAAATTGCCTGCAGTGTTCATGTTGTTTTCCATCAATGTAAACCTGCAAGCGTCTCACATGGAAAAGGAATGTGCTCATTCCAGGCTTCACATAGGAACAATTGTGGCAGCACGACAGTCTCTATTCCAATAAGGGAAACTTCTTTGCTTGCCTGGTATCAGGATAACTTTGGGTCCCTTGAGGGGATTTTCCCCCAAATCCCCTTTATCAGCCTTCCCTTTCAAATAACATTTCTCCGTGGGAATTGTAGGCTCAGTCCCATGGCAGTAAATGGTCCCCTAATAGCCTTCCATGGCAAAGTTATGACTTGTCCGCAAAGAAAAATGCTGCCTTTTGAGCATGTTTTATCGAGGCTAAAAGTCAAGTCATAAAACATCAGCCCTCACATCTGAGTGCCTGTTTGCTAAAACACTATTTATTTGTACGTAAATATTTGTCTTTTCTTCGCAGGGGTATATTTGCTTGCATATTCAAGTAGACCGTATGCATAAATTTAAAAATGTTCTAAGTGTTATAATGGGAATGTAGTTTAGGAGCTGATTCTTTTGGCTGCTAGTTTGCCAAATATATTAAACTGCTTCTTGCTTTATCTAAAGAATACATACAAATGCACTTCTCATACTGAAGGTTGAAAAATCATGGAAAGCTTCAAGTATAAAGTTAAAAGATGGCAGACCACAAACCTCTTTACTCTTTTTGGCATTTTATGCTACAAAATTAACTTTTATGTGCGTGTTACATTTGTGTCCTTTATGAAAGAAAGTAAGCAGTTTTCATTTGTTTGATTTCATGAAAGCCTTTTAGTAAATTGTACTAAAACATGTACATTAAACACGTTAAAAGAATGCCTGGTAAAATGATGAAAGTTCTGTCCGTGGGAAATCATTTGTGTCTGTCTGTTTATCTACTTGCTATCTAATATAAGCTCCGGATCTCTGTTTTGTTTTTATTTTTGTTCCCTACTGCATTTTATAAAATAGGCTTCTCTTTAAATTACTCAAGAAAGTCATCATGTTTACTTCTTGACTTCCACTGACAGAGCGTGTGTTTCCGGCTTAGAAATGCATCTTACAATTGCCTTGGGTGAAAACTCCGCAGTTACTTTGCAAAGCGAGCACAGAGGTTGAGGGGGCATTTCCACTTCTTACTCCCTTTTTTCGCCACAGTGTCTGTCGAGTGACACCGTTTTTCTCAGAAATGCCTATAAATGTTAAGGCACCAAGGTAGATTATGAAAATGATATGTATAAAGAGTAGATGGAAATAAGCTATACTGTGCTTTCATAAGGGAAAATGTAAGCAGCCTTGTCAAGAGGGTGTTTGCAGACATTCATTCATTATGGTCTTTTCTTGTCAGGTGTTGATAACAGGCTCATTACGTTTAAGTTTGAGCTTAGACTTGGAATGTAGCATTTGAAAAGAAGGTGCTGAAAGCGATTTTAAAACTTCTTTATGTCTCTGCTAAAAATAATTAACTGAAATACAAAAAGAAAAGAAACCCTTCACCTTCATGTCAGATCACCTTCTGTGGGCTCTGACATGAAATGGAAACCGGAAAAGAAGTGCTATTTAGTCCTTCAGAGTGAAATAAATTTCGTGTGGATTCATTCTGCTCCCTTTCCAGGGATGTTGACAGAAAGTGCATGTGGGATTCTAATGGCTAAATGTGAGCTTCAATTCGTAGTTGATGAGAGAACCACGTGAAATCCACTTACACAAAAAGATCAGTGACTGAAAGGTAATATCGGATGATTTGGATTTGATATTTTTGAGCTTGAAAAAATCATGTGAGAGCTCTATAATAGGACGTTGTATTAACTGTTACTGTTTACTTCCCACTGGTTTGGCAATTACAAAGTGGTGCTATGCTTATCAAACCCTCTCACAATTAGAACATAGAAAATTACCTGAAAATTTATATATATATATATATATATACACACACACACAAACACAAGCACACACATGTATACATATTTCTGTACTTAAAAAGTAATAAAAGGCTGTAAGTTGATTTGCTAAAGCTGCAGAAAGCAGTATACCAGAAACAGGTGGGTTTTTCCTAATTTCTTATTAAGAAATTAACTTATGGAAAATTTATATTCTATTAAGAGATTAATTTATTAAGAATTTACAGCTCTTAGGCCACGAAAATGTCCCAACTCAAGACATCAACAAAACGACACCTGGACTCTGAAAACAGGCTGCTGGCATCTGGGACACCTCCGTCACATGGGAAGGCACACGGCTGGCACCTGCTGATCCTCCTCTCCTGGGTTTTGCTTCCAGATTCTGGCTGGATGTTTCTCTATTTTATCTTCTGCATCTCTTAGCTTTTCTGGGTTGTCCTTGTCTCTCAACTTCTCTGGGCTTTTCCCGCAAGCTTCACTTAATTTCACCTTTTTTTTTTCCTATATGTGTTTTATCCTCTTATAGAAAGGTTTCCTGTAGTAGATTAAGACCCACCTTGAATGGGCTGGCTCACATCTCAACTGAAAGAATAATCCACAGATCCCACCTGCAATAGGTCTGCACCCAGTGGCATGGATTTTAAAGACATGACCTTTTCTGAGGCTGGGAGAGTGAAGCCAGAAGGAGTGACAGACGGGTGGGGGCCCAGGTTTGAGATAGGGGAAGGGAGTGACCACAAAGGAAGGTGGATCGTTGTGTATCTTGATTGTGGTGGAGCCTACAGACCCCTGAGTCTGTCGAAACTCATGAACTGTACATCACAGAGAGTGAATGGTGGTGCATGTAAATTTTGACAATTTCAAGTCTAAAAAGGTATCATGATAGAACTAGAGTTGTTTTCAGTTAAGTTTAGAGTGAAAAAGCTCAAGAGATGAATCACAGTTTCTGACGCAAGGCCGGTGGAGGCAAGAAGGACCGGGCAGTGGGAAATTAATTCGTGCCTGGAGGTTTGTTTACTCTGTGTTCTCAGCAGAACTTTATTTATTTATTTATTTATTTAGGAGAAAAGAGTCAAGCATTTAAAAAGTAGGGAAATGAATTTGACGAACAGCAAAAGAATCTCCATTCAGGATCCACCGACGTTAACACGTTCAACTGCTTCCAAAAATGATTTTGAAGAAGAGTACAGCAAGGCCAAAATTTGCAAGGGAAATTATGAATGCTTTCTTCAGCGAGCAGACTGAGTCTGCCACATCACCGCATAAGCACTTGGGTACACCTTTCCGCAGTGGGTGCTCCTGGGAGGGCAGGATTAACGTGCACGTGCTAACATGTCACAGACATGTAAACACGTAGCACCCAGCTGGCCACACAGAGCTAACTGGGATCCTAGGGGTTCACGCTTTTGATCTGAATGACGGGAGTGGATGGAACTAGTCATGCCTGGGCACTCACTACCGATATCTAATTTTTCTACCTTGCTAATCCACTTTCCCAAAAACTCTTGTGATAGAATCGTTCCAGTTTAGACATAATGGGTCTGTACTTAAGGGTTAATGAAGTTGCACGCTCCAAAGAGTGTGAAGCCAAAAAGACCACAAGTGAAAACAAATTTGGTGCTAATGCCAAATCTGCCGTGTTAATTTAAAAGAAAACAACTGCAGATGGCTTTTCCAATTGCCAAAGCTGCCTGAGCTGTTCACATTTCCCCACTCCCTTTATTACTATATGCCTGTCTCTGACAACAAAATTGCTAGACTTAATCTGAAATGAAACAATTACCAAACAGAGATGTGTCATATTTATAGACTGCCCTCAGTTTCAGGAATAACTTCTTTGCAGGTAGAGAAAGTCACTCCAAATTCTTTTCTTAAATGCTTTGTGGGATTATCAGGGTCCCAGAGTAGCGTATTAGCCTGACTTGGTTTGTATGACTCTATTCGTATGAGCAGTGGATGTGTGAACGCACAAGCCTGATGTCATCTTGCCGACAGCTCTACAGCTGCTACTCTCCCCCAGACCATTAAAAACAGGAATTCTTTCTTCAAGTCCAAATTCCTTACACTGGCATTTGAGTCCTTTTACAATCTGATTCCAACTTCAGTCTCCTATTTTTCACTACTTTTAACAGAAACCTTTTTTATTATTATTAATTTTTTATTTTTTTAAACATAACAACAAACACCAACAGTCTTACCATATAATCATTCCATTCTACATATATAATCAGTAATTCACAATATTATCACATAGTTGTATATTCATCATCATGATCATTTCTTAGAACATTTGTATCAATTCAGAAAAACAAATAAAAAGACAACAGAAAGAAAAACATACATACCATACCCCTTACCCCTCCCTTTCATTGATCACTAGCATTTCAATCTACTGAATTTATTTTAACATTTATTCCCCCTATTATTTATTTTTTAACCCGTATGTTTTACTCGTCTGTCAATAAGGTAGATAAAAGGAGCATCAGACACAAGGTTTTCACAACCACACAGTCACATTGGAAAGCTATTATATCATTATACAATCATCTTCAAGAAACATGGCTACTGGAACACAGCTCTACATTTTCAGGCAGTTCCCTCCAGCCTCTCTATTGTATCTCGAATAACAATGTGATAACTACTTAATGTGTAAGAATAACCTCCAGGATAATTTCTGGACTCTGTTTGGAATCTCTCAGCCATTGACACTTCATCTCATTTCACTCTTTCCCCTTTTGGTCGAGAAGGTTTTCTCAATCCCTTGATGCTGAGTCTCAGCTCGTTCTAGGATTTCTGTCCCATGTTGCCAGGAAGGTCCACACCCCTGGGAGTCATGTCCCATGTAGAGAGGGGGAGGGCAGTGAGTTTGCTTGTTGTGTTGGCTGAGAGAGAGAGGTCACATCTGAGCAACAAAAGAGGTTCTCTTGGGGGTGACTCTTAGGCCTAATTTTAAGTAGGCTTAGCCTATTCTTTGCAGGGTTAAGTTTCATATGAACAAACCCCAAGATTGGGGGGTCAGCTTGTTGCTTTGGTCGTCCCCACTGCTGGTGAGAATATCAAGAATTCTCCACTTGGGGAAGTTGAATTTTCCCCCTTTCTCACCATTCCCCCAAGGGGACTTTTGCAAATATTTTTTTTATTCACTATTCAAATCACTCTGGGATTTATTGGACAAACCTACAAAATCCATGCCCTACCAAAGGTTCCATGTACTTATGGTATTCAATTAAGCTGTTCACATAAGTTATATTAGGAACTGCACTTGTCAAAATATAAATTTTGTACCAAATAAATATTTTTTTTTGCTTTAGTCTCACACATAAGTTAAAATTTTAAAATATTAATTACCATCTATTTTCAACACAGTCAATGCAGTATTGACCTTCCTTTGTTCTTACTCATGCAAAAACATTTTTAAATTTATACATTTAGTCACTATCATTATACACTTAAGGCATTCCTAGATTATACCATCTCAGTCTTTATTGTCTGTCTTTCCTTCTGATTTCCTTTGTGCCCCCAGGCCTCCTCCCTCTGTCATTCTCACATTCAGCTTCATTCAGTGTTCTAACATTATTGTATTACAGTTAGGTAGTATTGTGCTATCCATTTCTGAATTTTTACAGTCAGTCCCTCAACAGGAGCCTTTTGACCCAGCCCAATGCACCTGTTAATTGTTCCTGAAATGTTTCTTTGGGACTCAACTCTTGTCTCTTCTCTTCTCTCCCCACACTCACGCTCTTGGTGACTTCAGTCAGTCTTAGGGCTTTAGATGCCATTTACATATCTGTTACTCCCCAGATTATATCTCCAAGCCTATACTTTCCTCCTGAATACAGGAGAATATACCCAGCTGCCTACTCAACATCTCCATTCAGATGTCCAGCACCTCATTACTCAAAGTGTGACCCTCACAGCAACACCACGGCATCAGCAGGGAGCTTTTTAGAAATGCTGACTCCGTCTTAGACCGACTGAATCAGGATTGCATTATAACAAGTGACCCAGATTTATATGCACATTAAAGTTTGAGAAACACTCGTCCATATCACAATTGGGGATTTAGTACACCCTCCTCTTATGATGCTATTTATTCAGGCAACTATTCTGCCAGATTATATAAACCCTTTATGGCTGGAAACCATGACTCATTTCTCTTTACCTTTCTAGTACGTAGCAGAGGAGACACTAAACAAGGTAGATACATGGGCCAGTTTGAAAGGATTATGTCCCCTAGAAAAACCATGTTTTAATCTTGATCCATCTTGTGGAAGCAGCCATTTCTCTTAATCCCCATTCAGCAGTGTAAATTGGAAGCTTGATTAGATTATCTCTGTGCAGGGAGATGTGGCTCCACCCATTCCAGGTGGATCTTGATTAGTTTGCTGGAATCCTTTGAAAGGGGAAGAATTTAGGGGAAAGCTTCAGAGCCACGAGAGCCACAAGAATCCAGAGACCTTTGGAGATGAAGAAGGAATATGCTGCCGCAGGAGCGTCATTAAGCAGGAAACTTGGAGAGAAAGCTAGCAGACGTTGCCATGTTCATCATGTGCCCTTCCAGTGGAGAGAAACCCTGAACATCTTCGGCCTTCCTGAACCAAGGTATCTTTTCTTGGATGCCTTAGATTGGACATATCTATAGAATTCCTTTAATTGGACATTTTCATGGCTTTAGAACGTAAACTTGCAACTTAATAAATTCCCCTTTTTACAAGCTATTATGTTTCTGGTATATCATATTCTGACAGCTAGCAAACTAGAGCAATATGCAATGTGTTCAACTGCACTACAATGCAAATGAGCAAGTTCTGCGTGAAAGTCCATTGCATTTGAGCCTGGGGTGAAAGAAAGGTGACTGGCTCATGTTGCCAGTTATTCATTGGCAGGGGCGTCACTAGTTATCACCGTGGCTTTATAAGCTTGCAAGCGGCACTTTGTGGCCGGTTCTAGGCGTACTATGTTTTAAGATGGCTTTTATAAAGTAATTCTTTTACAAAAGTTACCACTTAATGATGCTACAACAAGCTGACCCTTTTTTTCTGGCTTATTCGAAATTCGAATTTGGCCAAGGACCAATTAGAGGCTGCCTCCCGTTTGTCCTGCTCTAACCTGGACATCTATACAATAATTGGGCCATGAATGAGGTTTTTCCTTAAAATACGTGTTTACCAAGCATCAGCCTGGGTATAAGCGGATCACACTGAGTCTGTGTTTTTCAGCAGAACAGATAAACATTTTGTTTCACTCTGAGCTATGGCATTTTCTATTCAATTTCCCAGTTTTGTTCCTGTGTCTGATATTCATTTAAGAGGATTTCGCAGGACCCATAGGATTGGTGGAAATCAATGTGCAGTAGATTTACCTCTCAGACGACCTCAGAGTGGCTCTCATTTACATCAGGATGGGACAGGGAAACGGAAGAGTTAATGGTGGGGCTCTAAGGTCCAGCAATTTTCTAAGGCAGGGCTTCTCCTCGCAGAGTCAAAATGACTTAGTGAGATGCTGATAGGGAGAGGAAAGCTGGCTCTGTAACAGAACTACTTCTATTTAGATGAATACTCTTAGTTGCTTCATTTGTTTTAAGTGTGTTTTAGGTGTCAATGCTTATTGTCCATACAAGTAAGGTTCCAGCTGAAACATGGTTCTTTATTTTCAGTTTATCTTTTGTTTAAGTTTGCTTCAGAGCAGAGTTTCCCAAAGGTATCTAATGATAAGAATCACCTGGGGAGCTTTTAAGCATTTGCATTCCTGAACCCTACCCTCCATCAAATCAGGATTTCCAGGGGACAACCTGAGAATGAGCATTTCAAATCAACCCTCCAGGTGATTCTTTACAGGATCACTTTCTATTCATGTTTATTTCTTAAGTACTTTTTTTTATGGGGCAAATTTGAAAATCTCCTCTGTTCCTATTCATTCATCCATACAAGATTTTTTTTTTTTTTTAGTGATTTCTGTGGCCCACACCCTTTGCTAAGCCCTGGGGATGCAAAGATGAACATGACCCAGTGGTTGCCTTCAAGGAGAGCAAATCCCTAAGGAGAATAAAATACACGGGGTACAACATAAGAAGGGCCATGTTAGAACTAGGTACAAATCAAACTTTACTGCTTAATTTCTCCATTGGAAAGAAATAGCAATCCTATGAATTAAAAAATATAGTCAAAGCGAAATTTCATGGAATAAGCATGCCTATGATTCCACATTAAAATGAGATTTTTTAAAAAAACAGTTAGAACCCAAAGAGGAGTTTGTATGTTTGAAGATTGGCACAGCATGTGGCACAAAATTGGCACTGAATAAATATTTATTGAACAAATTAAGGAATAGAAATGCCCAGAAAATTAAGTAATAAAAGCAGACCAATTGTAAAACTTCCTTCCATCTTTCCTTCCCTCCCTGCCTTCCTCCCCCACCCCACTTCCTTCCTTCCTTCTTTTGCTATCTCCTTTTTTCTTTCAAATTTAAGCTATTCAATGAGAATGTTATTTTTTCCAAGCAAGGAATTATGTCTAATATTGGGCTTTCTACCAGGGGAATTTACTAACTAGACTAGCAACATATATTTTTTAGGTCTAGATTTAATTTTCTTGGAAAAAGCTTCTAATCTGCTCTGGAGGGATTTCAGATTGAAAAACCTTCCTGACAAAAATAGATACATAAATAATAAAATAAATCTAATTCTAGTCTCTCTGCTATCTGCATTCCCATTTAAAGAACCCCATTTGAGCCAGAAATGAACACAAGAAAAATATTTGTGCCTGGCCATATTCTCCCTATTTTTCTTAAAAATTAAATACTCAGAGTCAATTATGGATAGAAGACAATTAAAGGGAACTCATGGAGCCACAGTGGCTCAGCAGGCAGAGTTCTTGCCTGCCAGACTGGAGACCCGGGTTCAATTCCCAGTGCCTGCCCATGCAAATAATAAATAAATAAATAAATAAAGGGAACACATGGTTTTTTAGAAGTTGGTGTAGGTAGAGAGGATTACTGTTGTTATAGAAAGCTTTGCCCCTTGTCAGAGGGGATCTCACTCCACCACTCAGGACATTCATGAACCAGGATTTCTTAAGCAGGAACATTCATGAAACAATTGTGCCCCAGCTCCTTAGCAGAACATGATAAAACTGCTGGAAGTGGAGGCAGGGGGGAATCTGTTATCAGTTTCTATGCAGTAGCCCTTCGAGGTCAGGCTAACCAGCCATCTTATGGCGAATGTCTCAGTGCTGCCTTGAAGCTGTAGGACCTTCCAACAGGAAGGCTCACAGCCCGCAAAAAACAAAACAAAACAATGTTTTCACAATCTATGTGGTCAACATATTTATTACCATCATTTTTGAATATCAAATAAAACAAATAACAGTAAACATCTTCATAATAATGACACATGTTCATTGTGTTGATGGTGGGGGTGGTGATGAGAGCCGCTGGCATCAATTAAACACGGCCCAGCACTGTGCTAAGTGCTTTGGATTCATTACATCATGAAATCTCACAGCCATGACATCGTGCAAAAGAAGGAAAACACTTATACAAAGTGGAATCTCTTCAGTGTTTTTCTGGGTGGACTGTAAGGCAGGACAGCAGTGGGGCTTGAAGGGACTTCCTCAGAGGAGAAAAATGTTCAGCAACATGTTTGGAGTGAGTGAGTGGTCACAGGGGCATGTACATAGGGAGACCTAAGTGTCCATGGCTAACTCGGGAACTCTCCACCCTCAGGAAGTCAGAGCCATGGCCCTATTTACTTACAGGATGGTTCCTCAAATTGCATTTTTTGCATGAGACCCACCTAGAATGCTTGCTTAAAATGCAGGTTTCTGGGCTGTTCTTAACATGGCTAAACAGACTCTCTGGGGATGGTGCCCTGAGATCTGGCTTTAAGCCATCACCTCGGTTGCTTCGGAGGCAGGCACCAGCTTACTGACATCAGTCAGGCACCCCAGCTGTCGCTGGTGACCTTCAGGACCAGGTACACCATAGATGGTTTTGCAGAAATCCATCCCTGCTCCAGCACGTATCGTCCAGAGTCCGAGATCTAATGAGAGTGGCAAATGACTGCATTTTTATGTTTGGAGAAAAGGATTTTATCTAAAACAAAACAAAAAGAAAACTGACTTGCATGGAAGCGACCAGGTATCTCAAGACCTTTTCTTTCACTTCATTTCATTGTAAGACTCTTCATGCCCTGATGATGCTTTTTAGTTTACCTGGGGCAACTGATCTTTAATTGATTTCTTAATAAAGGTATCCCTTGCTCTCTTTCACTCTGATTAAGAACCATAGCATGGTCTCATCAGGTCTGGACAAGTATTGATAGGCTGGGGTGTCATGGGGCTCATAAAGAGTGTTGTCTAGTATTTTTTAGTGACACATAAAAACTCCCTCATGAAAGAAATGGGAGGCAGAGCACAGTATAAATGTCGTTCTGAAAACGGTGGTATTAGGGGGTATATGGCCAGGCATTAGTGATTTCATTAATGCACTAAGTCAGGTCTCTCCCAGGGATAAAGTGGCGATGAGGGTCAGAAGGAATCCAAAGACAAAGGGATTGCAAAACAAAGAGCAAGCCCCGTAGGTCTCTAAGTGTTTCTAGAAAGGTGCACAGTTCTAAGATGACATTCTCAGTTGA
Organism: Tamandua tetradactyla; assembly: GCF_023851605.1. Lineage (NCBI taxonomy): Eukaryota > Metazoa > Chordata > Mammalia > Pilosa > Myrmecophagidae > Tamandua > Tamandua tetradactyla. Next base: position 4,815,681 of record NC_135347.1, on the reverse strand, counting down.
GTAGGAAAAGAACTTAATTCAACTCTTTATTTACCCATCTTCACCTTTACTTTCCCTCCGAATGCTATTTAAAATATTTCAGCAGATCTTAAAATTCAGTGTGATTTGTTCTACTTCTTGGATTACTGAGCGGAAGGGATTAAAAGTCTGTGAGGGAAGTGGTAGGGAGCATTTCCAGCTACTGCTTCTGGATTGCATTTCAGTTAATACGAATTTGGTGCAGAGCAAAGAATACTTCCTAGTATTTGTGCCAAGAGGCTCAGCCTTGCCATGAAATGACTACTTGGCATTAGGGAACCCGGGAGACCCCACAAGGCTGAAGCGCAGGAGAGATTTTTAAAGCTTTTTTTTTTTTTTTTCAGATGAAAATGTGGCTTTTCTGCGATATCGTGTGCCCAGGACTCTCCTAGGATCCTGGGAGATAGAAAATATTTAAGACCATCCATTTTCCTTCCAGGAAGAAACTGGGTTAAAGGACACAAACTATATGGGAAAGGAAATACATACATATGCACACACGCGCAAATGCTAGAGAAGTAATATTTAATAGCCCTTTCAAAAAGTACATCTTGAAAGTTTCGCTTTAAAGGGTTTGTATGTTAGATACCAATTGAGAAAACCACTTTAAAGACAAGAGAACATAATTTATCTTTTATATTTGTCTCTACTTTCTCATTAGCCACTGACTCCATTACTTACTGGGGAGTCTCTGTTAAGCCAGTAGGGACAAATGCCAGTGGAATTTGAATTATTACCATTAATGATGTAATTATTACCATTAATGGTGTAACTCCATTCATACCTACAGGCTGTGAAGGCCTGGAGAAACTCAGGGTGAGTGTGTGGTGTGTGTTTGTGCATGCGTGTGTGTTTTCCTGCAGCTGTGAGTCACATTGAGGAGTGTGAATCTTATCCATGTACAATCAGTTTCAATGTCATGGAGATTCAAGCTACAGATTCACTTCATTCATTCCCTCATTTAGCACAGAATGGCTAGCATAGATACTCCCCTCATGTTTAGTTTCCCACTGACACTTCACTCCTCCAGGGTTTTTGTTTTTGTTTGTTGCAATTAGAAGCCCAGAGGTAATTATAAGAATAAATTCCAAATGGAATAGTACAAAACAAGAATGACTCATCTGCATCACCCCAGATGATGAAAAATCTGTAAGTATAGTAAAGTCATTGACAAAAACTTGACTTATGTCTCCCTTTCCTCTGAACTTAACATTAAACAAACATGATTTTCACAACATAATAATAAATGCTGAAAATTTTAGAAAACACAAGCAGGCAAATAAGAAATAAAATAGAAAATGGAAACCAGAAACCAGCAGCTTTCCCATCATCTCCTCCCACAGGAAGTTGCTGCTAACATTCTTTTGTGTGCCCCTTTCTGTCCTTTATCTGTACACTTATTAGGGTTTTGCATTGAATTTGGCAAAAGTGAGATCAAAGTGTATATACAGCTTTGGAACTTGCTTATTTATTTATTATGTCCGTGGATGCATACAGATGATAGCTGAGGAATTATCTTTCTTTGACTCTATGTGAGTGACCCCGGACCTTTGGTTCTCTGTGGTCTGTGTCAATCACCACTCTTTTCTGGGTATGCCTTTCTTGTGCCAAAAGATAAAATAGCAACAGCTAGCATTTATTGAGCGCTTACTATGTTGTAGCCACTTTTATAAATTATCCTTTTCTACCTTCAAAACAACCCTAGGAGACTCATTTTACAGGTGGGGAATCGAGCAGACTGCTACTGTAGAGTAAAGTCAAGATTCGAACTAAGGCAGTCCGACTCCAAGACCAAATAAGCACTGTCCCTGATGCCTGAAAATGTGTTGAGGTCTGTTTGAGTTGAGCGGGATTCAGATTATTTGAACCCAGTCCTAAAGCTGGTAGACAGCTTAGAGATCGCTTGGTCCAACGCTCTAAGTTCAGGTTGAGAAACATGAGGCCAGAACCTTCTGCTGTTCTTTCTACTCTACCACCATCATCCCACTTCATTTTTCCTTTCAAAACTCTGTGACTTGAGTGTTTGGGGACATGAAAGATTAATGACCTTGGCCTGGATCAGGCTGACTGTGGGCAGGCCTTGTGAGAGCTTTTCCCACACTTTGGTGCCAACAGGTCTCCAGCCTGAACTGCACACCCCTGTTATTCTTTCTGGCTCTGAGCCTCTCTGGAGCCAACCAGACCCACCATGACAAACTGTACCAAAGTTTTGAGAGAGAGAGAGACCCTTGGGACGCTGCTACCCAACATGTCAGGGACCTAGCTCTGGACGTCTTTACCTTCACCCTTAAAAACCAGTGTCAAACCAGAGACATGCTGGAACCTTACCAAGTTGACACTTTAATATATGTAACTAAATCCATCAGTTAAATACGAATGTTGCTGACATTATTTTTCCTTTCCTAGTCAGTTACTAGCAGCCAGAAAAAGTTTGTCTCTAGGAATTCACTTACCCCAGGACCTTATGTAAATGCCACTGAGTTTAGTGAACTCTGAAGGCCTTATCACTAGATCTAGGACTGGATCCTGGAGGTGAGCAGCCTGGTGATCTGGACAAGTCACTTCTAATCTCTGGACCTAGCTTTCATCAATATATCAACTGGTTTGGTTTAAATGGATTCCAAATCTATTCAAAACCGTCAAGTATCTGTGGTTATTGTCAGCCTCAGTGAAACTTACTCTCCACTTGCCTCAATGTTCATTCATTTATGCATTTATTCACTTATTCAACAGTATCTTCTTAGTACCTAACCTATGCCCAGTTCTGGGGATGAAGTGGGTCACAAAACAGACACAACATTTTGTTGGGATAAGTGCCACCAAGAAAAAAAACCAGGAGCTGTGAGAGTATGTAATGAGACCAGACCTCTCAAGGACAAGCCTGCCCATTCCAAGGAAATGGTATTTCAGCTGTGACCCAAGGGATGTGAGACACCAGCCCAAAGACAAAAGAAGAAATGAGTTTTCCAGACACAGGGAACACAATTGTCCAGGGTGGATATGACCCATCCAAGGAAATGAAAGATCCCCAATGTATCTGGAGGGTAATCAGTGAAGGGAATGTGGCTTCCCATTGTCTTTAGAATAAGATCCCACCTCCTTCCCTGGGCCTAACTGATGGGTCCTGCCTAAATCCCCAACCTCATCTCCCTTCACTGCAGCCATGGCAGACTCTACTCCAGCCAAACTGCCTTTTTTTCTGTACCATATCATTCATTTTAGCATCAAGACTTTGCTTGTGCTGGAACACTCTTCTTTCTTTCCTCAGAATGCCCGAAGGGAGACACCTTCTCCTACTGCTAGACTCAGTTTAAGTGCTACATCTTCCAAGAGGCTTTTCCTGACCAACCCATCTTAGGAAGTCAGCTCTTCCAACTCCATTATTCTCTATCTCAGAACCTATTCTTTTCTGTCATTGGACTTATCTTGGTTGTGATTATTTTATTTATTTGTTTCATTCCCTTACAGCAGGTACCATATCTGTCTTGGTCTCTTTATTAAATACTTGGGGAATGAAAGAGATCAAAAGAGGGAATGAAAATGTAGGTAGATTACGGAAAGTCTCATAAAGCTAAGGAGCTTGGGCAAAGGGATCCACTTAGGGACTCTCAAGGAGGATAAGATAATATCTCCATGTTTTTCATCTAGAACTTTTGTGTGGAGAAGGAACGGACAAGAGGCATGAGAAAGTATGGGTGATTGCAATAGTCTCTTTAAGAGATGATAGTGGTTTGGATTAGGATGGTGTCTTAAAGATGAGCAAGGTAATTGTACTCAAGAGATAATTAGGAGATAGAGTCCATGAGATTTAGTGATTAATTGGATGTGGGGATGAAATAAGTGTGTTGAGGGAGCCCCAGGTTCCTGGCAGAAGAAGATCCTTGTTCTGAGATGGAAAGCACTAGAGGAGAAGAAATGGCTTGAGGAAAGAAGATAAGGAGTCAGGTTTGGGATATTTTGTGTTTTAGGTGCTTATGAGACAGAGATTCTAACAGATCTGTTTAGGACTCTATAGAAGATGTGGGTCTGGAGCTCAGAAAAGAAGTCTGGGCTGGGAGATAAATTAAGAGTGGTGATTGGAAGCTGTATGTACCCCAGAAAAACACGTTCTTAAACTCATCCATTCCTGTGGGTGTGAACCCATTGTAAGTAAGACATTTTGATGAAGCTACTTCAGTTAAGCTGTGACCCACCTCACTCAGAGTGGATCTTTTTTTTTTTTTTTACATGGGCAGGCACCAGGAATCGAACCCGGGTCCTCTGGCATGGCAGGCAAGCGTTCTTACCTGCTGAGCCACCGTGGCCTGCCCTCAGAGTGGATCTTAATCTTTCTGCTGGTGTCCTTTATAAACTGAGTGAGTGGAGAGAGAGAAAAATTCAAGCTATGGAAGCAAGAAGCTGAAATCGACAAAACTCGCGAGAGATAGGAAAGACCTGCAGACGCTGCCACATGCCCTGCCATGGGACTGAAATGCCAAGGGTGTCTGGCAGCCTGTCTTCAGAAAGAAAGCATCACCTTGATGGTGCCTTGATTTGAGGATTTTCCTGCCCTCAAAACTATGAGTGAATAATTTTCATCGTCGAACCCAACCAATTTAATGGTATTTGTAACTATCACTTTGTTTTGTATTATAAAAGCGATATATGTTTGTCTGAATTCATCAGGGTATAACATTACAGAGAGCAATGTAATGTGATCTACCTGACCCACATCCCACCGCAATCCTTCTCCAGAGAGTCAATGCCTGCAGCCCTGTGTATATCCTTCCTGGCATCTACTGAACATTTGCAGGCACAAATGAACATATATGTGTATGTAATTTTTTGCTACACTAAAGAAATCTTCAGAAACCTTTTCTCATTACTTACTACATCATAGACATTACCTCATGCCAGCAAACAGAGCTGTCTCGTTTTTATTAATGGTTGCATAGTATTCTATTTTATAGACACACCATAATTTATCTAAGCAGTCCCCAATGACAAATATCCACATAACAAGGCTGCGATAATAACCCAAGTGCACACATCCTTATACAGCCATAACGGTACCTCTCTATAATTACTGGCAGTGGAACTCCTGAGTTAAGGGATATGTGTATTTTAAAATTTAATTGATTTTGTCATATTGTGCTCCATAGATGTCATACCCGTTTATAGTTTAACCAACAGTTCCTCTTTCTTCAAATGTTGTTTCAAATAGCCATAGTTATATTTCATCTTCTGAGAATTGCTTATCCCTATTGTTCCTTCTTTAATTGAGTGATTGGGTGGCGTTTTTGTTGATTTGTAAGAGTTCGCTGCATATTAAGGAAATTAGTCCTTTGTGTATATGTTACAAAAATTTCAACCAGGTTTGTCTGTATTCTGACTTTGTTTATAGCTACCTTCCCCCTCCAACAGAATTTAAAATGGTCATGTAAAGAAATATTTCAAGATTTTTAAATATACTAGCATCCCTTAATGGTTTCTGAATTTTCTAGCCATCAGATGTGCTAATAATTTGACTGTTTTACCATTGAAAATGCACATGTTACTTCCAATTTTTAGATAATCTAAATACTCTTGTTATGAACTTTTCACATGTAATTTTCCCATATTTTGACCAAGAATATAACTTTGACATGGAAGTACTAATCATGCTCTTGACAATGTATGATCAGATTATTTTCTAAAATGAAAACCTACTACCAGATATTGGTGAAAATTCCATAACAGCTGCCTTTCTGTTGTTCAAAAAAACTCAAACTTCAGGATGTGACATTCATTTATAATGTAAAATTTATACAAATGGTCGTTGGGTTGGTTTTGGAAGGGGGGAGGGGCGAGAAGTGCAGGAGGTGAAATGAAGAGGGGGCAGTCCTGCTAAAGAAATATATTAAGGTTTATTTAAGAAAAATGGGAGCTAAACAGAAACAACCAACCTGCTTGAATAAGTGGCCTGCTCCATTCCCCTTGCTCCCATCTCTATGGAAACAACTGAGTTCCTCTTCCCTTGGAATGCAAACACTTCCAACCTTGGCATGATTTTTTTTCTCATCATAAAACACATAATCCTCCTAAAGTGGGCTCTTAGGGTTTGAAGTCTGTTGTGGTTATCAAATAACTGAAACAAATAAATCAGCATATTTGGATTGTGGTCAGAGCCCGTGTGTTTCTTTTAGAGATGGTATATGCTGAGGGGAATGGGTAGGGAGAAGAAGAGAACAGGCTCGGCAACACTGTTTCACACGTCAGCACAAAAGCTGCCCACGGGAGACTGTCTCTCTGCACAAGGATCTTGCTAAACTTTCTTTTATTTTTAAAACTTTTTATTATGGAAATGTTCATAGGTCCCCAAAATGGAAAGACGAGCATAGTGAACCCCCAGATACCCATCGCTCAACTTCAGTGATTGTCCATATTTTGCTTATCATTTCATTGATTTCCTCCAATTTTTTTCCTAGAGTATTAAAAACAAATCCCAGACAGCATATCATTTCACTGACAAATACTTGTTATCTATCACCCAGGCCATATTCACATATTCCACAGCTGTCCCAAAGAAGGTGTTGTTTGTTTGGTTACAGATAATTTGAATGAAAATCAAAATCCAACAAACCTAGTCCCTCCTCTTTTCTTGTAGTATTAATTTATGGTTAGTTCCATAAAACAGTCCACAATCTGATTTTGACTTATTGCATCTTCATGGTGTAGTTTAACTTGTTCCTCTCTCCCCATATTTTCTGTCATTTGGTAGTTAGGTTTAGAGGCTTGATTAGATATAGGTTCAATATTTTAGGCAAGAGTACTTTATAGGGGGTTTAATTTTGAATTTAAAAATACCGAATTAACCAAAAATTTATTTTCCACCTGAAATGCAATGAGCATGCATAAAAATTATCCTGGATAAGTAGTAGAGACAATCTGATTTTTCATTCTAAACACCCAAATAAAGACAAAACAAAATGAGAGAAATAAATAGAGAATATGCAAAAGTCATTTTCACTAAGACCCTGTTTTAGCTTCCTAGGCTGTTTAAAGCAAACACCATGAAATGGGCAGGCTCAAACAATGGGAGTTTGTTTGCTCATAGTTGGAGTCCAGGAAAATGTCCAAATCCAGGCATCAATAAGGCGATGCTTTCTTCCCAAGGCCTGGCTGCCAGTAATCCTTGGCTCCTCTGCCACATGACAGCATCTGCTGGTCTCTCCCTTCTCTTCTGGGTTTTGTTGCTTTCAGCTTCTTGCTTCTGTGGCTTTCTCTCTCTTTCTGTCTCTATTTATTCCATTTATAAAGGATACCAGTAAAAGATTAAGACCCTTCCTACATGAAGTGAGTCACACCTTAACTGAAGAAGCCTCACCGGCAGGTCCTCCATGGATCAGATTTGAGAACGTGTTTTGCAGGAGCACAAACAGCTTCAAACCACAGCAGACCTGCCCTTGAACGAAGCCTCTTGACTTCCAGAATCACTACTGAATGCTTTTGAGATAAAAAAGAGCTCACATCAAACTGCTGTCTTTTTCTCATTTTTGTTAGAACTGTGTCAGTATGGCAGTCCACAGGCACAAATACAAGGCCTCCAAAAGGAAGTGTGCTCAGTTCAACAAGTGTATTAGTTAGGGTTCTCTAGAGAAACAGAATCAACAGGAAATATTCATAAATATAAAATTTATAAAGGTGTCTCAAGTAACTGTGGGAACACAGAGCCCAAAATCCGCAGGGCAGGCTGTGAAGCTGACAATTCCAATGGAGGGTCTGGATGAACTCCACAGAAGAGGCTCACAGACCAAAGCAGGAAAAGAGCCTGTCTCTTCCGAATCCTCCTTAAAAGGCTTCCAGTGATTAGATTAAGCATCACTCATTGGCTGATTACAAATGGAATCAGCTGTGGATGCAGCTGACGTGATCATGATTTAATTCTATGAAATGTCCTCATTGCAAAAGACAGGCCAGCACTTGCTCAACCAGACAAACAGGTACCACCACCTGGCCAAGCTGACGCATGAACCTGACCATGACAACATGCTTCACTGTTCAAAGGCTTCTCTTTCCCGTGAGTGCTCAGAAGCAGTGCTGCCTCTCTGCTGGTGTGTGCCTCCACCCCCATGCTTTCAGAGGACACGGCCCTTGCTGTGAATTGGGTTTCACTAAAGAATGGGAAACAACCTATACGTCCGTACAAAGGGGACTTACAGAATCAGTTATGGAATACTAAGCAGCCTTTAAAATTATTTCCCTAAATAAAGGTGCGTGGGTTGTTCGGTGGTAGAATGCTCTCCTTCCATGCAGAAGACCTGGGTTTGATTTCAGACCATGCACTCCAAAAAAAAATTTTTTTCTCCTTAAATATATGCTAATATGACACTATCTCAAAGACAAATTGTGCAGTGAAAAAAGCAAGATTTAAAATAGTATCTAGAGTAGGCTACCATATGCTTAATATAATGTTTATAATATACATTAAATGTTATTCTAAGAACACATGAGAAACTAGGAAGCGGAATTGGAAGGCAAAGGGGCCAGCGTGAAAGACAGATGAATCTTTCAGCACAGACCCTGTTGTTCTCTTTGAACTTTTAACCATGTGTACAAACAACTGCTTTATAAGAAAATGGGTTTTTTAAAGTAAATGAATTCCTTGGAAACTGGGATAACAAGTCGTTGTCAATGATGCTACTACTGATCTGAGCCAGTAGTTTTCAGTTCTGGCCTGTGTTTATTGAACTTGGGAGATGACAGACAGCAGTGGGGCTTTCATTTGAAACACTTTTCAGTTTGCATTTGACCACTTTGAAGAGGGAAACCAAACAGACTTTTGGAACAGTTTTCAAGAATCAAATGTGTTCTGTGTTTCAAAGGATTTTAACTCACAAATAGCCCTTTCTCTGGACTGACATCCTCCACTTTGAGAAACTAAAACAAGTAGCTCGTACAAAAAAGTATATAAATTGTGTTTACTTCTGATCACACATGTCTGGAAGAAAGAAAAAGAAACTTCTAAAATAGAGTCTGTGTTAGTGTTTCCATAAAACATGCCATGTCCTATACGTTGCAGGGTACCAGTTAAGGAAGTCTATGAATAGAACTGAGAAAACTATAATAGGAGCCCACAGGGGCCTGGTCATTTTTAAAGATATGAGAATGAGCTCTCGGCTTTATAATTTTAGAGCTGTTAAAACACTTGCCAGCGGGACTTCTTATTTGTGTGGATTTTTTTTCTCCATTATACTGTGTGTGGAAAGACATTTTCAAACAAAGCGTAAAAACCATTCAAGAAAACTCCAAGCCCCCACTATGAAGCTTGATAACACTGAAAAAACAGTGCCTGTGAATCTGAAAACGGTCTTTAGGTGCTTTCCTTAACCCTCAAGTTCCCACGCCGTGGGGAAGGAGCCTAACTAAAGTCAATCGCTTTAGAAAGGTACTGTCCATAAGCACAAATCATGTAGAACAGAAAAACAAAACAAAACCAAAAAACGGTATGTTCCAAAATGTTTATCACAGATTTAGCTTATCTTGGTCTTAAACTCATTCATCGGGGTGATGAGGGTGCATAGCCACTGCTGGGAGATGCTTCCTGCTTCTAGGTTTCTGGAATCTCTCTGATTTTGAATATCATGGCCATGGATGAAGCTGGAGGGATTGAGTTACACCTTGTGTGGTGATTCTAAAAGCAGAGCCTGGTTTCCAACCCCAGCCCCATATGAGGAGGTGTCCATGGTGGGACTTGGGAACCTTCCCGCAGATCTTTTCCCTACTAACTAATCAGATTCCTCATTCATTCCCTTAGGAAAAGGAATTGACATTGGATATACCAAAATGTAGTGACGTTAGCAAGCAGTGTAGTACAGTGGTTAAAAGTTTGTGCCATGAGGCTGGACTGATGTAGTTTGAATCTGAAGTACCTACATCTTTTAGCTCTAAAACCCACTTCAGAAGGTTGAACCCGCTCAAGCAGGTTCCCTAACTCCAAAGGCTTCCTCACTGCAGAATAGACCCTTCCTTCCAGGGCCTTCCAAGTCCTGCTGGGAGAACAGTCATGTAGGCTAATAATTCATGAATGATCAGAGCCTAAGAGAAAGGTGAACTCTATACATGTCTCAGAAGACCAAATGGAAAAGCAAGCAACTGGCTTGGGAAGGTCAGAGTAGGGCTTCAGGAGAAGAAGCTTTCTGAGCCAAGTTTTGAAGATAAATCATCAGGAGGCTAAGTAACAGAAGGCCATTACAGCCTGCAGGAAGTTATGAAATGCTGTCGCCCCTAGCACACAAAGGCGCATTGATTTATCTATCATCATCTTACCTTAGTTTGCTCCCGTGGGCATGCTGGATAAGTCTTGAGGGCTGTGGCATGTGCACACGTCTTTGTACCAGGGCTAGCCACTCTAATTGCAGCAGGGCAAAGAAGGTTCTCAATCCTCTTCTTCTATTCCAGGACACATTTTGCTTCTATCTTCTCTGCCCATTCCCTGTTTCGTTCCTTCTCAAGAGGAGGAAGTATTAATCTGGACAAACTGCAGGGTTTGGGGCAGGCCATAGATACCCCTCCTTGTGAATGCTCTGGGATTCCTGCCCCAGCCCCGCCCCCAGGCTGCAGAGCATCCCAAAGCACTGAGCTCTCTCCAAGCACCACACTCCAAAGATCGTAAGAGCCAAAAATCCTGTTGAAATCCCCCCCTGGAGCCCCAGGTTCCAGTACAGGAGCTATGGTACGTAGAAGAAATTCAATAAATGATGGTTGGAGTGAATAATGAAAGAGATGAGAAACTCCATCTTTTTGCTTAAAAACGCCTGTACTTGGGCGCACAGGTGGTTAAGTGGTAGAATGCCCATCTGTTTGCCATGCAGGAGACCTGGGTTCTATGCTTAGGCTATACATCCTCAGAATCAAAGATGAAAGCAAATGCTGGTACCTGGTGTAATACTAGATATTGACACTAGCTTGAACAAATGTCTGCTTTATTTGTTGTTGTTTTTTTTTTAATCAAATGTCTGCTTTAGCGTTTTCTTGGGAGCCATCACTGGCATCAAACTTGGGTCACAGATTTCTGAGTTGGACATTGTTCTGACTACCACAGACATCATCGCTTCTCCCACCGTGGAATGATGTGCCATGCTTAACCTCTGTGAATCCACCAGCTCTTTCTAGCAGGAAGTGTGCTCGTGTCTGAAGAATGCAAGGCACCTTGGCATTCAGACACCTGCTTTAGCACAGGCTGATGCAGGTTCAGAAATAACCCAGGGCTCAGGGTCTAAGGAGGGTGGCTGACACTGGGCGGTGGGGCCCATGGTAAGGAGGCACCTGAAGCAGAGGAATCATTTTGCTGACACAGATTTTCCCAGATGTGGATTGGTTCCGGTGCCAGCGTCTCTGGTGGTGGCTTCCCAGTCCCCAGGGCAGCTTCTGTCTCCAAGAGCCACACTCTGGCTGTGACTTTGAGGCTCATTCTTGGAAGTTCACCCCAGATTCTGCCTCTTCATTCTTCCCAACAATTCTGAGGAAACCTATAAAGGTGTCCACATTTTATAACTGAGGGACTTCAAGAGGTGTCAAGAGAAGAGATACACCAAAAGACACACTGTAACTCAAAAATGGACCTGGCAAAGGGAAGGAAACTTCGAGGCCTCCTAGATTCATATGCTGTGTGTGATATCAACCTCAGACTCTCTCACGCAGTTTCCTTCCAGATAGCTGCAAGGCTCCTTCACCTCAGCCAGGTCTGTGCTTAAACACCTCTGAGGTCTTTCCTAACACTGATCCTACAATACCTCATCTTCCCAACACACATTCATTCCCTCTCCCTTTACCCTGCTTTATTTCTCTTCTTAGCACCTAGTACCACTTGACATATTACATACTGACATATTTAGAAAGCGGTCTTCATGAGGGCAGGGACTCCTATTCACTGCTCTACTCCCAATACTAAGAGAGTACCTGGCACAGAGCAGTCACGCACTAAACATTCTTTAGATGAATGAATGAAGAACTCCTAGCTCACGATTGGTAAGCCTTTCATCTGTTCTAGGTATTTCATATGCATTTATTCATCAAATTCTTATACCAATGTAATGAGCCATTTGCTGTAATTACCCATATTTTACAAATGAGAAAACTGAGGCTGGCAGAGGCAAAAAAAAATGCCCAAATTCATACAGCCGGGAAGTGGCAAAATTTAAATGTGATCTCGGGCCCCACATCCTTCACCGCACTATACTGCACATTGAGGTCTCTACTTCCCAGCCCTCCTTAGAACCTCAAGCAAAGATAATTTCAACACTGTCTTTTCCTTTCCACCACCACTCCATCACCCCTCCAAAAAAAAAAAAAAAAAAGAAAGAAAATGTGAAAAATTTTCATAGCAGATTCTTGGAAAATATTTAAAATAATTCTCTACTGAAAATTTTAACATACAAATGATCTCCAAATAAAATAAAAGGATAATGCATTAAAATGCTCAAAGAAGCAAAAAGTAAGAAGAGAGAGAAAATAGGAGCTCTACAAGCTACATGAAGAGTAAATCTGCTCCAAGGATTTTCACTTTTATTTTTTAAGATGGACTTCGACATGGACAAACTAGTTCATATGTTGAAAAACCTCAAGCAATTTTAAAGAAATATTAGATCACTGACAAAGCAGTACTTCCAGGGTGTTTGCCTGGGAGTGTATAGTGGCGGAGGTGAAAGGAGGCTCTTGCAGCCTCCTGCTCACTCCCCACATAACCAAAATTTCCTCCAGGGTCAACCTTGCCAGTGCCTGGAATGGATACCATTAGCTACTCCAGACTCTGTTTCCTGTTCAATTTTATTTCCTGAGGGAGACAGTGCTTTAGTTTTCTTGGTCTTTTATGTGAATGCAATAAACTTATCAAGAAAACCTTTTTTTTTATGAGGGAGACCGGTGGAAAGAACGTGAGAAACTGCATTCCTGAGTGACGGCAGGGAACACAATGGGGAAAAAGAAGGAAAATGGATCAGCTGATGTTTCCCGACCTCTGTTTGGCACATCTAAAGCAGAAGTTGAGTCTGGTAAAAGAAATTAAAATACTGATTTCTATTATTTTTTTTCTTTGTAAGCTCTACAAGGGCAAGACCTGAATTTGTGTGTTCAGACTGTACCCCCAGCACTTAGTGCAGTGCCAGGAGTGTAGTAGATGCTAAGTAAACACTTGTTGGGTGGATGAATGAGTGCTCTTACCTGCCCCTGCTCCTGCTTCCCCTTCTTCATGTAATGAATTTTTCCAGAAAATGTCATTTTTACAGCGAATTTTCTGAAGAATTAATCACATACTCTTCAAATATTTTTTCCAAAAGTGATTTATATTATCTTTTCTTATAAAATGCTCTAGAATGTTTGTCTTCCCATCTGGATTTTGAACCTACTAAAGACAGTGGCTTGAGAACTTTGCTTACCCAATGCTTATTACCAAGGTATAAATATTAATCGGATTTTATAAGAAAGCTTCATCTTTAAATTCAAGAAAACTAAAGGGAAATGGATCTTACTGCTTTATGTATCTCAAAAATAGAATTTTAAGTACTGAATTAAATCAGTGTATTTATCATTAATGACATACTGATCACAACTGCATAATGTAATTGATTTTTTTTTAAACTGGGTGGTCCTTATTTATCTTGAGAAGCGATACACAATTGTACATATACACCATGACTTTACCTGAGAAAATTAAGAGGAAAAAAGTCTACAAACCACAAGTGTCCCGGGTGTGGAATCTTTACATTCAGAAATGTAAAGAAATGCAAAAAATGAGTATGAGTTTGCCTGTTTGGTTTTTTTTTTATTTAGAAGAGCTGTAATTGAGAGCAGTGAGACTGGTAAAACAGCACTTTCTCTTTGGGTTACATGCTTAAATTTTTATTAACGATCTTAAAAATTGCATATTTTTAGGAATTTTTTTCTCAGAGGTTACGTTATATAGTCTTCACATCTATTTTCTACCAAAGTGTCAGTGCTCAGAACGACTAATAAATGAATGGTCTTTTTTTATGTATGATTCCTTAGAATTTCTTTGCATCTCTTTGAAATGTGTGAGCACAGACAGCATTATTTTTTTATTTTTTTTTACATGGGCAGGCACCAGGAATTGAACCCGGGTCCTCGGGCATGGCAGGCAAGCACTCTTACCTGCTGAGCCACCGTGGCCTGCCCCAGGCAGCATTATTTAAAAAAAATATGTGTCAGCCTCTACATCATAAAACTAACTCCTCACCACCCACTGCCTTCTCTATTTGGTTATTATAGGGTCAAGAGTTCAAAACCACTATGCATCAGAGTCCCCCACCCCCCCCATTTTCATAATCAAATAAATCAGTGAGGAAAAAAAAAAAAAGGAAACCCACCACGTCTACCGTTAGCAAGAGATTGTAAACAAATTAATGCAGCTTTTAAGATATTGCTACAGGTCACAGGTTGAGTCTGTGATGTTGGCAGGCTTTCTGAGTGACTGTACACCCTGCCACAATCAGGGCACTCTGTGGCATATTTGGAAGGCTCCTAATGGGGGCACAGCCACCTGATCGAATACCTGGCCCCCCCGATGTTCAAATAAAAGAGAAACCAATGCACGCCCGCAAAGACCGTGCACACTTGCAAAATAAGGGTTTGCATCCTGCCCACATCACATGGTTTTGAGGCAATGTGTGAACAGAGTTGCATTTATCCTTTACATTAGAAAGAACTTGAGAATAAATTCACTCACACTGTCTCCAGGAAATCCATTCTCAGGATTACCAGGACCGAGTCATTGCCTTCTCGTCAACCCCTGTCCTTCACCACCTTCAAATGAAATCGCTGCCGAGATTTTCTTCTGTTTAGAGACATCTGGAAGGTCTCTCTGTCCAAAAAGCCAGCGCTTACTCAGTCCGAGCCAAGCAGTAATTAAGCGTTCCACATGTGTTGAGTCCTTTACACTAACTCCCTGAGGCATGTGCTTTTTCATCATCCCCATTTTACAGCTGGGGAGACTGAGAGAAATAGTCAAGAAACCTGCCCAAGGTATTAAACTGAGAAATGGCAGAAAAGCAGAATTCAAACCCAGGCAGCCTGATCCACAAAGCCTGTTTAAACTCAATCCCCTGCGCAATGCTTCCTCTTGCTTAATCCCTAACATTCCCAGGCAGCCAGCTCCTTCTCACCACCATGGGACTCATACTGTTTCTTTTTATTAGAAGCAAATTTAAGAATTCTATCAACTTGGAACCTTCACTTCAACTCAGACAAAGAGAAATCCCATCCTTTTACTCTCTTCAAAAGCATATTTAATTACGTGTAACCCAATACTTAAACTAAGAACTGTTAAAAAAAATCTATCAAAGGTTTGTGTTACTGTTGCATTATCCCTTGGACGCTTTGGTTCTACTTAAGTGCTTATCATTTTCTCCATAAGCCAGTTTGAGGAGAAGGCAATATGTCTTTTGGCTTTCGAATGCAGCTCGCTTCCAAACCTCATTATGACAAGTCACGTTCTGAAGCTGAACTATAGCTCTAGACAAATGATTGTATGAAGTTTTAAATAAACATACAACATGGACGCTCCGCTGTTTCTTAAAATGATTTATCATCATTTTCTTCTTTCAGTCCTGCTCTCTGGACATAAAAGACACGAGCTTTTGCTGTTTATATAAACCAAATCCTCTGTTTGCTCTGATTAAGCGTTCACGGGTCTTTAATATTGTACAGGCTTTAGATTGGGGATTATTCCCTCTGGGAGTGATGGAATTAGATACATTAGTCAACAGAGATAAGAGAGGGCACCAGAGTTTAATTGCCATTAAAATAGATATGGTGGGTAACAAAAATAGAAGGCAGGAAAACAGTCTGTATTCGCATTTTCTGCCGTGGTGGATAAAGTTCTGGGATGGTGTGATTTGCAGCCTCTCAGATCTCTCGGAAACTGACGTCCTGGAAGATACAGAAAATAGGTGAAAATCATGCTAGGGGGACAAGGATAGCTTCTTAAGAAGCCACGTGTGTTAAAAAGACATTGCTGTGAACAGAAGAACTTCAGAGCTGCTCAGGGCGAGGAGCCCTCAGCGACCCCTGAATCGGGTGCAGCTGTCAAGCGATGGGATGCAATGACATCACCCCAAACTCTCAGAAGTCGTTTCTGAAATGGGAAGAGAGAAACCTTCTTCCTCTGCGGCCCCAGGAACAACTGGACAGAGAGGAAATTTTCATAGGTCGTTCCAATTGGCAACTTTTTAATGTTTTCACTGGCTGATCGGTCGGGATTTTCTTTTTCACTCTATTCGTGAATATTGTAAAAATGCATCTTGTCTAACGCCCCCCGGAAGCAGATGCTCGGTCTGCCATGGGGTTGAGCAATTTATCCTGCTAATGCATATGCAACAGATACGATGTAAGTACTTTTTTTTAAAAAAATCACTGTCACGTAGTCTCACTTCAATGTGGAAATCTTCAGCTTCTGCAATTTTTAATCGTAAAACTTTTTTTTGGGGGGGGGAGACCTAAAACCAAACCAAGCCAAACCTTGTCGTTGTGACTAATGAGAATTAGGAAAAATACCTCAGAAAATAGAAGTTTATCAGGACGGGGAAAAAAACTGGATTAAAAATATGCTGGCTGATTCCATGAATTTGAAGTTCTAGAACAGGCAAGACTAATCCATAGTGACAGAAAGCAGATCAAAAGTTGCAGGAGCCAGGAGCAGAAGGGAGGGGAAAGCTTGTCTGGGAAGGGGCATACGGAACTTTGCCGAGTGATAGAAGTGGTCTGTATTTTAATTGTAGTAGTTGCACAAATTAAACTCATCAAACTGTACCCTTGAAACGAGTGTATTTTATTGTGTACTTTATTATACCTCAACTAAGTTGATTTTAAAAACTGTATTGGCATAATTTACTGAAAGGTCATGGGAAAACTTTCTAAATCATTTTTTATTTTAATATAAAAGAAAATAGTCGAGCTAATACTCCAGGAGTCATTAATGGTAGAAGGGATTTTTTTTTCCCAAACAAAAATAATATATATCCATCAGCCTTAAGTGCCGTAGCTGACAGGTTGAGCCTGTTATTGCCAACTTCTATCTGAGAAAAACTTCGGGGCAAGCTCTGCAAGCCGAGCCACAGGCCGCCTGCCCGTGGTTTTCCTGGGGGCGAGCGTGGCCTGGTCTTTCTCTGAAATGGATCACGAAGCAACCAAATTCACTGCATTCCTCGAGGCCTAAGATGTGCTTTTATCTCCCACATGCATTTGGCAATAGGCATCCCTCAGCCTCATGTCCAGCGCGCCTTTCTTTTTCAATCCCCAAGTGACAGCTCTGGAGCCGTTCTGGAACATTCCCTAGGTCTGCATTCAGAGTCGGATGTTCTGGAACATTCCCTAGGTCTGCAAATTCAGGGTCGGATGTTCTGGAATATTCCCTAGGTCCGCATTCAGGGTCGGACGTTCTGGACCATTCCTTGGGTGCGCAATCAGGGTCGGCCATTTGGGACCATCCCCTGGGTGCGCACTCAGGGTCAGACGCTCTGGACCATCC
Source organism: Tamandua tetradactyla (assembly GCF_023851605.1). NCBI lineage: Eukaryota > Metazoa > Chordata > Mammalia > Pilosa > Myrmecophagidae > Tamandua > Tamandua tetradactyla. The sequence goes on along the minus strand of NC_135347.1, from coordinate 4,798,163 downwards.
CCTGGGTGCGCATTCAGGGTCGGACGCTCTGGACCATCCCCTGGGTGCGCACTCAGGGTAGGACGCCGCAGCAGGAGGATGAGCGTGCTCAGTCCCTAAACCCAGTGCAAGGCTTGCAAGACAAGGGCAAGCAAACACAACTGCAGCCTGACCCCGAGCCGGAGCCCCTTCCCGGGAGCCCGGGACCCGAGGGGGACGCACGGGCCCCGCCCCCATGGGGTGTCGCCGTCGCATCCACCCCCACCCCACCCCCAGTGTCTCCCCACTGCCTTTGGTAGACGGGGAGAGCTCCAAAGGTTGATGGTGAGCATTCTCCCCAGAAAAAAGTCAGCCAGAGCCAAAGCACGGCTTTCTCTCTCGGTGGCCCCTCCGGCTCTCAGTGTTTACACTGAGCTTCAGGCGGGGGAACAAAACTCTCAGCCTTATCTATGGGATTAAGGGTGGCGGCGGCTGCGGGGTGCGACGCGGGCGGTGGGCCTCGCTCCCTCTTTTTCCAAAGGAGACGCTTGATTTCACGTAGGCGCGTGGTTTTTTCATTCTACCCCTCCTCCTCGGCCTGCAGTTTCACTTCAAAACTTTACTGTCACGTTGATTGGGACAGTGAGGATTTGTTTTTTACCTCTATTCCGATATTAATGTCAGAAGGTGATTTCTGTAGGAAAGCATTTGCTTAAAAAAAAAATCACAAATTTAATGTAATGTAACGGTGTGCTTCAGGCCACTGCTTCTTTTTCGAAAAAAAAAAAGTGTTATTGGCTATGAAGTTGATAAAAAAGATCATTTAAAATATTTGTGAAATATACAGAATAATGACACAGTGAATACCTATTTACATAGTAACTGAATATAGAGACCAGAACCATTCCTCCCCCCCTTTTTTTTTTTGCATGGGCCGGCACCGGGAACCGAACCAGGTCTCCGGCATCGCAGGTGAGAACTCTGCCTGCTGCGCCACCGTGGCCCACCCAATATAAGCATTTCCTTTTAAGCCATTTGAACCCCTCCATATCCCTTCCTAACTCCACGCCCTTTCCATCCTGAATCTACAGTTTAGCAGCCCATTACTTTTTTTTTTTACATGGGCAGGCACCGGGAATCGAACCCGGGTCCTCTGGCGTGGCAGGCAAGTGTCCTTGCCTGCTGAGCCACCATGGCCCGCCCAGCCCATTACTTTTTAATATGAAATTTTACTGTGTAGTCGCCCCTGTTATATATATATATATATTTGTACATATATATTGCAAAGTTTTGAACTTCATATACATAGAATCATATGGATTCTTTGTGGCTTGTTTTCAAGTGACATGTTCCTGAGATTCATCCATTTCACTACATGCAGCATAATTCATTCACGTTCGCCGCCGTATTCATCCATTTTATTGTTGGCGGACATTTGGGTTATTTCCCATTTCTTTCTCTTACAAACAGTGTTGCTGTGACATTCTTATACATTTCCCCTGATAAATATTCTAAAATTTCTCTGGGCCTTGGGATTGAAATTACTGGGTCATGGATATATGCATCTTTAATTACTGGTGATACCAAATTGTTTTCTGCACTGGATGTACCAGTTTACCCTCTCACTAGGAATATATGCAGAAATTGTCCACACCTTCACTAACATCTAACGTTGTCACATTGTTTTGTTTTGGGTCCAGTGTATTGGTAATAAAATGGAAGATTCCCCTTGTGATTTTAACATACGTTTTCCCAATTACTAGTAAAGTTGAGCATCTTTTCATATGTTTATTGACAATCTGGATTTCCTTCTCTTTAAAGGGCCTGATTTCCATTGTCCATTTCTGTTAGTTGTATGTGTTACAAATATCTTCTTTTGATTTGTGGCTTGTCCTTTCACTGTCATTATGGTGAACTCTGATGAGTAGCAGTTCTCAGTTTAAATATAGTTTACCAATCTTTGTCTATCTGGTTTGTGGGCTTTTTGTGTCATTTAAAAACTCATCTCTATTCCTAGGATATAAAGATAGCCTCCTATCTTGTCTCCTAAAAGTTTTAATATTTTACCTTGCACTTTTAGTCTGTAATCCACTTGGAGTTGCTTCTTATTTATGGCATAAGGGATAGCTCTAGTTTCATTTTTTTTCCCCATAAGGATATCCAGTTTTCCCAGCTCCATTTATTACAAAGTCCTTTCTTCACTCCCTAAAATACAATGCCCACTGCCCTAAACCATGTTTCCATATATATTTGGATTTTTTTCCTGGATTCTCTTAATGTGTTCCTTTAGCCAATTTGTGTATTCCTAAAATGATTACATACTAAAGCAATTATGATAGTTCCATTGTAAATGATGATATCTTTAAATTAAAAACCTTTTGGCTGCTTGTTTTTCCATTTAAATATTGGAATCAGCTCGTTGGTTTCACACACACACACACAAATCTTTGAAATTTTTATTGGAATAGTATTGAATCTAAATGTCCATTTGAGGGAAAAAGATGCCTTAATGATGTTGAACTTTGCAATCCATGAACATGATACATGTTGTGTTATAAGCTTTCTCTACTATAATTCAATAAAGTTCTATAATTTCCTTTATAGAAGTTTTATATATCTGTTCTTAAATTTATTCCTAGAATTTTTATATTTTGATGCTGTTGTAAATGACATCTTTTTTCAATTTATGTTTTTCAACAATTCAGTGCCATAGAAATACAACTGATTTTTGTATATCAGTATTTGTATTCAGCCAACTTGTGATTCTAATAATTAATCTGTAGATTTTCTTCTACACAATGGTTTTATTTGTGAATAATGATAGTTTTATGTCTTAATTTTTCTGTGTTTATTTTTCTTGCCTTAACTACTTTAGAGAAGACCTCTAATGTATGGTTGAACAGAACTAGTAAAGCAGGTGACTTTGTCTTATTTCTGACTTAAAAGGGTGCACCAACATTTCACCATTAAGTGTGACATTTACTATAGATACCCTTTATCATGTGCAGTAAGTATGGCTCTATTCCTTTTTTGATAAGAGGTTTTTAAATACCACAAAGGGATATTCTATTTGATCAAAGAGTTCTTGCATTATTGAGATAAACACATGGCTTCTTCCAATTAGGAGGATGAATTTCTGTCATTGATTTTCCAATGTTAGGTTAACCCTACTTTCCATAATAAGCTCAACTTAGTCATAATATCTTATTTTGTATTGTAGAGTTTGGTCTGCAAATACTTTTCTTAGAATTGGTCCTACCAATGTTCCAGGTCAATATTTTTTAGGAGCCAAAAAAAAAATAAATTCACCAGTCATTGCCCAGTTTTTCAATGATGTTGAACTTTAGAAGAGTCATTATTAAAACTATATTCTGGGGCGGGCTACGGTGGCTCAGCAGGTAAGAGTGCTTGCCTGCCATGCCCGAGGACCCGGGTTCGATTCCCGGTGCCTGCCCATGTTAAAAAAAAAAAAAAAAACACAAATTCTGTAAGTCACTGGCGGAATTCTCACACGCCATATAGTGGACCCAGGTTCAATTCCCAGCCCATACACTCCAAAAAACAAAACAGCAACAACAACAAAAACATTCAACAAATGGCCTTGTGATAGTGGGAAAAGAATGAAATATGACCCCCACCATACAGCATACAAAAGGAAAAAGGACAACTATATTCCACTTTGTGACCCTGAAACGTGCTCCTAAGTAAAAATCCTTTTCATGAGTATCCTGAAAACCCCAACAAGGTGTGCTGGTTTGACGCTATTATGTACCCCAGAAAAGCCATGTTCTTTTAATCCAGTCTTGTTGGGAGACATACCTATTGTTGGGTGGGTTGAACTCCTTTTTTTTTTTTGGCATGGGCAGGCCCCAGGAATTGAACCCAAGTCTCTGGCATGGCAAGCAAGAACTCTGCCTGCTCAGCCACCACGGCCCACCCTGGGTTGTACTCTCGATTAGGTTGTTTCCATGGAGATGCGACTCTGCCTCTTCAAGGTAAGTCTTAATTTTTTCCTGGAGTCCTTTATGAGAGAGAACTCAGAGCCAACACAGAAGGCAGAGAGATTAAACCAAGACACAGAATTTTGGAGATGCAGGAGGAAATGCCCCAATAGACACTAGAAGCTAAGAGAGCTGTTTGAACCCAGGAGCCAGGAGAGAAGGACAGCAGACATCACCATGTGCCTTCCCATGTGACAGAGAAACCCTGGACATGATCAGCCTTTCTTGAGAGAAGGTATCCTCTTGTTAATGCCTTAATTTGGATATTTTCATGGCCTTAGAATTGTAAGTTGCAGCCTAATACATCTCCTTTATAAAAGCCAATCCATTTCTGATATATCGCTTTTTGGCAGATTTTGCAAACTGAAACACAAGGTTAGTATTTTAGTCCCAAAATATATTCTGCATCCTTTGAATGTGAAACGTGAATTCATTATTTGAGCAAAGTTTCAAACAGCCTGAGTCTGCATTGCTTAGACTGCATGAAGGAGATATATGGGGCTATGTTTTCACCAGGTTCCTAAGCACCTTTAGCCATCAAAGAAGCTTCCAGATTTGTACCCGCATAGTAGTTACAGTCCATTTATTTTATTTCCAAGTAGCTGTTCTTAACGGCTTTTCCTTACAGTTGAACCATAAGCTTTTTTAGAACAGACTCTGTGGTCTCACCTATTCTTCAGAGTGCACAATTGTAAGGCTTAAAATGTCAAGTGCTGCCTTGACATCTCTGAGCCTCATCAGATCTGAACGGCCTACCTGGGCATCTTTCTGCTCCTGTCAGACTTGCCCTCACCTAGAGGGAAAGGCTTCCCAGCCTGACGAGTTCCCTTATGAGCTGGAGCAGCTGCACACTGCTGGTCCTACCAGCTGTGGAATTATTCAGACAAGCCAATCACATCCTCTCATGGGGGTGACGGGCCATCCGCCCTCTTGTCATTACAGAGCCTGCTTCTTACAGCTCCTGCTGGTTCCCTCTGCTCCCAAGGACACGCCCCATGTGGCCCTGCGTGGCATGTGGCATCCTCCTCCCCTGGGGCTGTGAGCATATGTGATTAATAAACTGCTGCCAATTCATCTGTGCAGTGTTGGGTGTTTGGCCATCTCCTACTATTTAGGATCAGGGATCCTTCACCAATGGAGGCGATCAGAACAGAGCACATGCTCTGGATGAAAAGGCAGTGGGGGGCAGAGCTAACCCCAGCCTGCTCAGGCCTGCATGCTTCTCAAATCACTTCCCAGTTCAAAAACGTTTGTCTGGCTTCAAAGTCAGACTTCCCACAATGATGCCATCTGAACTTCCTCCTCTGTCTGTCTGCCTACACCTGCCAGCTGGTTTTTAGGAACATCTACTGGCTGGTTTTTAGGAAGAGTCAAACCTTTCATTTTGTTGGTGATTTGGGGTCCGTTTTGTTGGCAGTAGGACACCTCAAAAGGTGTTGGTGGACATGCTTGTTTGGAAGTGGTAATGACTGAACAGCGCCATCATGGAGAAGAATTTTTGAAAGATGAGGGCAGAGCAAAAACAAACACTGTTTTTTTGGGGAACCACCAAATCATCACCTACTAAGTGATATTCCCAGCTTGCCAATGCTCAACTGGACATTGGAGGTGAAACACACTCACTAGGGGTCCCTAGCTGGCTTGACTGAAAATGGGGCCCACCGTTCCCTAAAAACCAGTCCCCCACTTCTTGGTTTCTTACCAAAGGGAAGAAGAAGGAAGGGGTGAAAACTCCTGGGGCTGAAGGTATCTCTTCAGAGCTCCTTGACAAGCCTTGAAATGAACTTCTGAAGGGAAAGAAAAAATAAAGCTATCTGTTATTGATATTTTAAGTTAAACTAACATTCCAATAAGTGACAGCTCTAAGATTAGAGGCACATAAGGACTTCCTAAACAATCTCTATTATGTTGAGTTTAATCATCCAAAAGTGATTAATATGATATCTGGGGCTTGCTTTGAAATATTCTAGCTGAGGGAAATATGTAGAGGTGGAGAATACATGAAGCAAGAATAGCAGGCTGTGTGGCTCATTATCATTGCCAAGGCCGGGGAATAGAGAGATGTGAGTTCATCACTGGATTCTCTTTACCTTTGTGGAGGTTGACGCTTTCCGTACTGAAAAATTTAAGAAAGTCTGTGATTAAAATAGCAAGAAATATGTCAACCTTTTGTTGTTTAAACACAACTTTGGTCCCTATTTGTGGTGGAAGTTTTAATGCTCTCCCCAGGTTGCTGTTCAGGAAAGATGGGATGTTCCCCAGCTGCTGGGGGACGCAGATGGTCTCAGCTGGAGAAGAGCCACTTCGCCCCAGAGTGCACACTGTTCCTGGGGCAGCTATCTCCAGCGACTGACTGAGGTGCATTATAAAGGCCCAGCCTCCTCGCTCCAACATCCCAGCTTCACAGGACCCTACAGGTTTGACTAAGGCCTCCAGTGAGACTGTTTTGCAGCTTACCTTCTCCCTCAGCCCAGTCCTGCCTCTGTCCCTTCCCTGCCACAGGTGCGGATCCCAGCAGCACTTCCTAACAAACCTCTTACAGACTTCTCTCTGCTTCAGAATCTGCCTCCTGGGGGATCCCAACTGTTATACTACTGTAAACACAGATCAGAGACTGTAAGTGATGAAAACAACCTAAGTGCACTTTCAATCCAAATCCCTCATTTTAAAAGTAAGGAAATTGTACACTAGAGAGGTTCATCCTACTTGGTTCTCTGCCCATGGCTAGGTGTAAGGAAGTCTTAGAATCCAAGTGTCTGGCATTTGGGGCCTTCTCTAGGTAAAAGGTAACAAAGAATATAGAGGACTGAAAGGCCACTGGTTGGGTCGCCCAGTAGCTCCCACATCTAATCAAATTTTCATCTTCTAGAACCATCTCCTCAAGCAAGATGAAATGACCTGTATTTAAACCACCCCTTGAAACATGTAATTCTTTTCATCCTTTATTCAAAGAGAGACCACACTGCATTAAGACAAACAAGAAAAAGGATGTATTTTATATTACCTAATTAAAATAAAACGTTGGGGTCTCAGTATGCGCATTTTTTATTTACTGTTAAGAACATATTTTGTTTTTTAAAACTAAGAAATTGAGAGTGTGGAAATGATTCAAGAGTTGACTTAGCTCCGTGCGGGAAAAAATAGCAAATAAAGGACAGAATGGGGTTGTAGGAAGACCAAATTCAGGGGTCACTTACGTCTTAACAAAATGATGGATCTGGTAGAGGGGGGAGAACCAAATATGAGGAATTTTGAATTTTTCCATCTTCTGTGACCTAGGACTCGTTCTCCACCAGCTGCCACCATCAAATAGAACTCATCTCCTCCTCATTGGGTCGTTCTCATAAGGAGCCTTGCTTTGATGCTATGTATACCTTCCCTGTTATAACTTCCCCACCAGCATCTCGAGTAGACAGATGGCCATTCATTTTGTATTATTCAAAACTCCCTAGCAGAGTTCTCTGCTCTCTGGTAAATGTTCATGGGTTATTATTTACCACATTACAAATAACTCATTAGATAGGAAATACCCAACTAAATAGAAGTTTATGATGTGTACAAATAGCGGTGCTTTAGCTGCAGCTTCTAGAAAAGTACTTTGCTAAAGATTCGGTTTTAAACCCTTAGCTTTTTAACATTTACATGATTTAATGTGATGTGGTTAATGGAATAGAAAGGATGACCCCAGCATTTTAGGAGGAGGGCAGGTTTGGAATTTAAATCCATTAGCTTAATTTATTCATAATCACTTTCAACAAATCTTTCTTGAGTACTTAGTGCAAAGCAGGCACTGTGCTTGCTCTAGAAAGGCAAGGCATAGTTCATGCAGTTTCCATACTACAGGTGGATGCAGACAGTAATAGCTGTGACCACGATGGCAGCTAACTGTCACCGAGTGCTGGCCACATGCCCAGCCCAGCTGATGCAGCACTAGCTCATTTATCTCTGTGCTGGCTTGGAGTTGTCCTGCACCCCAGGAAAGGCCACGTTCTTTTCATTCATCCCTGTGGGTGCAGACCTATCGTGGGTGGGACTTTTGGTTTGGTTGGCATACCAGTCACCCAATCCAAGGTGCGTCTCGATCCTTGACTGGCACCCTTTATGGGAGGATAAAATGCAGAAACACAGAGAAAGCCCAGGGAGAAACACCCTGGAGATGCTGAGGAAGGACCCACAGAAGCTCGGAGAGGAGGCCACAGGAACCGAGAGATGAAGGTAATGGAACCTGGCAGAGAAGGGCCAGCAGACACAGGTCATGTGGCTTCCCATGTGACGGAGGTGTCCCAGAGGCCAGCAGCCTTTCTTCAAAGTCCAGCTATCCTGCAGATGCTTTAATCCGGACATTTTCAGGGCCTTAGAACTGTAAATTTGTAAGGCCCCATTGTAAAAGCCATTCCATTTCTGGTATGTTGCATTCCGGCAGCTTTAGCCAACCGAGACGAAATCCAACTGCAGCCCTGTGTGATAGGCTCGATCGGCGTCTCTATTTCACAGGTGCAAAAATACTGAGGCACAGAGATTCATTACGTTGCCTTAAGTTACACAGCTGCTCAGTGTCAGCTAGGATTTGAATCCAGGTGTTCCTATAAGTCAATGGAAAAGCAAAAGTATTTCAGGCACTAAGCAGGAAAAGGTTCATGGTTGTATAAAGCAAGGAAAAGTTATCCAGTTAAGAGGGTAGGGGAGGCGTCCCTGGGTTAGGGATACTTAGAATGATATCTGAAGGCAGAGCAGGCAGTAATTGGGGGGTGGGGACAGTGGGGGTGGTTAAAAGAGTATTTTAAACTAAAGGAAAAACCTTTTATGGGAAGGAGCAAAGGGAGACTCAAGAAAACTTACCAGCGATAAAACAGTAGAATGGAAGGAGGGTCTCTATATTTCTGCTTTCGGTTTGCCAAGCACTTTCAAATTTGCTGTCGTGTTTAATGCTCACGACCACTCAGTGGAGGAGTAAAGAATCTGAACAACTTAATCGATGCTGCAGAGGCAGGAAGTGGCAAAGCTGGGAGCCAAACCCAGGACTCCAGACCCTGGTTAGCCCCTGGTTTCCATCCCTTCCACCGCAGAGACCCCCAGGGAAGGACAAACTTGTGCACGTGGAGGACAGGTGCAAGGATGGTAGAAAGGACAGGATGCAGATGACCCAGAGGTGCACAGAAAGCAGCAGGAGCACTGGTGACACTGGAGCCTCAAGAACAAACTTGTGCACGTGGAGGACAGGTGCAAGGATGGTAGAAAGGACAGGACGCAGATGACCCAGAGGTGCACAGAAAGCAGCAGGAGCACTGGTGACACTGGAGCCTCAAGAAGCAAATGACACCTGCGGTGTAAAAACAGCGGGACAATTCAAAATGGAACCAAGACGTGATGCCCCCAGAGAACGTCTACCTCAACGCTGATGTTAGGGCAGTGGCCCACAGTTTACAGGGCGTGGGAAGGACTAGACTATGTTCCTATAAGAAATAATAGGGTTAGAAAATCAAGACCCATGAGGGAAAGTCAGAGAAACTTGAGGTGAGTTGAAGAAAGCTATCAGAGGTTGCTTAGCAAGAATGCCCTATGACAGATAGTAACCCACTTCGTTTCTGTTATCTCACGGAAGGTAAAAAGCCAGGAGGGATTGCTTCAGCCTTGTAAACAGTTCTCCATCTCCTGGAGAGAAAGAGAGGCCCCCAACGCCCAAATATCCTAAAGAATGAAGTCGTAAATCATTTATGCTTAGCTCTGGAATGTTAATGTGATTCTCTTTCCTACCCCAGATTTACCTATTTTATGTTTCACCTAGGCCAATCTTAAAAGTTACTTTTAAATCTTCTAAGCATATGTCATAACTGTGCTGAGAAAAAGCTAGTCAAGGATTAAAATGAGACAGAAAGACACTACCAAAAAGAGAAAGCTGCAGATAATGCATAAGAGGGGTAATTTATATGAGAATAATTCAAAGTATTCAAACTTTTTTTTTTACAATATTAAAACAGCCCACTTAATGCAACTACTATATATCAGATGCTCAATAAATGCCTGCTAAGGCTGCGAAAAGAAGATGTGACCAAATATTAGGCTGTGAGCTCCCTTATTATATTATAACCTCCCTGAGAACAGGGACTCTGTTAAACCACCTTTATGCACGCTGCAGCGCCACTGCTAGCACATAAGAGACACAATCAATGTCTGCAACTTGTAATTGTGGTATCTTTCTCTTCTCCCTCCTGCTCCTTTTTCTTGTCTTCAATGCATGCCTTGATGCCTGGCAAAAGGCTCACAGCACCAGTTCACCTTGCCAAGGGCAAGCAAAACTAAGTTATACAGAAAGAAACATTTCTTTACTCTCAGGGATGTTAAACCCTGCCCCAGATTGATGGAAAAGATTGAAAAATCATTTTCTCAAGAGAGCTTTGAAAGCATAGAATATCTAGAATATTCAGAAAACAGAGTATCTAGAGATAGAGAAAATGGCTAGTTTAGTGTTCTTTAAACCCATACATAGTGATACACACAAGCCCACATTCATAGTCTCCTTATAATAAAATTTAGACGTGTTCATTGTAGAAAATTTGTATATTATAGGAAAGTATAAAGAAGAAAATAGTAATTAACGATAATCACATCATCTAAAAAAGAACTACCGTTAATATTTTGGTGACTCTCCTTCCAATTTTTCCTATGTACCTACCCATAGTCATTCATTTCTTCATCATTCATTCACTCATTCAAGAAATTCAATTAGGTGCTTACCAACATGCTTGCCATAGAGAAATAGACAATGAACAATCATTATTTAAAAAAGAAAAGAAAATGGTAGAAAATGTTAAGTTACGGAAAACAGTGTAGGTTAAGGAAGGGGGTCACAGATGCTGGAACAGGGGGAAGGGGATTGCAATTTTTAATGCAGTGGTCAGAAGAAGACTGATTGAAAAAGTGGTATTTCAGTAAAAACATAATAAAGATCATTTTGAACAGACTATTCTGAAATTTCCTTCGAAAATAACATTACTCTTTTAAGCATGCTTATTTAATTATTGCATATCATTCTGTCTCATGAATAAGAATAATTGTATTTAACCCTGTGGCCAAACATTTATAGCAATGTGACTTTTCTTTAAGTAGCTTTCTTGAGACGTAATTCACGTATGCTACAATTAGCACATTTAAAGTGTGCCGTTCAATGTTTTTTATTATTATCCCAGATATGTACACTTGTCACCACAGTCAAGTTTAGAACATTTTCATCATCTCAATAAGAAATCGAGTATCCTTTAGCTGTCTCTCCTACCCCTATATATATTCTTAAGTAGAAAATTGTGCAGTGTCTATACCCAACAATTGCAATTAAGATGATCAAAGTAAGGCTTAGCTCAGAAGGGAGAGGTAGCAATGTAAGAATATTAACTTTTTGCTAAATGTGTTGCAGTATTTTTCCCACTTGTCATTTAATTTTAATCTGCTTATGGTGTGCTTTTAAAAATAACATTTGTTGGCCTGTGCGATGGTGGCACAGTGGCAGAGTTCTCACTGCCATGGGGAGACCTGGGTTCAATTCCCGGAGGCTGCCCATGCCAAAAAACAAACAAGAAACCATTTGCTGCAATTTTAATTAAAATTATGTATTTGTTGTTGAAGTGTTGAAAGCAAAAGAAAATTTGAAATATCTGTAATCACATCACCCAGAGTTAATAATATTTTGAAGGTTTTGTCAAAATATACAAAGTATTTTTCTACAACCTAATTTGTAATGGATATGTAACATTCATTTTTGGTCATTTCATAAACTAACCCTATTTTATAAATTTTATTGTCTAATTTAACACAATTATAAAATGCTTTTATATACATTCTTGCACACAAACCTTATTATCTGCTAACATAATAAAAACATAAATCTGTCATATATGTTGCAGGAATTTTCCATATTGTTGCTTACATTTTAGTTTTAGTTATGTTGCATTTTGACTTAAAGGAATTAAATCTATCAATATTTTCCTTAAGAGATTCATCCTTTGCCTTAATGTTTTTTTTAATTTTTAAAATTTTTTAAATTACAGGAGTTGTAGGTTTACAGAAAAATCATGTAAAAAATACAGTTTCAATATACCCCAGCCTCTTATTATTAACACATCACATTAGTGTGGTAGCTTCGTTACTATTGATGAAGGAAAATTATAATTGTACTCTTAACTAAACTCCATGGTTTACGTTAAGGTGTATTTTTCCCCATCTACCATCCTATTATTAACATTTTTCATTAATATGGTAACTTTGTTATAATTCATGAAATAACATTTTTATAATTGTACTATTAACTATAGTCCATTGCTTAAAATAGGGTTCGCAGTGTTGTACAGTCCTATGTTTTGTCTTTTAATTTTTATTCTCATAAAATTTATGTATTTATGGTGATGTGTTTGAGACATGGTGATGTGTTTACACATGTTTATGTGTCAACATACATTTATGTTTTAAAAGATCTTTAGCACCTTACACTTTTTTAAAAAGAAATCTTTTTTCCCTAGTGGGAAATATTTGGGTATATGGCATGATAATTTAGTGAACCAACTTTATTTCTTTTGGAATAGTTGTGTCTTGGTTAACCTTCAAAAGGCATTTCTTTACTTTGTCCTGTTATTCTTAGCAATGATCAGACTCCTTGTAACCATAGGTTGCAGTATAGGTGGTGCTTCTATTTATATTCCCTACTTTGGCATAATAAACTGATAGGCTGAAAAAGAGAAATAATTGTTTCAGGGGGAAAAAATAAGTACATGTAATTTTAAATTTTATGTACCCAGAAGAGGCCATGTTCTTTTAATCCATTCCCCTGAGCACAGACCTGTTGTGGGTGGGACCTTGCGATTAGGTGATTTCACTTGAGGCTTGCCCCAGGATAGGTCTTAATCCTTCTACTGGAGTCCTTTCTAAGAGGATAAAAGCACATGCAGAAGCTGAGAGATGAAATTAAGACAAGCTCAGAGAGAAGGGCACCAGAGAAGCTCCAAGAGGCAGCCTCTGAATCCAGAAGCTGGAAGCAATGAAACCCAGGAGAGAAGGACCAGTGGACACCAGCCACGTGCCTTCCCATGTGGCAGAAGTGTCCCAGATGCCAGCAGCCCCTCTTCAGTGTCCAGGTATCATCCTGTTGATGCCTTGAGTTGGACATGTTCATGGCCTAAGAACTGTGTATTGAAGTTAATAAATCCCCGCTGTAAAAGCCAGCTCACATCTGATATATTCTACTCTGGCATCTTTGGCAAACTGAAACATTTAGGTAGAAATTAGATTCACAAATGAGGTCCCCTTCAGAATTGTACCATTTACTAATTCATCATCTCTCATTGCTACGAGAGTATGCGGAAGGTAATCCTAATAAGGGCTGCCATTTATTGGGTACTGTATTAGTTAGGGTTCTCTAGAGAAACGGAATCAACAGGGAACACTTGCAAATATAAGATTTATAAAGGTGTCTCACATGACCATGGGAATGCAGAGTCCAAACTCTGCAGGGCAGATTGTGAAGCCAATCATTCTGATGGAGGGTCTGGATGAACTCCCAGGACAGGCTCACCAGCTGAAGCAGGAAGAGAGCCTGTCTCTTCTGAATCCTCCTTGAAAGGCTCCCAGTGATCAGATTGAGCATCACTCATTGCAGAAGACACTCCCCTTGGCTGATGACAAATGGAATCAGCTGTGGATGCAGGTGATGTGGTCATGATTTAATTCTATGAAATGTCCTCATTGCAACAGACAGGCCAGCACTTGCCCAACCAGACCAACAGGTACCACCACTTGGCCAAGTTGACACATGCACCTGACCATGACAGGTACTAAGCCATGCTAGGCATTGTGTCCAGATCTTCACACGTGGTCTTTAATTTAATTCTCACAATACCCTAGAAGGAAAGTGCTATACCTCCCCTGTTTTACAGAAGAGGAAATGGAGGCTTGGCAGAGTAGAGGAAAACTTCACTGAAGTCACACAGCCAGATGAGTGTGTAGAGAGGACTCCTCATGAACCAGCTCTCAGGCAATGCTGATATGGATGCTCTACAGGCCACACTTTATAACAAGAATAACAAGACTGCATTTAGAAGGTTTTAAAATATCTCTTCTTATTCACCGTGGGCCCAGGTCTTCAGTTCTGCACAATAAGAGCTTGCCTTCTCATTATAGAATCATGTGGTACATACCATTGTGCAACTGTAGCATACGGTATCATACCGTATGCATTGTTCTGTCTCTTGCATTTCATTAATGGCCATTAATACTATATGTCTAAGATTTACCCATGGTGGTAGACATAGCTCTAGTTTGGAGGTTCTCAAACATTAGCATAACCCAGAATCACCTGGAAGACGTGTTAAAACACAAATTGCCCAGTTTCAGTATCGGTTCAAAATTCAGTAGCTTTGGAGTAGGGGTCAAGAATTTGCACCTCCTGGGTGCGGCTGCTGATGATTTGAGGGCCACACCAAGAACTACTGTTCTCGTGCATTATTTTAGTTGCTGTAGGATATTCAACCGTGTAATGGGTTCCACACTATAATGTGTAAATGATGTAAAACATCATTTTTGATGGATATTTTAGTTATCTCTTAATTCAAAATGGTGTATAATAAATTGAATTATGTATTCCAGAAAATACATGTTTTTAATCTTTTTTTTCCTTTTGTTTTGCATGGGCAGGTACCGGGAATCGAACCCAGGTCTCCAGCATGGCAGTCGAGAATTCTGCTACTGAGCCACTGTCACACCGCCTGTTTTTTTTTTACCTTTTTTATGCTGCATAGTGGGGGTCATGTTTCATTCTTTCCCCATGTGAGTATCCCATTATTGCAGCAGCTTTTTTTTTAAATTCTTTTTTGGGGGGGAAACATGACAAGTGAGAATTCTACCACCGAACCACCCTTGCACCCCATGTTCTTAATCTTAATGCACATTCCTAGAGGTATGAACCCAGTGAAAAGAGGACCTTTTAAACGTGTAATAGCACATTTAACTAATACATTAAAGTTTGCCCACCTGAATTAGGATGGGTCAATGCTTTTACCGGCCTTATAGGGAGAAGTAAGGGATGAAGCCAGAAGCTGGAAGAGAAAGGAGAGGACACCACCATGCGACAGGAAAGCCAAGGAACCCAAGGGTTGCCGGGTAACCAGCAAGTTGATGGCCCCAGGAAGAAGCAAGCCTTCTAGCTTCTGAGAATTGTAAGCAAATTCCTGTGGTTAAGCCACCCCTGTGTGTGGTGTGCCGGTTTGAAAGGAGGTATGTACCCTAGAAAAGCCATATTTTCATCCTAATCCCATTTTGTAAAGGTGGCCGTTTCTTCTAATCCCTACTCAGTACTGTATGCTTGAAACTTTAATTGGATCATCTCCCTGGAGATGTGACTTGCTCAAGAGTGGTTGGTAAACTGGATTAGGTGTCTCCACCCCTTCCAGGTGGGTAATCCTGTAAAAGAGACATTCGAAGACAGCAGAGAATGCTGTAGCACCACGAAGTAGACAGTCCACCAACCAGCGACCTCTGGAGATGAAGAAGGAAAACACCTCCCGGGGAGCTTCATGAAACCAGAAGCCAGGAGAGAAAGCTAGCAGATGATGCCGTGTTCGCCATGTGCCCTTCCAACCGAGAGGGAAACTGTGACTGTGTTCACCATGTGCCTTCTCACTTGAGAAACTCTGAACTTCATCAGCCTTCTTGAATGAAGGTATCTTTCCCTAGATGCCTTAGAGTGGACATTTCTGTAGACTTGTTTTAATTGGGAAATTTTCTTGGCCTTAGAACTGTAAACTAGCAACTCATTAAATTCCCCTTTTTAAAAGCCATTCCATCTCTGGCATATTGCATTCCGGCTAGCAAGCTAGAATATGTGGGAAGCTGGGAAACCAAGACATGGTATAATAAATGTTTTTAATGTACATTTCCTTAGGTCTCTGTGAGCTTTCTTAGGCAGTGGCTCTCAGCTCCATCAGAACCAAAGCCCCCTTTTAATAACAGGTATTTTGTAGCTTTCATTTACTATGCTGAAATGAAATTCATGGATAATATTGCCCACCTCAGCACAAATCTCAGAAAATAAATTTAATACCCTGTCTCTAATATCAAAGGGGAGAGGAATGAGAGTGATTTTCTAAATTAGTATCTATTTCCATTTATAAATGCCTGAACACAATGGTAGCAGAATACATGATGTATTGGGATGGAAATATCTCAGGAAAATGGGTAAGTCTGGATTTAAGAGGTGTAAAAAAATCAAAAGTCTGTAAGAACAGGAAAATGAAAGAATGGAGAGCAGGTGGACACTACAGTATATATTAGGATAAGCAATTTTAGACTAGGCTTAACCGTGTGTAACTAGAGACAGGGAAGTAACCTTAAGTGAAATAGGGTTAACAAGGCCAGACAAATTACAGAGTGTCCAAGTGGAGAAAATAAGGAAGTATGATATGCTAGCAAATAATCCAAGCCTTATTTACAATTGAGTCAAAAGAATTCCCTTTGTTATGATATAAGGTAAGGGATAAAGTATCACAGAAAACATACCTTTAACTTTGAAACCTCATCAAGTATCAAGTCATAAGTTTAGTTTCTAGGACTCAAAACCATCTCCTTAGGTATATGATGAGATAAAGCAAAGAATAGAAAAAACAAAGATAATTTAAAGAACTCTTAAGTTCCTTACCTGGTATCTAAAGAAGGTGCCTAGTAGTCCTCTAGGGGCTTTAGAATAAGACTGAGAAAGAACAGGGGACCTCAAAATAAACAAACAGATAATTATAATTGTTCACAACATAAATTTCTTATCACTGTGTTACAAAGAAATAAATGAATGGGATGTCAGTATTATAAAATGCTTTGAAAGAACTTTTAGTGAAATCAAATGAACTCTCTGTATCTGCAATTTTATTATATGGTTCTAAGTCAGTTAAAAGAAGTTTTAAATTCTCCTATTGTGCATTTTCATGAGCCAGCTACAAATGCAGCCTGGTGCAAGCAGCTTTTATTGTGATTCAAATGTCAGAAGCAGCTTTGCTATTGCTGTGTGATTTTACACAAGGGTGAACAATGCTTGGTAAAGTTCTCAACAGATCAAAGTTCAGTCTTACCTTAATTTTCATGGTTAATGCAGTCTTGAAAGTTCAATAATTATGCTGTACAAACAAAAATTTTGTTTTATGCTTATTGATTTCAATTCCAGGCTTTAATAGGATTTTCACTTACCTGATTATTGTTTTGGTTTTTTTTTTCCCCCACCTGATTATTCAATGAACCATCAGAAAGTTGTGTCAATTCTTTGTACAAGAACATTCTAGCATTCCTGGCCTCTGCCAATAGTGAGACACATCTAAAACATGTCTGCAAATGTCTAAAGTGCCTCTGTCACTCCCATTAAGTATATCCTAGAAAGCAAAACTGCTGGCTTCCAGAATATGTCCACCTTTACCAGAAATTATAAATTGCCTTTTAAATAAATAAGTTATTCTCACCAAAAGTGTGTGAATACCTATATCTGCACAGCCTAGACAAAACTGTTATCCAAAATGGAGATCCATACCTGAGACTGAGAAGTGATATTTCTGTGTCATTTAAATTTGAATTTCTCTTATTACGAGTGCAGTTGTTCATCTTTTTATATTTGAGTCATTTGTATTTCCTTTTTTGTGCACTGTTTGTTCATATGCTTTAGCCATTTGGGAGGTGGCTTTGGTCCTTTTACTACCAATTTTTAGGAGTTTTTAAAAATAATTAAACCTTTGCCTACGATGTAAGTTGCAAATACTTTTCTAGTTTGTTATTTTTGACTATGGTTATGGATGGTTGTTATGATGGCAATTTAAAATCTTTATAAAGTAAAATTTACCAATTTTATATTTTATGGTTTCTGGGTTTTCTGTCATAGTTTAAAAGGACTTACCAATTTTGAGATTATTAAATTTGATAAGCCTCTTTTAAGCCTCTAGAAGTGTAATGGTTTTATTTTTGCATCTAAATACTTGAGCTATTGGGAATTAATAGATCTGTTGGGAAACCCAGTTTCCCAAACATCAGTTTGCAGGATAATCCATCTTTCTTTCACTGATTTGTTTCAGGAAAGTTTTAAAAGCAATTTGTTCTGTTCTCTTACTTTTGCGCCTCCACCCCTACCCCTAGAGACTCCTAGTTATCCATTTCTGGATCTTTTTTTCCTTATGTTCAATATTTATCACTTTCAAGTTCTCCACTAAATCATGTGTATTTTGAGATCTGTTTTGGACTTTTAATTCTCTTTTGTTGCCCTGTCTGTTCATGAGCTAATACAACATTGTTTCAATCACTATAACTTTATAAAGTTTTTCATTATCTGGCAAAGCTAATTCCCTCTCACTATCCTTCTTTTTTGGAATTTTTTGATTATTGATTGTTTACTTGTCCACATGAATTGCATGATTAACTTGTATAGTTCAAAAATGCTTTTGACATTTTTATTTGGATCATGTTTAATCCTTTGTCATCTTCCTGACTCTAATGTTAATACATCCTTATTAAATAGAATGTTTTCTTTAGGGTGGGAATGCATACTTAATGTAATAAAATATATCCATCATATCAGTTTCTTATAAATGCTGTAACAAAATACCACAAATTTAGTGGCTTAAAAATACAAAAAATTATATTCTTACATTTCTGGAGGTCAGAAGTCCAAATGAGTCTTAAGGGGCTAAAATTAAAGTGTCAGCAGGGCTGGTTCCTTCTGGAGGCTCTAGGGGAGATACCATCTCTTGCCTTTCCCAGTGTCTTGAGGCTGGTTCCTGACTATAATAGTTCAATCTCTACTTGCATCATTAGATCACTTCCTCATTTTCTTTAAGAGTATCTCTCTCTGCCTCTCATAGGGACACTTGTGTTGACTTCATTGGGCCCACCTGATAATCTAAGGTTATCTCCTCCATCTCAAAATCCATGACCATATCTGTGAAGTCTCTTTTGCCATATAAGGTGGCATATTCATAGGGTCTGAGGATTGCGGTGTGGATCTCTTGGGGTGGAAAAGCACTTCTCTGCCTGTACCACACCCTATTCTTATTTTATTAATACTTTAAAAATATCCATAATGGATGCTGAATTTATTAATGTCTTTTAGACATCTTCAGACATGGTTATATGATGAAATAATTTTTTTCTTCTTAAACTTTAAAAAATGGTGAACTATAAATAGATTTCCTTGTAGTAAAAGATCCTTGCGTTTCTGCTATACACTTGGCCGTGGTGTATTATCCTTTGGGTGAGTTGGTGGATTCTTTAGCTAATATTTTATATATTTTATTTGTATATGTGTGTGTGTGTGTCTTGTTCTCTCTGCCAAGCTTCACTATTAATATTATAGTTAGCTCACAAAATGTTTTTGAAGGTTTGATTTTATTTCCATATATGAAATATAAGTTGAATGATCTATTTTCTAAAATTTGATAGAAATGCCCTGTGAAACCATTTGTTTCTGGACCATTTTGTAGAGGTTAATTGTTTCACTACTCCATTTCTTCCATTAAAATTGGTCCCTTACAGTTTTCATTCAGGTTTTCAAATTTATTTTCAGTGAATGGACGAAAATAGAATTTCATGTGTTTCTATGTGTCTCTATACCTATTCATTCCCTTAAATCATCATTTATTTTGTATAAAATTATATTTTTCCTTTTTAAAATCAATTAATTTACATAATAGTTTATCAATTTTATTTCAGAGAAGCAGGTTTTAAGCTTAATAGTTCTATTATTTTGTTTTTTAATGTGTTACTTTATCTTTCCATATTTATTTATCCTCTCCTGTGTTCCTTATTTGGTTGTACTAGCTTTTTTGGATACTTACTTAAAGTTCATTCTTTTATATTAATTCTAACAATCAGGTTTATGAATTTCCTCTTACTATTATGAGTCTAGAACATAAATTTTGATAAATGTGGTTTTCATAATTTTTATTTTTCAGAGGTCTTGTAATTTGTTTTGAGTTTCTCTTTTACCCAAGTGTTAAGAGAAAGTCTAAATGATTTCCTGGTTTTCCAATTGATTTCCAGTTTTCTCTAAGACTGTGCTTTCTCTGCTTTTGAAATTTAACATTTTCACAGGTGTAATTATGTGCTCAATTTTTGTGAATATTTCAAGTGATCTTGTAAAGGTTTATTTTCTGTTCTCTGGGTTTAGAATGCATATATACATGCTACATTGATCTTATTAATAATATTTATGTCTTCTACATCCTTACTTATCTATTTTTTCTTTCATAGCTTGTGCTTTGTGCGTGAAGTTCAAGAAGCAACCTTCTATCACTAGGTCTTGAAGATGTTTGCCTATGTTTTCTTCTAGGAGTTTTATGGTACTGTCTCTTATATTTAGGTCTTTGACCTATTTTGAGTTAATTTTTGTATAGGGTGTAAAAAAAGGGGTCCTCTTTCATTCTTTTGGCTATTGCTATCCTGTTCTCTCATGCCCATTTATTGAAAAGACTATTCTGTCCCAATTTTGTGGCTTTGTTGACCTTGTCAAAGATAAATTGACCATAGATTTGGTAGAGTCTTTGCACTCTCAATTCAATAGTATTAGTCAAAATATTTGTGTCAGTACCATGCTGTTTTGTCCACTGTGGCTTTATAGTAAGCTTTAAAGTTGGGAAGTGTTGGTTCTCCCAGGTCACTCTTCTTTTTCAGTATATCTTTAGCGATTTGAGGTTTCATTCCCTTCCAAATAAATTTGATAACTGTCTTTTCCAAGTCTTCAAAATAGGTTATTGGAATTTTAATTGGTGTTGCATTGACTCTGTAGATCAATTTGGGTAGAATTGACATCTTGAAATATGATCTTCCTATCCATGAACATGAAATATCTTTCCATCTATTAAGAGCTTCTTCGACTTCTTTTAGCAATATTTTGTAGTTTTCTGTGCATAGGCCCTTAATATCCCTGACTAAGTTTATTCCTTAATGCTTGATTCTTTTATTGGTGATTTTGAATGGAATTTTTTCCTTAATTGCCTCCTCAGTATAGAAACATTCCTGACTTTTGTATATTACTCTTACGTCTTGCCACCTTGCTAAATTGTTTTACTAGCTCAAATAGCTTTATCATAGATTTCTCAGTATTTTCCACATATAAGATCATGTCATCAGCAAATAATGAAAATTTTACTCCTTCCTCTCCTATTTGGGTGCCTTTTATTTCTTTCTCCTGCCATATCAATCTAACTAGAGCAATGTTGAATAATAGTGTTGACAATAAAAATATCTTAAGAAGGAAAAATGAAGTGGGAGGTTTCACAGTATACTTTTTTAAAGCATATTACAAAACCACCGTGGTCAGAACACCATGGTACTGGCATAAATATAGAAATACTAACAAATGGAATTGAATTGAATGCTCAGAAATAGACCCTTTCATCTATGGACAATTGATCTTTGATAAGATGATCAAGTCAACCCAACAGGGACAGAGCAGCCTCTTCAACAAATTGTGCTTGGAGAACTGGATATCCATATGCAAAAAAAGAAAGAGGATGCCTATCTCACACCTCTTTAAAAAATTAACTCAAAATGGCTCAAAGACCTAAACATTAGGGCTAAGAACATAAAACTTTTAGAAGAAGATGTATGGAAATATCTTAAAGATCTTGTGATAGGAAGTGGTTTCTTAGACCCCAAAACCAGAGCAATGAAAGAAGAATTAGATGAATGGGATCTCCTCAAAATTGAACACTTT